>NC_046617.1:4254055-4566763 GCF_900324465.2 Anabas testudineus | reverse complement strand
AAACAGCACAAGGGCAGCTCATAGAAACAATGAAGGAAGGAAGGAGTGAGACACAGAAAAAGAAGAATGGGAATTAAATTGGAAAAAGAACAAAAAGATGGGAGAAGGACAGATAAAGAATGAAAAAGTGGGAGAGACAGAGACAGGATGGATGAGAGACAGTGCTGCAGGGAGTGATTCACAGGCTCAAATTAAATCTGACCATTATTTGGAGCTATTTGTTAATCTTTGACCTTTTGACCCTTCACCGGGGCCCTCACCTTCCTGATAGTGGCCACACAGATGGCAGACAGGTTCAGAGGGTCGATGGCCTCCAGCTTCATCCCATCTTCAAACCACACACCGTTCTGATCCACCTCCTTCACCTGCACACAGGGAACATCAACGTGAAACAACAATTTCTTCTCTTAAGACAACAAAACAAACAACAACAACAACAACAACAACAACAACAACAACCATGTTTTCACCTGTTCTGACTGATCAGACCCTGGTATCGAAATATTCCAACAATTACCACTAGAATTAAATGAGAAATAAAGTTCTGTGTATTGACATGAGAGATGAGGGGACATGCAGTGTGTGTGTGTTTGCGTGTGTGTGTGTTCTCAGTGGTGAAGTGCAGTCTTATGCTGCACCCATGTGGTGAAAATGAGGACCAATCAGATGATTTTAGAAATGTTATAAAATAATAAAATCCAAACCTTAACCCTCCAGCTCTGATTAGTTAATATGCTTTTTTCTATACATCACATACTGTTACAATATGTACATTGTCTATTTTAATTATTAATTGCCTGTACATGTTCTCTGATTGTTTAAAATAGAATTAATTACACCAGTTTATTCACCATTTTGGTCTCCGTACTTGGCTTTGACATGTTCATCCTTAAGAGAATAAAAGTCAGATGACAAGCTGAGTATCAAGTGATGTTGCCCTCACCTTGGCAAACAGCTGTCCAGGAGCATCCACAAAACTGTCCAGCTTCTTCGACACATCTGAAAGTCAGATCGTCAGTCATTACTTCATCACATCAGAGAGACACCCACTGTCTGCTCATTAATCTGCTGCTGGCTTAAATGCTGTTTTAAAAATGGAGTCTGGTGACATTTCCACATGTCATGTGTCGGTCATGAGTGTTTAAACTACTGCTAGTTTCAGTTCAGTGTGCAGTACATTCAACAACTAGCCAGATATTATCTCCCAGACATTACTGGAAACTCTGAGCAATCAGATGACCCACCGGATCGTTTGAAGCGGTGTCCGATGGATCGAGACCAGCCGATGCTGTGAATCAGAGGGCTGTACATGTGACACCAGAAGTCGTCCGTTCCGTCTTCACACTCCTCATACACCAGCCGGAGACGACCACCAATCACCTGCAATAATATACAAAATGCAGTTTTGTTCATTTTGTCACCAAAGGCTTCCTACAAGATGCAGTCCTGTGTCCTCTATGTGCGTTTGTGTCTTCTCTTCCACAGTGTTTCAACCTGAAGGATCGACGGCCAAAAACAGGACTGAATCACTTTTCTACTGAGGCTTGAACCAAAGAAAGTCTTTGTACAGTCCTACCTGTTCCACCACGGCAACCCGAGTCCTACACAGGTGAGTCTTATCCACCACCTCCACCCTCATCTGCTTCTTGAATGGAAACTGCATACTCTCCTGCACCTGGTGGTGGAGGAGAGAGAAAGTTTGCAAAATGACATTTCAAGCAGGTGAAAGTCACATTAGACTTGGGTCGGGTGAACGTTTGGGGACACATTGACAAAATGAATGATGGATCCTGACAAGTAAACAAGTGCAGATATGTGAGACCTTGGAGGAGAAGTCAGGAGGCAGGGTTTTGGATCCCGTCAGTCTTTTAATCAGGAATGTTTTCCAGTTGGTGAACCTGTGCAGGATGGCTGAAATAAAACACACATGAATCACATCTAATCTCAGTAACTGATAATACCTCAAGGTGGACTTTAAAAAAAAAGATTGGAATGAATGACTGTGCTACTGAGTTGGGAGATAAGCACATCCAAACACAGTACTACAAAGTAAAGAAAGATTAGATCACCATTCCTGAAACCACATATGTTTTAAATGAAGCTCCAGAAGGTAAATCCTTCTTTCTTTCTTACTCTGAGGGGGGACCAGAGGTTTTCCTCCAGCAGCGCACCAGCCAACCGGGTGGATGTCCGGCACACACAGATTCAACCAGAAATCTCTGGTGGAGTCGCTGTCGAAACCCTCGTACCGCAGCAAGGCCTTAAATCCTGTTAGTACACACACACACACACAGACACACACACACACACACACACACACACACACACACACACACACACACACACACGCACTGTGACACTGACTCAGGTTTAAATGGGAGAAAATGCTGTGAAGGTAAATTTTTGTTCTATCTGGAAAATACAGCTACAAATTTTAATTTTAATGTGATATCACAGTGTCGCTGCTCCATGTTGAGTATGTACCAGCCAGTTTAATGATGCCAGCAATCCAGTAAACCTTCATGGGCAGACCACAGTCCGTGTTCTGGACTTCTATCCGAATGCCTTCAGTGATGTCACCCCACGACTTCCCCATTGGTACCTACACAACAATAACAATAACACAAAAACAGAGAAGCATTTGCTCTAAAATGTCTGGACAGTATAATTAAGAGTTAAGTTCTAATTTATTGTTTTTCATTTTAAGTTTTTAGTAGTTCTTTCTGTGTGTGTCAGTTGCTATCGGTGACAACCTGTGTCATGGTGACACACTAACAGGGATTTGTACAGAACTGAACTGAAAGTGGTAAAAATAAGAACAGTTACATAAAAGTCTGTATGAGCACATATGAATAGATGAAACAGTGTGTGTGTGTTTGTCTGTGCGTATGTGTGTTGCACCCACGTGTTTGAAGCAGCTGACTGGAGCTCCCGTGACCTCTCCATCTCCAAGATAACGACCCCAGTCAAACACCTCCACAGAAACTGTAGCAAACACAACATTACCAAACTAACACTAACATGACAACAGTCGACTTATAGAGACTATCACTTTAATTCTTGAATTTAAAGTACTAAGAATCATTTATCACAACCCAAATGTAGTTTATTGTTAAATAAATAACAATGTTTAGAACATAAATCCTAGTGAAAGTCAGAAACCAATGAAATATAGTGTTAAAAATGTATTTCATGATTAGCAGCGAACTCACATGTCTCCATCAAAAATAGACACGGAGTATTCATTTAGAGCAGTTGAGAGAAAAAAAAACAGACTTGCACATTTTTTGAAAAAATCTGAAGAGTCTAAAATAGAAGTTACACTCACCGCTCTTCTTGACGCCACTCTGCTGGTTGACCTGGTGCTGAGTGAAAGCTGCTAGTTTGGTTATCAGAGGCTGTTTCTGCAGAACCTTGGCTTTCTTAGTGGGAGGTTTCCCCTTTAGGACACAGAGAGACAGACACAGGTTGGAGACAGGTCTGACTGCTCCTTTAGAGGAGTAGAGTGGAGTAAAGCCTTAATGTCCCCCAACAGGCTTCAACAGTAATAAGAACACACTGGATTAAAAAGGGGACCCGTCTATATGGGTACAGGTTAATGTCATCCTACCTTTAACTTGTCATCAAAATTACATCCCTACTGTCCATGTTTCAATTCAAATAACTACAGGCAGCTCATCAGTGCTCCTTGACTACTAGAAATCTGTTTTTATGTATTTAATCATCAGCACCTTCTTCATACTACTACTAATAAAAAACAGCCGGCTACAGACTCTTCTTTTCAAGCCCACTGAGCTTAGAGGGACTGTGGAGGTCTGCATCTGTATTACTGCATTAATATAGTTTTGCTAAATAGATAGCAACTTACTATTACATGCAGTAGATTGACGTGGTTCCTTTACATGAATCGGGATACATCGCTCCAAAAATAAACCGACAACGATCTCATGTGTATGTGCGTAGTAGATACAAACCACACTGTTCATAACACATAGTATAAATGTTACGACCGATCGAGATGATCATCAGTGCAGAGGTGTGAGATCCTGTGTTTCTACCTGCAGGCGAGCAAGGATGCTGGCCTTCTTGGAGTTGGAGGAGTAACTTCTGGAGCAGGACACGCTGCAGAAGCGTTTGGTTTTACTGTAGAAAGCATCTCTGACTCCCACCATACCGCACATCTCACACGTCGCTGAGAACAAGCAGATATGAGAAAAACTGAGTCACCTTGTTGTCTTAGGTACAAACCAGACATAACAGGCTCTCTGTGGTCCCAATAAATCATCTCTGTCAGAAACTAAGTTCAAGTTTCAACATTTCACTGTGAGAAAATGTGCCAGTTAATCACCAGTGTGATCACCAATCACAAGAGATGATACAACAGGAGCTGCAGCTGCTTCACAGTAAAATGTCTGACGCTGATATAAACTTTGTCATACTGACCCATGCCTGCCTTTCCATCAGGGTAGGTATACACCTGCCCATTGGTCTTGATGAGTGTCAGAGAGGAGGAGGAGGAGGAGGGGGTAAGCTGAGCGACTCCACCTCCTAAGTCTTCGTCCTCACTGTCCTCAGGACTGGAAGCTCCGCTCCCTCCACTGGACTCCGTGCTGCAGCTGCTGCGGTCCTCCTCCAAACCGTCCAGCATCCCGAAGGAGTCTCTGCGTTTCCTGGATGAGCGTTCCACCTGACCATGAAAGAGATCCAGTCAGACTGTTTATGGTTGGTTATAAGTCGATTCTGAAGGATGCTGTCTTATGATCTGGATAGTTTATATAAAGCTGCAGATGAGATTGAGCAATTATCACATTAAGCAGCTCACAGATAATCGAAGCCAGTAGGATGCACCTGACCATGACTTGAAGTCCCACACTAAATGGTGCAAATACTTTTTTATATGAGAGATTTGAGTTTTGATTACTAATCAATTTAAACACATTTTGACAAAACACATTTAACATAAACCTAACATACAGTACAGTAACCCAGCACACCAAGAAGTCCAAATTTAGTTAGTTAGCTGAGTTTTCTGGGCTTGTTGCTGCAGCTCCTCAGGTATTTCCATCTGTGTCTCTTTCACACACAGATTTTTGAGAGTGTTTTTGAAAAGCACGTCAGATTTGAAAGTAGCAATACAAATTTGTCTAGTCAGCTTAAATGACTGATACACAAGCTGGTGCAATGGGGGTTATTTTTCAACAAGTCCACCTGTATCCTTAGGAAAGTACAGAGAACACACATGCCTGTCTACATCCATGAGACACCTGTGGAGAGAGTGAACAGCTTCAAGTTCCTCCGGATTCATATCAGTAAAGACCTGAAATGGAGAATTTGTATTTATTCAGTAGTACAGACTACAAATCAGCATCTTTTCTTCCTCAGGAGACTGAGAAGGTTTGACATGAATGAAAGAATTCTGTGCAACTTCTACCACTGAGAGCGTCCTCCCTGGATGCATCGAGGCCTGATATGGGAGCAGCTCAAAGAAAGACTGAAAAACACTGCTAAGAGTTATCAAAGCAACACAACACCTCTGAACTGCCGTCCACGTAGGACCTTTACACCCAGAGGAGGATAAAAAAAGCTGGAAAAATCTTCAAGGACCCCAACCACCCCTACCATCACAAAAAAGAAGCATCACAACCAGATCCACCATCTGCCAAGGACTGAGACAGCTTCTACCCACAGTTCATCAGACTTTTAAACTCAGAGACTATATGAACACACACAAACGCACGCACACACACACAGCGATCGCTTAATGTATGCTGTAGAAATAGTTTTCTTCTTCCGTAGCTGGAACAAGCTGTCTAGCTCTGTTGCTGCGCATGTGACAACAAATCTCTTACATCTCGGAACACATGCACAAAGTCAAGGTGACTCATTCAGCATCCTCACAATCTAATGTACCTTTATCCCTGCCTACTCGGCAAACTAACTTTAGCTCATTCATTTGATTTTCACCAGCAGCTGATTCATTCTCTCTCTCTCACACACACACACACACACACACACACACACACACACACACACACACACACACACACACACACACACACACACACACTTGTCAGCTGTTGCATCACTGGGATTCAAGCTGTGAAACTGTGAAACCTGCTGCCGGCACCACTGCAGTGCGGTGAGAGGGAGGGAGACAGGGGCTGATTGACAATAGAGAGAGGGACTCAGCAGACAAAACTGGCGAAAGAGAAAACCCGACAACACCAGACACCACAAGACCTCCAGAATTCGCTAAATTATAAGTTTCTTTGATTTTGGACCATGGGATGTGGTTTATAAAATACAACGCAAGAGTCGCTGCGAATCAGCTAAGGCAAAAATCAAGTTCGGCGTTTTTTTAAATGCACCTAGCCACACAACATGTCAATAAACCTCACATTTCTCACACAGGTTCACCCTGCCACTATAGGCTCTCTACTGTTTACAGCGGTGACCATAGACGATCCTGTAGCGGGGGAAGCTATAACAAAAATGAAAATTTACAGAATTTAAAACTAACAGGGAATATGTGTATTTATGCCGAACAAAGGGACGTTAAACCCGATCAACAAATACATTTTAAAAAATGTGTCAGGAACTGTGCCTTTGTCAAGAAGTAAAGAAATCTAATATCGCAGCTTTGTCAACAGCGATTTGTAAGGAGATTGTGCAAAGAGAGAGACAAAGCACTTATATAAGACTAAATTTGACACACGGATGTAAGAACTACTACATTGTATAAAATGTATCTTTAACTCTTAAATTAACATTATATGATGCCATAATATAATTTCAGTTTTTAATAGTGATATTTTTGTTGAAGGGCAATAGAACCTTAAAGTAACAGATTTTTCAATGGAGTTTTGCCTGGATACCCTGTCAGTGGTCGCTTTGAAGCATCCTTAAACACCGTTGTGAACCTCTATCACAACCACAACAAAGGAGGTAAATACGGGCCCCCGCCGGTCACACAAACTTCAGAACTTACCAGGTCTCTGGAGTTTTCCATCAGGTCAGACCACAGGATGACAATTTCTGTGAAACACGAAAACCTGTAAAAATAATCATTAAAATCTCTCGGCAGACATATCAACAAAATTACCAGACCCGTTGTGCGCAAGCGCCGGGAACAAAGACGCTGAGCTCTCATTGGCTGTTGTTTCTGCTTCGCTTGCTCAGTTCTCATGAGACGGTGAGTCCGCCAGCGACACCTACTGGACAGACAATATGAATGCAGCACGTCAGTGTGTTCAAATCCATTAATTCAATTTCTGAATTAGCTGATGCTGTTTTATATTCATTTGTAAAGCCTTCTCTATAAATCCATTTTGAATGTGTTCTATACTATATATTATAGATAAATGTTTCTCCAAGTCAAGGGTGAACTAATTACACTGAATCAACAGTTTCACTGACTACTTAACTTTGTGCTTTGTGCAGAGGAGTTCCTCCATGATGACTGAACTATGATTCATAGCACATTACGTCCTCATCAAAACTTTATTTAAAGACTATAAATCCACTGAAACGATCATAATCTGATAGCTTTGTCATAAATAATAAACTGCTGCTGCTGTATTGAAGACAGAATCGGAGCTGAACATCTGCCACATTATAGATGATACATTCACTTGCTGTTTTCCCTGATAAAGTGAGTTTGGATGGTGATGCAAGCACTTAGCTTCGGAAAAGAAAGTGAAGTAGTGAACACCATTATTCTTTGGAATTAAGTGCTTTAGAAGTTTGTTCACATACTTAAACTTCTTCTTCTTATTATTATTGTTATTATTATAATTATTATTACACATTATGGATCAAGAATTAATTCATTTCAAGATTTAAGATTCAAAAATCCTTATTAATCCCTTAGGGAAATTGTTTTGCTTTGTTACAGTTGTTCTCGACACAGACAGAAAGAAAGGGAACCACAACCAAGAAAGATTCACACGAACACAAATACAGAATAACATCAGTAAACTCAATATATATAAAATAACATCAATACAGAGAACTCAATATATATACAGAATATGTGAGATGAATGAAAAAGGATAAATAATTATAGTCCAGGGTGGAATGACAGCAAATATGTGACAGAAATTGTCAGTTGCCCCACCCTTTACAGAGGGGGGAGGAATTGTAAAGATTGATGGCCACAGGTAGAAAGGACCTCCTGTGGTTCTCTGTGGAGCACATAATGTTGATCAGTCTCTGGCTGAACGTGTTCCTCTGTCAAGCAGCACACTGTGCAGTGCGTGGGAGGGATTGTCCAGGATTGAGAGGAGTTTGAACAGAGTCATCAGAGAACTTCTGAAGATGACAGGACTCTGAGTTGTACCTGAAGTCTGAGGTGTACAGAGTGAAGAGGAATGGAGACAGAACTGTCCCCCACACAGTTCTGCAGGTGGACGTACTGGGGGCGGTTGGTGAGATAGTCCATGATTGATGAAATCAGGGGAGTGTCAGCCTACATGTTTTTCAATTTTTCATCCAGCAGTGCAGGTCGGATGGTGTTGAATGCACTTAAGAAATCAAAAAACATGATATCTCTCTCCTCTCTCTGTCCATGTAGATGTAGGTGCTATGGAGCAGATGTATGATCGCGTCATCCTCTCCAACTTGGGGTTGATAGGCTGGAGGGGGTCAAGTGAGGGTTTGAACAGAGACCATAGGGACTCCAGGATCAGCATCTCAAAAGCCTTTATAATATGTGAGCCACTGGTCTGTAGTCACTGAGGACACCGGGATATGACGTCTTATTCACAGGAACCAGGCATGACATTTTCCACCCAAGAGCAACTCTCTCCAGGTGCAGGCTGAGGTTGAAATTGTGTTGGAGAACACCACATAGCTGAGGAGCACAGACTTTCAGAGAGACTCCTCTCCCTGATCCTGACAGACAGCAGTCTCTGGACCCTCCTCACTGCCTCCCTGTCTCTTGACCTGCCCCCTCTGTCCACCTCTTTAAGGATTAATGATGGCAGGCTGCCTCTGAACCAAAAGTGAGTACTGTGGGGAGAGATGTACCAGGTTGCTAAATTATAACAAGCTTTGATTTAGTCATTTATCCCTCAGGTTACAGTACTGAATGATCCACAACATCTTCGAGCATGTGTAAACCTGATCTGACAAACATTAAATCTTTTGGATTAACGTGATACACATTAAAGTTTTTGGATTTAATGTCTCCTATGAGCTTTCCACAAAAACACTCTGAAGGGCAGGGCCATCCTGCCGAAACCTGTTCCAGATATCATAATATAAAAGTTAACGCAGATTCAGCCTGAGCTCCATCAAGTCCTGCTACACCTGAACAACTTCTGGGACACCTCAAGGCTTCGGACTGACAACTCTGAGTTTAGATACAGAAGTTGCTGATGGGAAAGATGGCATCTAGACATGCAGTAGAATAAGCCAAAAAAAAAGGAAATTTATCTTGTTTACAGAAAAGGACACAAGATGACACCGTGGCAGATTCTTCATGCTGGTAGACTGTCCCAGGCAGCTCTGGGTTACCGTGTATATCATGGACCCGGGGTCTCAGTGCAGTACTGCACTGTTGCTTCTGCAGCTCCAGACAACAGCAGGAGCTTCTGTTTGTCTAGAAAGAAACTCAACCTGCAGCAGCTGAACAGGAGGCTGGCTGCATATCTCAAGCAGGTAGGACATATGTGAATTGGAAGCAAACAGAGACTTTGCCTTGATGGATGTAGCAATAGCATTGCAAAAACAGTTGTTAAACTGAAATGTAAGTCTAACGGTTATTGTTTTAAGAGCAAGAGTAAATAAAAATGTCATTTTTGCATGAGTGCAATGTTCCTTGATTCCAGGATTCCAGATTTATAAGTGCTGACTAATTATTGTTAAAAGTGCAGTAGAACCTAAAAGTAGCAGTTATTTCACTGGGGTTTTGCATGAACTGAAATAAGGCACATGCATTAGATAGAAACACACGTAAACCTTGACAGTCTTTTCCAAACTAGGACCATTTAGGCTTGAGGACCTTCTAACACTTCTTAAAATGGAAAGTATCTCTGGGAACTTCTGTTCAAATGCATAATTGTATGCTTCACCGTTATTTTCCCTTGTTGAAACAAAGAAGCCAAACCGGGAAGAACAACAACGCCAAACAAACAAAAAAAAAAAAAAAACTAAATTACGCAACAATTCAGAAGAATCTGAAAAGACAAAATCTGACCGAAAATTGGAAAAGATTGGACATACAATTTTAAGAGACAAGAGTGCTTCAGGTTATTCTGAAGAAACGTTTGATCAAAATAACTGATTTACCTTTTCCTCTTACTGATGGATACAGGTCCAGTGTCTGGAGACAACCAACAAGAAGCTGGAACATCAGATCCAGGAGCTGCTGGACAAAAAGTATCCCAAAGAGATTAAAGAGTTGGACAGACACCTGAAGGCAGCATCTGTGCTGCAGGACCAGGCTAGTAAACACTTACAATATATTTGAAGAGAATTCAATTTATTCACAGTCTGCAATGTTTCATATACAGATATTTTCTTTACAATGTAATCGTTTTCATGATAAAACAATTTTTCCTGAGGTCAAACTAGGGTCAAATTTAAGCCAAATGAAGCCAGTGGCTGCATTGTAGGTAAACTGATGATGGAAACTGAGATGCTGAATCTCGGGGGTTAGTTTTCAGGTTGTGACTTGTCAGGAAGTTGTGCATGTGTTTAAAGTTCAAACTGGCTCAAACTAGTCTGAAAGTTCACTGACTGAAACTTACAAGATACAACCTGAAACTCAGTGTGTCCTGTGACTATGCCAGAAGTTTTAATGATGAACAAATGTTCAGAGATGTTCCAGAAAAAAGCTCCCACTACTAACATCAATCCTCTCTGTCTATTTCTCTCTCACAGATCACCCAATGTCATTCTGCGCAAGCACGCATGAAGCTGCAGCTGCTGAATGCAGAGCTCAGTGCTTTCAACTTCACTATCAGGTAGAGCAGAGCACATACTGTATACACACAAAGGGCATCATGTAAACATATGAATCTCATCATCCCCTTCTGTGTAAACAGGTGTGAAAAGGAGCGTGAGCGTCGTGAGCATCTGGAGACGGAGCTTAGCAACCTGAGACTGCAGGAGGAAGAGCTGAAGGCCCACAAATTGCCAGAACTCCAGAGTCTGCTGAAGAGTAAAGCACAACAGCTGATGCAGCTACAGACACAACATCAACAGGTACCAAAATAAAAGACTTATTTATTTAAGTGAACCATTAAGATCAAAATCATGTTTCCTTCTTAAATGTACAGGATATGCAAAGTCTCCTTGCCCAGATGTCAAGAGGCATCAGTTTAGAAATGCAGACTGTAGAGTCTTCAGACCTGATCCAGCGTCTGGTTGACCTGAGACAGAACCAGAATGAATGCTGGTTCAACTCACAGGTAGACAAACATCCGTAACACACACTCATTTTGTAATAAATTAAATAAAGTGAAGAATTGAATGTATTTATTTATAATGTATTGATCAGGTTAAACAACATTTAACCAGGTGTGTTTTTTTCAGATGGCCATGTTGAGTTCTCCAGAAGTGTCCTCTGACTCTTCAGAAGAGGTTGGCCAGGCTGGATTAATGGAGCTGAGGAGAACAGCAGCCTGTCTGGAGGAGGAGCTGACACAGCTACATGCACTGGTGACATAAAATTAGTAGAACTGAAACGAAATGGGATGTACAAAGTTTGTACAAAGCCCTTGGAGGGTCAGGGCTACTTTTTTTTCCAAAACTAAAAACACAACAGCAGTGTAAGGACAATGATTACATTTTAGCTTTAGCCTTAATCTGTTTGATGAAATCATGTATATAGATCACTTTTAAGATTTTTATGCTGATCATGCTGAGTTAATTTCAGTAATTAATTCATGTAAAGTTTACATGAATGTCTAAGAGACATGTTGATGGTTTACATTGTAAACCATCAACATGTCTATTAGACCCCATCCCTACTAGACTGCTCAAAGATGTCCTACCTTTGATCAGCACGCCCATATTAGATCAGATCAATCTATCTTTACTAACAGGCTACGTACCACAGGCTTTTAAGGTTGCTGTAGTCAAACTTCTACTCAAAAAGCCTACTCTGGACTCAGGAATACTGAATAACCAGTGACTGAACCTTCTAGACACAAGTTTCTGTAATCACATTCAAAACATCTAAACACAAATTTCTCTTTTTTTCTGTGTAGAATATCCTGTTGGAAACCTCTGGTCTGGAGCAGGCTGAGTCGTTTGTCCTGCAGCTGGTCGTCTTGCAGCAAAGAGCAGAATGTCTATGCAGAGAGCTGGACACAGTATTGCAGGCTGCAGTTGAGCATGCTACAGATTATCAGATCTTGTTGGATATCAAGATTCAGTTGGAAACTGGGATACAAGACTACAGGAGGCTACTGGATGAACTGAGCCAAGAGGGGTACATTATAAGTTTGTGATCATGGAAGTCTCAGAGATAAATATGCTTTTAAAAATTTGTATACAGACTAATAGGTTTTCTATTCATTTTTCAAACTTTACTGCTAACATTGTGTTTTTCTGTGCTTCAAATAGCCCTGGCAGAGCACTCAGTGGTCATCAAGGAAATCTCAGGATGATGGAGATTCAGAGAGGCCACAGCTGCATTACTGGACAAACACCTGTAGTTACCCTACCAGTTAGCACACAGTTACCACAGAGCAAACATTTTAAAAAAGCATCAGCAATGGTGATTAATACTTTAAATCTGACTGACTCATTCCATACAGCTGTAAAACAGGGAACAGGAGCTCTTCTCAGAAAAACTGAGAAGGAATCTTTAAGCCAAATCAATGTGATGATCAATCAACAGAGCAGAACCTTGGAAGATAAAGTCCACATTGAAGATTGTGACCTTTCCATTGTTTCTACTCAGACAAAGGCTCCTAAAATGGATGCACAAGGAATCACCATGTCAGTTCATGATCAACTGTCTGCTAGGATTGCTGCTGCTGAGACTTTTACTTCCACTGAATACACAAAAGAAATGGTTTCAGAGGCTAATAAAAAAGGGACAAACAATCAAACAGAGATCCCCAAAGCCAAACTCAATGCAGAAGAAGAACTAAAACAAGGACTATACTGTGTAACACAAACGGTCACAGATGATCCCACCAAACAAACTGCAACAGTGTTAAAGACAGAACCTGTGATTTTAGCTCAGACAGATATTTCTAAAGGCTCAGAGCAGACAAAGACCCCATCAGAAACTTTTAGGGACACAGAAAAGAGCACTGTTACATTATACAAGACTTCTGGACCCCACCTTTGCAGGGCCACTGAAGCTG
Source organism: Anabas testudineus (assembly GCF_900324465.2). Lineage (NCBI taxonomy): Eukaryota > Metazoa > Chordata > Actinopteri > Anabantiformes > Anabantidae > Anabas > Anabas testudineus. Next base: position 4,553,438 of record NC_046617.1, on the reverse strand, counting down.
CGTTTGAGGTATCTGGTGAGTTGTTCAAGGATATTGAAGCAGAAGCAGCAGAAGCAGAAGGGACTTCACTTGTCACAAGCAGAGTCACAGAGAATAAAGAGCCTGGCACTGTAATTACTCTACTTAATAGCACAGACAGTAATAGCCATAGTGAAAGTAAAACTGCAAAGATTTTGAAGAAAGAAGACTTCATAGTAAACAAGGAGGTCAACAATTACCATGAGACCAAAGAGATAAAGGTTGCTCCTACTCTACAATATTTCATTAGTCCATCAGACCAAGAAGTATTGTTGAATACTGCTGAATCAAAAGAGCTCACAAGTTTAACAGATTCTGGTGTGGCTTTGAGTTTGTCTGACCCTGAAGAACTTCTAAGTCCTGGAGAAACTGATGTATTTCTTAGCCCTGCAGTTTCATGCTCAAGTCCAGAGATATTTCCAGGGTCTTTTGAGACAGCAATGAGTTGTACAGATCAAGTGTTTTGCCAAGTTGATCCAGATGATAACGTTAAAAGACATGATTTGCTCCTGAGTCCAAATGACCGATCAAAGTTTCTCAGTAGAAATGAATCAAAGAATAGTTTGAGTCCAATCGACACTAACAGGTTACTGGGTCCAAATCATGAAGAAGAGATTTACGAAGCATACCTACCTGAGGCAAAAGCACATATGAGACCAGTAGAGAAATACTTTCTCTCAACACAAGGCCAGTCTTTATCATTTAGTGGTAAACATGCTTTTCCAGAAAGGGACAGAAATAGAAGAGTCACCATTTCAGTGCGAGGTGTGGACAGTTTGTGTTTTGGGTCATTTGAAGGCAATGAAGAAAAGAGCAGCAGTACTGGAGACTTGGGGTTCAGAACTTCATGTGGCTGTAGTGTTTTAGCAGATAATGGTGGACAGCTTGATTTTGACATGAAAACTTCCAGAGACAGGCACAAAAATTCAGACAGTGTTGGAGATATTAAGGTTGCGCAGAGTCCAGAAGGCAGATGTGACTCAGAAAACCAGAAAGAGATACCTTTACCAATGCTGGGTCGCAGTGTGGATAGAAGTTTAGGAGACATGGCTGCTAGCAACAGCAAAGTGCCTATGGATCACGCTGCTAATTTTAACAGCACAATAGCTAATTCATCAGGTACAATCAATAGTAATGCAGAATCCGTTCTTGCAGCAGGTGTGCAGAGAAGATTCAGGTGTAAAAGTGGAGAGTGCATTGCTTATAGTGGCAGTCTTGGACGTAAAAGCAGCTTGGATTCTGACACTAGCTTAACCAGTAAATGGGCCAAAGAAGGGCCCTTATTGGCCACACGCCCTGCAACAAGCCAAAAAGAAACTAGAAGATTTTGCAAAAGAGGGAGCAGCCTTTATGGTAGTGTTAGTTTACTCAAGGAAGGGAGCGGGCAAAGCCAGTCAGTGGCCACAAACCCAGTGACAATCAACCCACCTCAAGGGAGATTCGGCAAAAGAGAGAGTGGCGAATGGGTGGCTTATGGTGGCAGTTTTCAACAAAAGCACAGTGTAAACAATGGTTTATTCAGAACAGAGGGTGAAGGAAGCGCAGCAATGGACATGCTCCCAGCAACCAGTCAACCAGGGACAGGGAAGTTTGACAGCAGAAGATGTGGAGAGTGGATGCCAACAGTTGTGCATCTTGCAACCAGCCCACCACAAATAAGGAGATATGGTAACAGAGGGAATGGTGAGAGGATGGTTTGCGACAGCAGAGATAGCAGTGAAAACACAGACAGCAAAGAATGCCTGCCATTGACCACAAACCTGGCAACAAGCCCACCAGGAACAGGGAGATTTGGCATCGGAGGGAGTGGGAAGTGGATGGTGTATGGTGGGCATACTGGACGTACGAGCAGCCTGGTTGCCAGTCATGGCTTAGCCAATGCAGAGAGCACAGAAAGCCTATCAGTGGCCAGGCAACTTGCAACAAGCCCACAAGCTGTTCCAAGAGCAGGTAGGTTTGGCAGTGGAGGTAGTAGAGAGTGGCGAGTCTATGGTGGAAGCACTGGAAGTTTGGGTGGTGCTGGAGGGGAAGACAGCATCAGTGTCAGAGCCAGTGAGGGCCAAAGGATCAGTCTACCAAGTAGCTATACACAGAGAAGACAAAGATTCAGTAGTGCTGGTAGTGGAGGAAGACTCAGCTCAGGTAAAGTCATCAGGCGCAGTTGCAGTGTAGGCTGCAGTGGTAGGTTAAGCAGCTCAGGAAGTGGTGGCAAACTCAGCAGTTCACCCAGCAGTCACACAGTTAGCAGCGCTGGAAATTTTAGCATTGGCAGTGATGAATTGAGACCCATTTACAGCTCAGGTAGTGGACATACGAGCAATGTGGAAATTGCGGGGCAATCAAGTGGAAGAAGGATCTGCAGTGGGAGAACAAGTGTGAGTGGCAGTGGTGGTGATCAGAGGTTGAGCGGTTCCACTAACAATGGGCTTCCAATTAGCAGAACTGGGAGCAGTTCAGGTATCTGTGACAGAATAAGCCAAGCCAGTGGAGGGCTCAGCAGTTCCTCTGCAACAGGAAGGACCAACAGGACAGGGGGCAGAGTCATTAATGACCGACCAATTAGAAACACTGACAGTGGAGCCAAAGGTAACAAGGAGAGAATGAGTGTTTGTAAGATGGCCGCATTGTCAATCTCAGCAGCGGGGAAGAAAAGAAGCCAGGAGAGACGAAGGCCAGCTCAGCAGCCTTAACGACAACAAGCTGCAGGTGAGATCATGCAGGTTTACATTGTGAACAACAGATACAATAATAACAATACTGTGACTAGACAGTTTGAGCAGAAATTCTAACTGTGGGCCTCTGCTCTGGAAGTGTCCCATATTTTTTCCAATGTTTTCGACCATTCTCCATTACTTTTCTTCTTTAAAATTTTCACATTAAAATTTTTTGGGCAAATTATGTCACCATGGTAACACAAATTGCTACCGGAAGTCATAGCACACTATTCCCGATGTGTCTGTGTTTTCTCAAAGCTGGGGGATGAGTTATTCGACTTACAAAATACAGTAGAGTATAAGAGCAGGTACAAAGTGAAGTTTACAGCTTTTGGTTTAATCTGCTCTCTTTTCTTTCTGCCTCTCCATCTACAGCTACCTGTCCTCTCATCCAACACTAGATGACTTCAGTTGTCAGGATTAATAGTGATGACCTTGATGACATTATGCATCATGGATTGACTAATAGTTTTGAGGTTGTAACATTCACACTCATTTATTGTCCGCATTATCTTCCTTGATCTGCACACATACTGTACATATTGAACAAAGACAAATATATAAGAAATACCATATCAAGAAAGAATACTCAGATATTTTTTTATTGTATACAGTACGACAATATAGTTTAATCTCAAAATACTCCCCAAAAGCAAAGATCCTGCAATAGAAAATCCTACTTAAGCAAAAATACTAGTCAGTCAGTTTGATTCAGCTACTGTCCTATTGGGGATCTGTCAATACAGAGTCAGAGCTGATAGTTCAATGTACCTAAAAAGAACCCATCAGAAGGCATTACAATTTGCTGGATATTTTCTCTTACAGCATGTAAAGCATATAAACTGTAAGTTTTCACAATCACAGAGTTTATGATAATTCAGCTAATTTTTGATTCATTAATGACGTAAAATTAGGGTTTGTTTACAGCATGTAAGACAACAATTCACCAAAATTAAGAGCTCTGTGTAAACATACAATAATCCTTGTTTGGCATAGAAACAGAGAGAGACTACTTTATTTAATGTATATACAGTGCAGTACTGAATTTTTGTGTTTTCTCATCTTAGAGACTAGAACCAAGACAAAAAAACAACATAAAATGTATAGTATAAGTAACTAGTAACTAAAGTTGTGTAAAATGTACAGTATTGTCCACTGACCACAGCTGGTTACAAGTACAAGTAGGAAATGAACAGTGGAAAGTGGAAATACGTTTAAGTAAAAATACTTTAAAATTTTACCTGGTAAATGTTTCAACTTTTCACCACTAACAAATACAATTTCAACTTTCTGTTTGTTTAACTTGAAATATGTTGTACATTGCACATATGGATATGGATATATATTTCTCTCCTATATACCAGATGTGATTTAAGTTTATTCTGAAAATAAAGCTCAGAAAACACAAACTGTCTGCATCGTTCAGTTGTGGAGAGATGTTTTACCAGCAGGTGGCAACAGAATAAAAATTATATTTTGACACACAGCAAAGCATATGGCAGAAAAACAACTTTTTTCAGCATGAATTTAGTCCGTCCTAACAGTGATGATGATTATGATGATTCCTATGTTTGATTCAGAAAGACATGTTGTGCTGCAAGCCAGTAAAAACAGCCTGTTGAATCTTTAAAGGACATGAAAAAATGTTATTTTCAGTGTGGTTTCAGTCAGAAGGATGCCCATGTCAGCACAGTTTCAGTTGCTTCAGTCTGCATGTTTCTGGAACTGAGGCAGTTGTTTTAGAACAACTAAGTGAATCTACACCTTGTTTTCTCTAACAAATGGCAGCATTAGACAAAGCACCTGAATGAAGCTATTTGATTAAAAAAAAAAAAAGCAAATGATGTGTAGCTTGTACAGGTGGTCTGTAGAGGGCAGTAAGAAGCACGGTGGCTCAATATGAGCCTGATGTTTCCAACCAGACAGATAGCAGGAGGAGAGCATGCTCCATCACCTGTTGCTGTAGCTCCACAGCTTGTTAGGGTGGATATCAGTTTCCTGTGCAGTCATGTAATGGCAATATTCAAGTAAAGTACAAACACTTCACATTTGAAGTAAATCTACATAATTAGATTTTCTTAATCCTTTAGATTTTTAACACAACCTCTGCTCACTACTTTTAATCCCATTCGGAGTGGATCCTTTCTTACCTCCACCCCAGTAATACCACGGTGGCCTCTTGTTGTTCTGTGGGTTAGTTGCTCCCCTTGGAGTTTTAATCTGGAGTCATAATCCTGTATTGTAAAGTGGATTTTTTACCGCTTTTTATCAGCTAATGTTTAAATTTGGACCTCAAATATGTTTTTGCAGTCTGACATCTCACTGTACAGGAATATTTGGGAACCAATGTGATGACAGGAGTCAGTTCAGGAGCTCTTTCCAGCGTCTCTGAAAGAAAGTTAGAGAATGAAGAGTAAAACCACAAAGTGACGATGACACTGTAAAACCGCACCAGCAGCGCTTATCACACTTACTCAGTTGTTGTAGAAAGTGCTGCACGCATTTGTTGGGTCCAAAATAACCTCAACACTTTTCATACGTTGAGAGACAAAGACAATAAAGCACAACAAGGACACTGTTTGGCCTTTTTACTTGCAAGGGGAGCCGGCCTGAGGTCTTAGCATCATAAATGCTTCACCCAGGATTTCCCATCTCCGACTCCGTCCGTCTCCCCTTTGTGCAAACTTTTTATTACAAATGAGACACACCCTGAAGTCACAGATGTGGGCTGGTATGGTTAAAGGATGATCATTTTACAAGGAGAAAGAACTCCATGTAAGGATAAAACACTGCTTACAGGTGTATAGCAACAAGAACTGGTCAACTCTGAGAATGCTGACCTTTTTCTGACCTGTCCTGTTTTATGTCTGTGTGCAGAGTACAACATTATACATTAAACATCACATATTTCCTTCATAATGACAATAAGTAAGAAACAATAATCAAACAAAAATGTAATAAGAGAATGATATATCAGTAAATCATTTTTACTCTAACAGCATTTCCAGGTAATAGTGAATATTGTGATGTTTCATTTCACATCCTGATGGATGGTGGTTCACAGGAATTTGTAGTTCTCAGCAGCTCTGCTGGCTGTCGTTCCCTGAGTGAGAAGCAAAGCGTGGAGGCTAATTTCCTCTGAAGTCAATGACCATCTCTATAGATATTTGTGTTCAGCTCCAGGTTGTTCTCTCCACTCTGTAACAGCGAGCGTCCTCCCTCTCGCCTGCAGGCACAGTCATGTCTGCTTGTAATAATACAGATTAAGGTGGTGTCATTGGCAAATTTAAAGAGTTTGACTGAGTCACTCTGGGAGGTGCGGTAATTGGTGTACAGAGAGTAAAGTAGAGGAGACAGCACACAGCCTGTGGGGCTCCAGCCCAAAAGAGCGCGCAGTTGTGGATGATCTTCCATTCTGACAGACTGCAGTCTGCTGAACGAGAAGTATCCAGAGAGAGAGTAAGTGGCAGATGTAGTGATAGCAGAGCTTCATTTGACCAGCTTTGACTGAGTGCAAATCTCCAATGAAATTTACCCAGTATATTAACTGTTTACAGTAAGAAAATATAGAATAACACCACACAATACAGCAGTTTCATATAATTAAACGGATATTGTTGCATGTTATGTCATTTAAAATGTTTCAACAGATTGACGAAATGTTTCAACAGCGATTAAGGCTCTTTACTGGAACTGGTTAGCTATTTGTCAGGGTCAACTGGTCTCAGAGCCTGAGAGGTAAACAGAAACAAAGTGTGTTTCACGATGCTGTCTTACAGTAAATAACGTAACACACCCCGTGGTCTGCAGGGGCAGCAATGTAGGCGCCAGGGGGGAAAAAATAATGTGTGGAGTACAAAACATAACAGCTCTGGTTCTCCGTCATTGCTGTTCACCACGAGTCGGATCATGTTTTAGGAGAGCAATAAGCTTTGGACCCCTTTTGTTGCCTCAAGACATGACATCTAACTTCAGCTTTACATAACATGCACTTTCATTCATGTTGAAATATCTCAGCAACTACAAGATGCATTGTGATGCAGGTTGGTTCAGACATTCAGTGATCCTTTGATTTTTACATACAGCCATCATTTGGGATTGACATGCAGCTACAACTTCAGAATTACACAATAAAAAACATAAACCCCATTTGTGGAAACCCTGGCTTTGTTAGAGTGTCTAACAAAGCCAGGACAGGTGACATATAAAGATCTGAACTGAAGTTTGTCTGCACATTAAGATGCAGCAGCATAGTATGACAGGGTGGTGTAGTTTCCCTGATGGTGAGCAGAGAAAAATCAGAAAGAAAGTCAGACACAAACTTGTTCTGTTAGTAGCAGTATGCAGATTGTACATTTTTCAGTTTAGTATTAACTTAATTTATCTCTGGGAGGACAGTTGTGTGCAGCACCCCTTTATCAGCACATCATTAAACTGAAACAATTCAAACACTATGAGCTTCAAAACCAAAAAGGTGCATTAATTATAAACACCTAAAACAAACAGGACTTCCATGTTCTAGAGTCGCTCTGTGCACCTGAGAAAGCATATCAATTCAAGGTCCACTGTTGAGTGAGTGCTGAAGGTATCTGACAAAGCCTCATCAACCATGTAGTGTCCAAAAAGATACAGGTGACTTGGTTATACTGAGCAAGATCAACCTAGAGTGGTTCAAAGTTCATTAACTGTGTGTTTCAATATGTGAGTTTGCATCAAGCATGTATAGGTGTGGCACTGTGTGGTGTTAGATTAAAACTGTTACTCATTATTTCTATCAGTACTGTAGGCATATGTTTGTTTTAACATATGTGCCCTACACCCCCCCTACCTGGCCTTAAAACTGTGCCCCCCCCCCCCCCCCCTATTGTTCAGATGTGTTCCAAGGTCCATGGGTTATGTAATATAACATGAGCTGTTATGTCAAATTCTTGACTCTGCTTTAAGGAGATATGTGTGTGTTCATGCACGTTTGAGCCTGTCTGTGCGTTACTGCCGGTATTTCCCAGAGGCTTGTTGGAACAGAGGCATTCAATATGTAAAGTGTATAGAACAAAGGTACATTTTACACACACACACACACACACACACACACACACAATGTGAGGACATTTCATAAGTGAGGTTACCCTCACTTTAACTATCACACCTGAATGTCTTACCCAAACCCAAACTGCAAACTGCTTTTTGAAAGTGTGTGAGAAAGTGTGAAGTGGCCAAAACGTCCTCAATTCCATTGGTACAACATTCAAACTGTTTCTCACACATGCAAGCACACACGCCTTCATGAAATATTTCACCTCAAACCTGCTATCTGTTTTGATTCTAGCCTAGTCTGTTTGGCTCATTTTAATCATTTCATCTCGATATTTTTCTTACACTTGTTCACATATTCAGGCTGCTGCCGTGCCAACGACACGCCCGTCACTCATCGCACATCACACACCCCCTGGACTCGGATCAAACACAACATGAACCACTTCTGTTTCCAGCTGACATTTATCCAAGTCCTCTTGGAGTCCAAAAGTGTTTTCAGGACTAGTAAAAAAAATAAAGGCTTAACATGTACTATTCCAGCAGAAATCAGACGAATGGATACATGAAAATCCCCTTAAGGTAAACTTGTGGCAAATAATGAGATGTAATTATTTTTAATAGCCTGCAATGCTTTATACCACAGACATTTAGAAGAATATAGCATTTGGTTAGTGGCCAGTTCAGTTTCATTTACATGTTTTTATGCATCCATATTAAATGTGATTTAAAAATGAATGGAGTTTGTTGGAGATATGTTTATTCCTAAAACAGAGCACCATTAAACAGCTTTGTATTACCTCATTAACATTGTGAAGATGATTCATATCTTTAAGAATGTTCACATTTGTATTTGTATTGTAATTTTATTTTTAATTTTTAGAGAAAACGTCCACTGACTGAAGACAGGCGAGCTGAGAACAGATGAAAACAGCAGTGCGTCTTCTACAGACTCACAGAACACAGAGCAGTGGCAGAGCTGCTTGACCTGAACAGTTAAATAGATGCTGAGTTCTCATCAACTTCAAAGAGCAGAAACTTGGCAGCACATGAATAGAAACAGATCTGCTGTCAGCCTTTTTGGTGGTTATTGTACCCTTGTGTGTGTGTGTGTGTATATGTGTGTGTGTTTAACATTAAATAAAACCAGGTACTAATACAGTGTGCGTCAAACAAAAGTCACTGCCTTTTAATTCCAAACACAATTTCAATCAAAATGCTTCTTCAAATGGGAACAAGCTTTAGAATGAAAGAATTACAGTCGACTCTGTCTGGGTTTTCTGTTGTTAATCAGCTCAAACAACAAACCAATAATCAGAAATATTACAGATGAAAGCTGCAAACATAAACTGTTTACGGTCAATTGCAGCTTTGTGTCACTCAGAAACTGTCTTTATATAAATCCTCATTTGTAGTAAATGGGTTTTGAAGCAGACCTAATGTGAACAGAGTCATTGGACCTTATCTTGATAGATAATGAGTTATAGTAAGATAGTATAGTTACATCAGTGACAAAATATTTAACCGATGCAGTATATCTAGTTACACAGTATCAGTCGTTCAGCTTAATACATGACCCTTATAGTATGTTTGAGCACGCACAGAACTTGGTTAAGGTTAATGTTTAGTGTAAATTAACTTAATCTACCATCGACCAGTGACTTTAAGGCTTTTTAGGTCCATGCTTTATTTGCACCAGCACAACAACACAAAGTACATGGTGCACAGTCTGTGTGTGTGTCTATGGCTGCTACAGCGAGCAGAAAGGAGTGTCATGTATCTATCTATTTCTGACTTTAAGTCTGTTGTATTCATAAACGGTCACAAACACATGTGTAGAGGCTCAAGCATAAATGTCCAACAAACCTGGAATTTCCTCATCTCTCTGTTCACGTCCGTCTCTGTTTATCTCCTTTGTGTTTATTATTACTGGGCTGTGAGGTGCTGACACTAACTGATAACAACAGGCAACACGCACATGGGGGTGAGGTGTTGAAAACCACGCAGACGTGTCCCACAGCTGATATGAAGAAAATCTGATCTGGTCTATTCACACAAATCAAACTAAATCAGATTTGAGTCATTTGGGGGCAAAAGAATCCGATTTGAGTCACTTCAACATGTAACGTGAACTTCGCCTTAGTGGTTTGAAGTGGTCAAACTATGTGTTCAAGTCAGTGAGGCTGATGCAAAGTGTGTTTTAAGGTTTAAGGAGGTCTGGGTGGGCAAGTCGGAACAAAACGTCAGTTTATCTGCAGATACAACAGAGCTGCGATAAATTTAACGAGGAAAATATTCTGCAGCAGAAAGAATCACGCAGCAAACAAATAAAAATAAAATAAAAATGGACAACATGTTAAAACGAAGTCAAGGATGTTCATGTCCATTTTCCTTCAGCTGTTTTAATTTGCCAGGTGTCAGGGTGAAGTGTGTGGGGATTTACGCTCTATTACTCTGTCACTTCAGTGATGTCTGTGTAGCCATGTGGAAGCTCTATAATAACTGGGTGAATATATCGCAACTGTTTTTAAATATAATCTTGGTTGTTTAGGTCGCCAAGCAACTCCAGATCAAGGGTTGTCATGCGAAGTGCTGACGGATGGCTTGACAGGGAACGAATGATGATGATTGAAGGAATTTTTGACGTTCAGATTAGGGTAGACAAAAAGAAAGAGACGAAGTGGAAGATTTACGATAAGAAGAGAAAGCCCAGAGGGGATCTATGGAAAGAATTTGAAAAGAGCTGTCACACCTTAAAAAAGGAGGGGGGGGGGGGGGAGACTGGAGAATCTTATGTCGTCTAATACAGGATCTGTTTTGTGCATAAATGAATATTTCTATAGAAATAAAGGAGAATTTCAAAAAGTAGACGTGACATTTTACTTTCAAGCCTGTGATAACTGAACTGAGCTGTTTTTAAGACAACAAATGACAACAAAGGCAACACCATGAAAATGAAACGGGCCCAACACCTTTCACAGATGCAAAGTGAAGCTGTTGCTGCTCATGTTCGTGCTCTTTAGCTGCAAATCAGTTCACTGTTCCCCAAAATAAAAGTTCCCTCGTTTATAGGGTTCCTGCACAGCACCGTCCAAATCAATACCTTGAATGCATTAAACAAGATTGTGGTTTACTTGTCTGTCACACGCACAGGTGACACTCAACTACTCGCAGTGTGAACAGTTCTGTCCCAGAGGTGACGAGATACAAACAGTACCAGGACATTAATCAACCCAGTCTCATAGAAATGCCTTTCATGTACTTCAGTTATGCTGGAATCACCATGAATTGATGGAAGGCTAAATTATTTTAAGAGGATTATTTTATGTACAAGTAGGTGCTGCATTTATAAACCTGCTGTGAGTTGGTTAAGGTCTCCTGACTCTCCATAAATAAAAGTCCACATGCACTGTGTCAGTTAGCATACCCAGGCTTTCATACAGTACTTCATGAATAAATCTGATAATGACTCTTTTTCCAAGCAAAATCTGCACAAATTATATTATTATCTACACTAAAGCATAGAGACAAATAGCAACATACTTGAAAAAGACAAAATACACAAAATACAAAATACACACATGCAATGAGAATTTCTGTGTGCCACACTTGGACCCTACACGAATGAACCGTTCATCCAGTTCTCTAGAAACAGGAATTTTCATTTAGTTAACGCTCTGTCAGAGACACACCCGTGTGGACCTGAGGGTGACAGCAGCGGTTTTGTGGTCACCCCACAGGCAGCTTACATACACTGTGCTATGTAGTCAGGTGAAGGCTCACTGGGGAGAGGCTGGAGAGGGGCGTGGGGTTGAGAGGCTCTCCCTGCAGCAGTTTCAGTGGGCTGAGCAGTCTACCCTCAGGCAGGAGAAGGTGTGTGTGTGTGTGTGTGTGTGTGTGTGTGTGTGTGTGTGTGTGTGTGTGTGTGTGTGTGTCATAAGACAATAGCTGTCAGTCCCTGAGTAAAGCCGTTGCCAGCTGCCTGTCACTGTGTGGTTTTGATCATTTTCTATGTTTCTGGCAACAAAACAAATGCTTGCTGTGTTCATGAAGTGTCCCAAACTGTCACCACACACACACACACACACACTGCTATTACCCTGTCCTACTCTCACATTCTTTACTGAACTCACGTCTATGAAATGAAGCCCATGCCAAAATATGCTGAACTGCGACTACACCTTTAAAATGATGGTGTTGGATTTCCTACTGGTACTTTTGAGTGAGTCATTTGGTCTAATCTATACTGCCTCTAGAAAACAGATTTTTGACGGGGGTCTAAATCCATAATTTTTATCCCACACTGACAATTGCTCCAGCAACAATACAGTATAACAGCATCAGTTTGTTTTGCATCTGTTTCAGATGTCTCGTGCTCTCCTGCAAACAGAGCAGGTGAACACACATCTTGAGCTCTGCTGTTGAGTGTCTGTGGACTGAAAAAACAAAATGTAAGTAAAGGTATTCTGAAATGTTGCCATGACAATCACAAGTTAAAGATGGATTAAAAACGTATTAAAACACCTGCTCCACGGCAGAAGAATGACAGAAGAGCTCTGTGAGGTGTTAAAGACACAGGTGAACAGTAACCTGATGATGGTAATTATATGATTATGTTTTGCATGTGGTTGAAACAGGATATCACATAATGTGTAACAGTGTGTATGTCCCAGTGAAGCTTTAGCAAAGGGAGGACAGTGTACAACAGTGTGTACACACTTGCACTTGTCTGTAATGCAGACATCTCATAGCTGCCAAACTTCAAATATGTTCCTTTCTCTTTTCCTGTTCCCATTCACTTTCATCAGATCCAGTGTTTCACTGGCTCTTCACTGCACTCATCAGACTGCTCCATCTACATTTTCAGTCATACACTGCTCGTGGCCTGATATTTTATACAAATGATGACCTGACGATCACCGTCAGATTAATCTTCACCTCACATTTTTGTTGTACACAGTAACAACACAAAATGGAAAAGGCCACTGGACTAGTGTAATGTTAGCAACTGCTGAAGTACTAGTTTGAACTCTATATATAGTGTAGCAGTAATATTCATTTTCAAATGTACTATGAAGCCCAAACCAGGAAAATCGTCTGACACTAAAACTACACTCAAGTATGCAGATATTGCCAGAGGCACACACATACTTTGCTGCATACTATAAATTGTTTGTCAGAAACAGTCTGTTCACTAAAAGTGCCACAGTCACATTAACCTCTTTATGTAAATGATATCATGTCTTTTTATCTTATTAGTGTTCCCTCTTGACTGGAGCTCATTCAGCTGAAACTGAATGAGAAAGTGCTTCTGCTGAAGAGCATCACATAGTCGGTGAATTGTTGAATTTCTCTATAATAACAGGCAGAAAACCGTCTGTACACCTCTTACAAAAACATGTTCAACATTCTCTAAATTCAGACTAAATAAAACAATAACTTTTAATAAAGTTAAAGGAGAAATAACTGGGTGTTGTTCATACCTGTCAGTTTCCCCTGCAGCCAGAGAGCAGCAGCTGCAAATTATGAGAACATGCCTGCAGCTGAATACCACACAGCTACACCCTCACTGCACAAAAACTATTTTAACAGGCAAATCATTAAAACTTAATTACTAAAATTGCTCCAGGATGGATTTATGGATTCAGTGGACGTAGCTGCCTGAGTTTGTGCCTCTTGTGCCATCACCATTATCATATTGCGACACATTGTAACCGTTGTACACTAATGTCTTCTAGATGTTGTAAATAAAACCAGCTACTGGAAGTCAAATTGTGAAAATATATGTTCTGTCCAAATAGACAGAAATCCATAAAACAACAAAGGTTTTTCAAGTTGCTTGGAGCGATCTACCGTGTACTTTGAAGAGCTCATTTGCAAAACCAGATAAACACCTTTCAATACCCTGGATGAAGCTAAAGTAATATCCATGTCATTATTTTCGAGAGTATCCTCAATTTGCATTTAGTATCACAAACTTTTCTGACAGAATGCCAATTCACTGTATTTTAATCTAACAAATCTTCCTGATACATTATTTCATCTTTATTTTTAGTTTGAGCCCCAGACCCAAAGAAAGTCTGCAGGTTCCAGACTGGTAATGATCATCTGTACACCACAATGCTTCGACCTAAATGCTAACATGTTCAGCTGTAGCAGGCATAATGTTTAGTGCATTCACAATCTCAGCACATGTCAGTCAAACCTCACCTGTCATGTGGAGTTTATTCTATGAGTCTATTAAACTCATTAACCTACATTTAAAGAAGGAAGAAGATGATTATGGGTAGTTATCTTTACTGTAGGACTACAGAGGAGCCACAATTCATTCGGTATCAGTTCAGTTATTCCTTGCTTGTCTGCCATCTCCACTGTCCTGTCATTTCACTGCCCCCGCACCCTTCCCCAGTTTTTCCCGCCCTCTGTTTCACCTGATTCCTCAACTGCAGGCTATAGTGTGGGCTGTATATACCACTCTACCTTTAGTTTCCCTCTACCACACACTCTTTGCTGTCTTTTACTGTGACTATTGAATTTTCTCGTTTTTGTTTTTCCATTGGTCCAAGGCCTTTAAATGGAGCTTCTATTAAACATCATGACAATTAGTGACAGGACTCCTGACAGTAGAGGAGTAGAGGATGAAATCAAACCTGAACTCTCTGCTGTTAAAATAGTTTTCTGATTAGGCAGCCAGAAACAGTCTGCTCCATTTCTATTGTTATTTTATATTAGTTGTCTTTTTATATTGTATTGTATTATTTTCCTTACATTTCACCTTGTTGTATAATTTAATTTACCCGGATTTCCCAGTTTATTACAGGTGTGGGCAACCAGTTAAGCATGAAGAGCAACACAGCAATGACTGTGCACTTTATAAGTTACGCCTGTACAATTTACTGCAATCCAATTCAGCAGCTCTGCCATGAATTCTACTTTTACAAGGTCACGGTTTCTCCATCTTTACTCTTACTTTTATTCTACTTTGTGTTTATCATTGAGGTCACAGTGGATTGCGTTATATTAAGAGGTGGTTCTAATGTTTTGGCCAACTTATTTACATAAATTTTTGGGCTAAAACATTAGAAACACCTCTTAAAGTACACCAATGAGCCACAACATTAAAACCACTGACGGTGGATATAATAGTGAGCAGTTGAAGTTGGTGTGTTGGCAGCAGGATCTGAGAGACTTCAGCCAAGCTTAGGTTGTGATGGCTGATCATCTAATGCAGCAGGTGGCTGCATCTCATGAAATGAAAAAACTTAAAAAAATATAAAAGCGTCCTCCAAATGGCTTAATGTAAATGTAAATGAGTAAGGACAACCGGGGAACTAACGTTTTGGGTGCCCAAAACGTACTGATGCACATGACTAATGAAGGGTGCTCATCCGGTCTGACCCCACAGACAAACATCCATGAACGTCCTCTGTGGCCTTTCTCTTCTCCTGTCTGGCACTTCCATCCTCATCATTTTTCTCCACATTTCTTCATCTAGAGCTAGTTTCCCCAAACTGGGGGTCTGTCCGAGGGGCTGCTGTCTCATAGGGAACTAAAATCTTACTCTGTCTGATCCAGGTGTGTCCCCGGTGAGCTGGAATCAAAGGTGCGTGCATGTATTGTTCATGAATTATCTTAGCATCTGAATAAATCTTGTAATGATTTTGTTTTGATAACATTCTTCACTGCACCTTTTAAGTACAATAATCTTTCTTAAGCTGTGTGGCTTTTATAAATTCTCCGTGCAAGGTGAGCATACGCAGAAATTTGCGGTGGATCTTCAGCACTTGAGTTTTAGCTGCACCTTGGATTGTTTCATTGTTCTCAAGCATATTGAATTCCTGCTCCATTTACTTAAGATTAGACAGCAGGTAAAAGCTCAACTTAATCAAATAAGGGGTTTACTCTTTAATCTTTAAACCAGCTTGGCTTCTGCTTCACAAAATGTTACCTAACACCACTCTCAAACTGAAATTGCAGTTATTCTGACAAAGATCACTGCTGAAAAGCTTCTGACTGGCTGGATGTGATTTTTCACGCTGGAAAAAAACCCCCCAAAAAACTTAGCGTTATGTGATTATACTTAATTGTCATCCAGGTCTCAACTTGCCCTGTAGCACTTTGTTTGTTCTAATCTCTTAATGCTTTTTATGTGAAGTGAGAGTTGGCATGATGATCCGTGTAATTCAACAGGTGAATGCACAGGTGATGGGTGGATTCTACATTTTGCAGAAACACCCTCAAGCCCTTAAGCCGGCCTGTTGTTTAGGAGTTAAACCAGGACAGGTGTGTCCTTGCATTTCTCCATCCTCCTCCTCCTCCTCCTCCTCCTCCTCCTCCTCACAAACTCATCTAACAGTATAAAAAATCAGCTGCTCTTGGAGCTCTCCACTTTCTCCTCTCCAGCTGAAGCAGAAAGACAGTCTCCTTTATCCTCATCACCTGCCACAATGCGTTCATCCATGAGCGGTGGAACGTACAGGGGCAGCAGTGCCTCCATGTACGGTGGTCTTGGAGGTATCAGAATCTCCAGTGGTGGCTCCTCCATGTCCATGTATGGCCGTGGTGGCGGCGGTGGAGGTGGTGGAGGTGGTGGAGGTGGTGGAGCTGGCTATGGTTTTAGCTTTGGTGGTGGAGCAGGTGGTGGTGCCGGATTTGGCGGCGGTGGAGCTGGGTTTGGCGGCGGTGGAGCTGGGTTTGGCGGTGGTGGTGCTGGGTTTGGCGGTGGTGGAGACGCTGACATCACTGCCAATGAGAAGGCTACAATGCAGAACCTGAACGACCGTCTGGCCAGCTACCTGGACAAGGTCCGCAGTCTGGAGAAGGCCAACGCTGAACTGGAGCTGAAGATCAAACAGTTCCTGGAGAGCAAGACCTCCCCCTCATCCAGAGACTACAGCGCCTACTTTGCCACCATCGCAGACCTGCAGGGAAAGGTAAGCTGACATGTGACATGTGAATGTCTGCGTAGATGACCAGATCATAACGTCAACAGGAAGATGCATGCACATGCTCTAGACGTCAGTGTAAACATAGCATCCAGTCTCATGTGGATTCCAACCTTTGAAAATTTTCAAAAGAAATAAATGTACGTATGCATGCTGAGCAGTACGATCACAAGTAGGTTCATAAAACCTAAACACACCACACAAGCACATGTTCAAAATATGCTCCAAGCAAACCTGCATGATGCAAAGAACAAAATAAAAATAGGGAAAATTATAGGACAAATAAAAAAAGTGAAAGAAAACTGAATGAAAAGAAAAGTAAAATGAAGTGAAATAAGTCAAATGAAGTGAAATAAGTCAAATGAAGTGTTATTTGGTGCAGAGTGTAACAGAGACTGACATTTGCTCTGCGTGCAAATAAAAAAGCTAAAGGGGATGAACTTGGCACCTGCTGAAAATGCAGTGCCAGAGGAGTAGAGTTTTTTATTTATGACATACAGTGTTTGCTCTGTTGACACAGCAACTCTATATACAAACCAACTAACTCAAGTTAGTCATAAAACTCACAGGAAGTTTATCTTTCATGCTTTCATTTTATGTTCCAGTGTGTTAACACACACACACACACACACACACACACACACACACACACACACACACACACACACACACACACACACACGCAAAAAAAAGATGAACATCCTAACTTTGTATTCATTTGTCATTATACAGTTAGAGCTAACATAAAAACTACTATCATCTTTTATCTTCCAGATCCAGGATGCTACCAGAGTCAACGGTGGCATCTATCTCTCCATCGACAACGCCAAGCTTGCTGCTGACGACTTCAGGCTCAAGTGAGTGAATTCATTCATTATACAAGGCTAGAAAAACAAAAACAAACAGGAAATGGCTGCTTTCTATTAGATTTTGTTAAAATATCACATCTCAGACTGGTGTGAATTAAACATATGACTATGACGCTGATAGGCGAGTCTTGACCTTCCTAGCGGTGTCCTTGCCTCTCAACCACTAATGTTTGCTGAACCAAATGGGACTTTGTGCTGTAGTGCATTGCCTGTGTATTTTTCAGGCTGGAGACACATTTTTCTACAGATGTGCCAAATGTTAAAGCATGTTTTAAAGCCTATCAGTGTGGTAGGAGCATGTGTGGCATGAACGCCCCTAGATGCTGACTCTGGAAGCACATATCCCCTGTGCAGGTATGAGAATGAGCTGGCCATGCGTCAGTCAGTGGAGGCTGACATCGCTGGCCTGAGGAGACTTCTGGATGAACTCACTCTGACCAGGACTGACCTGGAGATGCAAATCGAGGGCCTGAAGGAGGAGCTGATCTTCCTCAAGAAGAACCACGAGGAGGTAAGTGAGCACTCAGAAAAGAAGTCTGCTGGTTTTGTAGGGTTTGTTTAAAAACTTCATTTGATGAGTTGAGTGAACTCTCTATGTTTCATTCGTAAGTCAGAACAAATCATCTTCTATAGTGATTTGAAAAAAAAACATTGTAAGTTGAATTGTCTTGGTGGATTATTAAGTGCAGTTACATGTACTGCACATGCCGACTTCTGAATCTTCACCTGTCTTATCTTGTCTTGTTCTTTTGGCTGCCCGTAGGAGATGCTGGCGATGCGAACCCAGATGAGCGGCCAGATCAATGTAGAGGTGGATGCTGCTCCTCAGGAGGACCTAAACAAGATCTTAGAGGAGACCAGAGATTACTACGAGGGTCTCGTGGCCAAGAACAGCAAAGAACTGGCGGCCTGGTTCGACACAAAGGTAAGGACCTTATTATAAACATGTGGCACTTCCTTCAAGTTAGTCCAGACTAATATATCTCAATAACTGGTTCAAATACCTCTTAAAATGGAAAAATGGAAAATAATAAGTGACTAAAACTGTCAGATACATACAGAGGAATAAGAAATTAGAATTTGTGTTCCATGACACCATAACACACCTCCTGTCTGCAGTAAACATCCTATGACATTGCTGTTGTCCTTCACAGGCAGAACCTCTAAAAAGTCAAGTCAGTGCCAGCACAGAAGGCATCCAAATGTCCAAATCAGAGCTCACGGAGCTGAAGCGAACACTGCAGGCGTTGGAGATAGAGCTGCAGTCACAGCTCAGCATGGTGAATATCACATCATCATGTCAAAGGTAGCATCCAGTGTTAGTTTGAGTGCTAAACAAACCAAACTGCTCAATGTCTTTCTTCTGCAGAAAGGGAGTTTGGAGGGCACCCTGGCTGAGACTCAGAACCGCTATGCCAACATGCTGGCAGGCTACCAGAACCAGGTGAGCATTCTGGAGGAGCAGCTGATGCAGCTGAAGGGTGACCTGGAGAGACAGGGACAAGAGTACCAGATGCTGCTGGACATCAAGACCAGACTGGAGATGGAGATCGCCGAGTACAGGAGGCTGCTGGATGGAGAGGGAACTGGAGGGTGAGAGATCCTTACCCCTCTAAAAATTAAAGGCTTAGGTGGAAGTTAGTGCGTGTGTGTGTGCACGCATTGAAATTAATGCATTTAAAAAGAATTTAATAATTAAAAAGATATACACAGCAACATGAACTTGGGAACTTTGGAGTCATTGAATCTAAATATTATGTAATTGTGATTGTTCAATCAATAAACCTCAGTTTGGTTTTCTCCTGCAGTGGCTCTGGCTCTGGCTCTGGCTTTGGCTCTGGCTCTGGCTCCTTTAAATCCAGCTCTGGTTCAGGATCTTCCTCCAGTACTTCCACTTCCACTTCCACTACCAAAACCCGTCAGAAAGTGATCACCGTGGTTGAAGAGATGGTGAATGGAAAGGTGGTGAGCGCCAAGGAGGTCGTCAGCGAGTCAGTCTCGTGAGCACCAGCAGAGGGGCACTCTCGAAGTACAGAAACAAACAAGCAAATAAAATTCTGAAGAGGTGCTTCAAAATAAAACCCTGTGTGTTGCATTTTTTGTCCAGAGTGAAGTGTCTGAGGCTGCACTAGATGAAGAAGCATTGAAGGATTAAACAGGGTAAAATAATTGAAATGAAAGCATTAAAATGTTTCATTACTTTGTTGGAAAGACAGAACATTAGAACAGTATAGTTCGAGTTTTTACTGGTCACAGTGTCATATCTGAAAGGGAAGTGTGAAATAGTGCCCCAGCTATCTGCAGCACTAGCTACACCAATGGTGGCTGCTCTGCCATTCTTTTCTTGTCATGGAACAATTATCAAACTGTCTGGTTAAGTTGAGGCACAAAAACAACTTGGTGATGTTGTTTTTGCTTCTTAGTAACATTGTTTAATTAAAATGCTTCAGTTGACTCGAACATATGTCTCCTGTGGGGAGACCCAACCCCTGTTGGTCATAACAATATTTAGAACTGGACTAAATGACATTACCTCCCTGGGAATGAGACATACTTAGGACTGGGAAACCAAGATCTTTTCTGCAAGCTCTTATATATGTACCCTGGAGTCCTGGAGTTACCTTGCTAAAGTCAATTAAATGCTCAAATGTCTAATTCTGCAGTAAAAGGAGCCTAACTCAACATTATTACACTTCAAATTACACTCCTCTATGGAAAAGATTAATAGCGTTTTGAGTTGCCTGCAGAATAGTGGGACAGTCTGAAGAAATGTAGCCAACATTTGGGTCTTTCTGTTTTGTTTTGTTCTAAGATGTAAAGTATTCTGAACCCATAAACAGGCTGGACACTGGCAGGCAGGTTTAAAGATATCTATTACACTCAAGAGAAGTGGGGGGGGAGCGTGGTGTTGCGATGGAGATAAAGATAAAGATAAACTTTATTGTCATTGCAATATCGTACAACGAGATTAAGGTGCCAACCAGTCTGTATAGAATGAAAAGGAATAAAAAAAAAAAAAAAACAGAAACACAAACAACCCTTCAAGTAATCAAAGAACATCACATTGTGCTCCGGACCAGCTCTCACTCCCACAAGTGAGCAGTTACAGTACTAGTTTCTATAGTCCGTTCTTTACAGTGTTTAATGTAGTTATTGCTACTGGATAAAAGCTTTTTTTAAATCTGTCAGTTCTAGTTTTGATGGACCTGAACCTTCTCCCTGATGGCAACAGTTCAAAGAGAGAGTGTCCAGGGTGTGTAGTGTCCCTGAGAATGGTTTGAGCTTTTTTGAGGCAGTGGGAACTGTGAAGTTCTTCTAGAGGGAGGAGAGGGTACAGGTGATCCTCTGTGCTGTTTTGATCACTCTCTGGAGAGCTTTCCTCTGAGCCACTCTACATCTGCCGAACCAAACAGAAACACAGTTTGTAAGGAAGCTCTCAATAGAGCATGGATAAAAGGACACCAGCAGTCTCTGGGAGATGTTGTTCTTCCTAAGTACCCTTAGGAAGTGCAGTCTCTGCTGGGCCTTTCTTATCAGCTCAGAGTTATGTACTCCCCAGGTTAAATCCTCCTCTATGTGGACCCCCAAGAAGCGGAAGTCTGACACCCTCTTCACACAGTCCCCACCAATGTACAGTGGAGGGACCTCAGTTTTCGTCCTCTGGAAGTCAATGACAACCTCTTTTGTCTTCGAGGTGTTAAGGAGCAGATTGTTCCCCCTGCACCACAATGTCAGCTGTTTCACCTCGTCTCTGTAGGCAGACTCATCTCCCCCTGAGATGAGTCCCACCACTGTGGTATCATCTGCGAACTTGACGATAGTGTTGCTGTGGTGAGCCGGAGTACAGTCATATGTGTAAAGAGTGTAGAGCACACAGCCCTGTGGGGAGCCAGTGCTGAGACTAAGGACCTTGGAGGTGTGTGCGCCCGCTCTCACCCTCTGACTGCGATCAGAGAGGAAGCTCTTGATCCAAGAGCAGGTGGAGTGTGGGAGTCCTAGGTCCAACAGTTTGTTAACTAGTTTGTGGGGAAGAATTGTGTTAAATGCAGAGCTATAATCCACAAAGAGCATCCGCACATAGTTCCCCTGCTGCTCCAGGTGGGACAGTGCCATGTGGAGGGCAGTGGCTACAGCATCCTCTGTGGATCTGTTCGCCCTGTACGCACACTGGTGTGGGTCGAACGAAGGTGGGAGTAGTGAAGTGATGTGACCCCTTACCAGTTTTTCGAAGCACTTCATCACCACTGGGGTGATTGCAACTGGCCGGTAGTCATTGAGGCTGGTGATGTGCGTTTTCTTGGGCAGGGGGACTATGGTGGAGGACTTCAGGCACGGTGGGACAGTAGACCGGGCCAGGGACAGGTTGAAAATCCTGGTGAACACTCCAGCCAGCTGGTCCGCACAGTCCTTCAGTACTCGTCCAGAGACACCATCTGGACCAGCAGCCTTCCTCGAGTTGACGGACCTCAGTACTCCCCTCACCTCGTGAGGCTGAGGCTACTGTGGGCTGCAGGATGTGGATGTGTGGGTGTGTCTGGTTGCTCTATCTCGAAGCGAGTGAAGAAAAGGTTCAGCTCCTCCGCCAAACGAGGAGTCGCCTTCGGCGGCACAGAGGGTCGTCCTGTAGTTGGTCCGATGCTGGACTCCCTGCCACACCTCCCTGCTGTTGTTGCTGTCCAGGCAGCCTTCAATTTTCCTCTTGTAATCCAGTTTAGCCTTCCTGTTGCCTCTCTTCAGGTTGGCTCGTGTCAAGCTGTAGAGAGCCCTGTTGCCAGATCTGAAGGCAGTGTTCCTCTCCCTCAGTAGCTGCTGGACCTCCCAGTTCATCCAGGGCTTCCTGTTATGGTACACCCTGATATGCTTGTCCACTGTAACAGTGTCTATGCAGTTCTTAATGTAACATAGCACACTGTCTGTGAACACTTCCAAGTCTGGATCTTCAAAGACGTCCCAGTTGGTCCTCTCAAAACAGTCCTGCGGCTGCTGAGTGGCATCATCAGGCCATGTTTTTACAATTTATGAGATCGTAAGAGCAGTTTTCCTAAGGGGGGCGTATGCAGGGATTAGAAGCAGAGACACATGGTCAGACTGGCCCAGGTGAGGTAGTGGTCTAGCCCTATAGCCTAGCTTAATGTTTGTGTAGACCTTGTCCAGAGTGTTTGCTTCTCTGGTGGTACACTTAACATGCTGGTGCAGATTAGGAAGCACTGGCTTTAGGTCCGGGTGGTTAATGCTATGATGTGCACAGCGTCGGGATACCTGCTCTGCTGCCTGCTAATGCTGCCGTGTAAATGTGCCGATAGCCGAGTTAGCAATAGCATCCGGTGGAATGTAAACAGCCGTGACAATGACGACAGTAAACTCTCTCGACCAATAAATGGTGCTCAAGTGGGATACTTTCCTGGAAGCATGTGGCTGATATAATACTCCCTTTTGCAAGATGGATGGAGATGAGAACAGTGGTTTCTTCAAGGCAGAATGCAGGAAAGTCAAGTGAGAGGTGATCACAAGATGGAGGATCAGTCCAAGGTGGCAAGATGGTGGCCTCCAGGAACAGTGTCTGCTGCGTGGTCACTAGAGAGAGAAACACGTACTGCAGGTCACCAAAATCTCTCCTTACCTCTCCCACCAAAGCAGACATCCAAAAAACTGTGACAATAAATCCGCAATCAAAAATCCAGAAGTTCAGTTTGACTACTCCTCTCCAAAAAAACACAGACAGATGTAAACAATCCACAATCCAGAGAATCTTTATCTAAATAACACAACAGAAAGACAGGTATAAGACATGAGTCTGTGTTTATACAGGGGGACGCAGGTCAAATCAATCAGACTAAGGATGTTAAATGAACATGGATAAGTAAAAGACCAGACAGGAAGTGGCTCAGTATTTCAAAATAAAACAGGATGTTCTGGAGGTGTCATTTGTTAGTGTTTAGTGATTAACACAGATGAACCAGTAATGAGTGAGAAGTAGAGGCATGAAGACTGATAACTGCCATCTCGAATTGCCCAAAGACGTAATATTGAAAGTAAGATTCACGGGAATCTTTCACATCATTATCTTTCGACCTACGGTAGTGTACATGGCGTTAACGCAATTTTGCACTTTAATTTAAAATTACAACGTGCATAATTGCGTGAAACATGAAATCAAAGAACTCTGCTCCCCTCTTGACTGTGCTGTGCCAGCAGAGATGTAACGAACATACTGAATATGTATACAGAATGAACTTATTCAAAATAAAAATATTCTAATCTAAAGTACAAATATTTTTAACTTTCAACTTCCCAGATAACAGTGCAGGTCGAAGCCTGCAGGGTTTACTGTGCTTGTTGAGACAAGTTCACACTGTCGCTTTTTACTGTGGTCGAAGAAAAAGCTGCATGTTTTCACATATAAGGGCTTAAAATGCTAAGACCATACAAGAAGAGTGTGTGTCATCACTGTATCACAGCTTGTAGCTGAACATGAAAGCAATATTAAAATTTAGTTTCATCAGTCTTTACGTCGGCTTCAGATAAACAGATGAATGTGGATGAACTGCTCCTGTCACATTGCAGAGACGTCCCAATGTGTCTTTTCTTTTTGAAATGTCCTTATTTTGCACAAATGCTCAAAACTATAAGGAATGGAAGCTCAAATGTTAAAACATTTCAATGTGATAACTGTCACAGGAGTGTAAGATGAAGCATCTTTGTTGAATTTATTAGCTGGTTAGCTTAGCACAAACATGGGAAGCAGGGAGATACACCACGCCTGGCACTGCCCAAAGATCACAGAATCCAGCACTTCGAAAGCTTAGTACACATTTTCTATGTTGTTTGTTTTGTCCATACAGAAGGATCTGAATACCTCATCCATCACTTTACGTTTTCTTCTGCACAACTTTTTTTATTACAAAGATAAATGAATGTTTTCATGGTGGGATTTTCCCTATTTCAAACTCTTGTGTTTGTTTCAGTGTGGGATTCTTTGTGGTTAGTTAAAGATTATTTACAATGGAGTGTGATTGTGATAATTCTTTGCCTAAATTTGAACACATTTGACCTCAAACTTCATAGGAACTTTGTGTCACTCGAGTTTCATAGGAACTTGAGTGACTGTCATTGTCCTGCTGTGTTTTGTCATAGCAAATACAGCTTGAACGAAGAGCTGGCACAAAACATTTTATTGTTTGCTTTCTCAACAACAGAGAGCAAGGGGAGACTCGTTTAGTCCCGCAGGGCCCAAAATACCACCCACAGAAATGGCAGACAGGTTTGGACGTGCAGAGAGGAATCCAAGTGCCGTTGTGGGACAGGCAAGGGTCAGAGGTTTAAAATGGGCGAAAATGAAACGTAAACTGGAAAAAACAAGATTCCCTCAGGTTTCCAACGAAGCAGATACACCTGAGGCCACAGCATGAGTAACCTGAAAGACATTTTCAGTAAGCAGAACAAACACGGGATGTCATTGTGCAACAGGCATAAACTTTGTTTGTCATCCTGCTCTTAGCTCAGCGCTCTATTTGCCCTGAGGCATGTGGTGGGGGCCGGTTCCTGAAACCCTCCCTCACTATCAGCTAGCATAAAAGGAGCTGAGTTCAACCTCTCCTACATTTCCTCCTCTCCATTCAGAGCAGGCAAACACCTCCACAATGTCCTACTCTCGCTCTGCCAGCTTCTCCACTTACAGGAGGGCCCCCAGCGTTCATGCTGGAGCCGGGGGCAGTGGGGTTCGCATGTCCAGTGTGATTGCTCCAAGAAGCTTCTCCTCAGCTAGTGCTGGGTTTTCTGCTGCAGGTTTGTCTGCTGCAGGTTCTTCTGCCGGAGGCGGCTTCAACCTGGCTGATGCTGTTGACGTCTCGGACAACAAGAAGGCGGCCATGCAGAACCTGAACGACCGTCTGGCTTCCTACCTGGAGAAAGTGCGCAAACTGGAGAAGGCCAACGCCGACCTAGAGCTGAAGATCAGAGATTTCCTGGAGAACAAGACCAAACCAGAGGGCCACGACCACTCTGCACACTACGCCATCATCAGTGACCTGCAAGATCAGGTGAGCATAGGTTTCCTAAATCCTAAACTATAAGAGAGGCACAAAGAAAGACTAGAAATGTGAGATCCTGTAGAAGCAACAACATGAGAATGCTGCCTGAAATTGATGCTCTTGTCTGAACGTCAAATTTAAAGTATATATATATTTAAAAAATCCAAAGTAAAAGAAATCTTGTACCACACAAAATGCAGCAGGTGATAGTATGTGTCTTGTTCCCTGTAGGATGAAAGCAGGTGCTGCCACACCCAAAACACACAAAGGCCACCTGAAACTGCAGCAGTCAGCCTTAGGCTCTGGTTTTGCATGATGTGCACACGAGAACAGAAACCGACTAAAACAATGAGGAGAAATTTGACTTTTATTTGCATGACCTTATCTTTTTAAAAATGTGTAACTGCCTCACAAACTTTGTATTCAGTCTCTCTATACTCACTCAGTTACAAAGCAGGAGGTAATTTGTCCCTATAACTTCTGGTCTAATGCAAGACAGTAGATACAATTAAACACACCCAGTTTAAACATATATTCCTTCTGTTTTCAGATCTTCGATGCCACCCGCACCAATGGCTCTCTCTACCTGTCTATTGATAATGCCAAGCTGGCTGCTGATGACTTCAGGGTCAAGTGAGTATATTAAATATTTGTTCAAGCTCCACACCTAAATTATTCTTTGGTGTGGCCAATATTTGAATACTGGTAATTCAGACAATGTGCAGTAGTGGGTTAAGGTTAGAGAAAGAAGAAAGCAACACTTACTGTTATAAAAGAACCAGCAAATGTCCTATTTCATTTCTAATGTTTAATAGTGATTCTTCACATGGCCACTAGAGGTTGTTGCTGATGTGATACCTACTGCTGCACAGGTATGAGAACGAGCTGGCCATGCGCCAGAGTGTGGAGGCAGACATTGCTGGGCTGAAGAAAGTCCTGGACGATCTGACTCTGGCAAGATCCGATCTGGAGATGCAGATTGAGTCTCTGAAGGAAGAACTCATCCATCTTAAGAAGAATCACGAGGAGGTGAGCATGAAGCTGCTACAAGCTAATTACAATATGAGACATTTGTCAATTAAATTAAGGATTAGGTATTTTTATTAATGACATTTGGTGCAAAACCCACAAATTTACTTAAAAATTATGTCATAATTTCTCCAGGACCTGCTGGCAATGCGGACTCAGGTAGGAGGTCAGGTGAACGTGGAGGTGGACGCTGCTCCTCAGGAGGATCTGACCACCGTCATGGCTGGAATCAGAGAACACTATGAGAACGTTGCAGCCAAACAAAACAAAGCGTTGGAGACCTGGTTCCAGGGCAAGGTGAGCAATATAAACTAAATCCTGGTGTACTGGAATAACGCCATTAATTGATGTCAATAATAATAATACTTTAATTTGATAAGGGCAGGATAATACAAACACAGACGTGTGTGACCTAAAAGGAGTGCCATCTGCAAACAGTACACATTCAATTCTGAGTAGATTAAACTGTCAGATGTGATTATTTCACTGTTTTTGTTGTTGTTCCACAGACTGAGGAGCTCAATAAGGAAGTTAGTGTGAACACAGAGTCTCTTCAATCATCACGCTCCGAGGTCACAGAGGTCAAACGCTCTCTACAGAGTTTGGAGATTGAACTACAGTCACAGCTCAGCATGGTGCGTTTCAACCAGTTTCTATTTTTTATTTTCTTTTGCTTTTTTGTTTGTTTAATTTTGAAATCTCCTCACACTACTTCTTCTCTCCTTTAGAAAGCATCTCTGGAAGGAACCCTCGCCGACACCCAGAACAGATACTCCAACATGCTGGCAGGTTACCAGAGACAGGTATCTGCTCTGGAAAGCCAGCTGGCTCAGCTGAGAGCTGACCTGGAGCGTCAGGGACACGAGTACAAGACACTGCTTGACATCAAGACCAGGCTGGAGATGGAGATTGAGCAGTACAGGAGGCTCCTCGACGGAGAGCAATCACTGTGAGTTGACTAGATCACAGTGGTATCATACTGGGATTGTTTAAATCCATATTCAGTATACTTCATGATCTGGGCCATCCGGCAAATATAAAATTCATTGATAATAATGTTCATTAGCTTGCTGATCATATGTATCAAAAATAACATAAACCTTGTTCGTGTGTTTTTCAGCGGCACCACTTCCTCCACTAAAACTCGTAAAGTGGTGGTTGTCACCAAAGAGATCGTAGATGGTGAAGAGATCCGGTCTGAAGTTAAGGAGTCTAAGTGAGACAACAACACATGTCAACATGCTGGCAACCGTTCTCAGAAACACACAAATAAAACACTTCTGATGAACTGAGATATGTGTTTGTGTCAGTATCCATTCTTGTCTAGTATCCATTATTATCATTATTATTTTTATTATTATGGATTATGCATGTATATAATAAGTATATTTAATACACATGGGACTGGAAAACACGGGTAGAAATGAGGTGTGAGGTAAATCATCATGGTAACCTGTGCTGCTCTGTAGCAGGTGACCTGTAGAAGATCAGATCAAAACCATATTGTATTCACAACTGAGCACACAAACCTGTCAAAGGTTCATTTCAATCAATCATTTTCTTATAGAGCACAATTCCTATGAAACATAATTCAAAGTGCTTTACATTACAAAACACATAATAATAACAATAATAATAATAAACATAGTTTAGAATCTATTTGTCTGCAAATTCATTAAAAACGACATTGTATAAATGAGTGTTTGATAACTTTTTAAAAGATCTTAAGAAAGTAAACCACACCTCCACCAGTACGCTGGTCCATATTTTAATATATGTGTGAGTACTGAAAGTGCTCTGTTGGCAGAGCAGCTCTGTGTTAGAGGACCTACAGTAAAATACTGTACTGGAAGATAGGTCGTCGCAGCCTGGCTGAAAGCTGAACACAGGAGGGGGAACCCACTCATGAATTATAGATTCCAATTCAAAACTTTATTGTCATTCATTTAAGCCACAAGAACTCATATGAACCAATTGAAGCAATGACTCACAGGGTACAGAAGAAGAATAGAAGTGAGGCTAAAAAGAGTTCATCTGTGCTTTGGTAACTAAAAAGGTCCCATAAATAAATACTGTACATGTGCTACATATAGTCACTGATAGACACAATGTGCAGCTAAAAATATTTGGTTTTACACGATTAAAACAACAATCTAACACAAAGATAAACCAAACAACCAAACAAGACAGAGTAGAAGTCAGGAAGAGTGAGACTAGCTGAATGTCCCCAGCCTTTATAATGCAGAAACCAGGTGGACTGGTGGATCTCACTGAAGACCCATCCCTGCCCACCAGGCTCCTGCAAAGAGAGGCGTACAGCACTTATCTGTTAGAAACCAGTGGGTCCAGAAAGTCTCTGCTCTGCAGTTTCCCCCCAGAAACCCACAGAAAGATAGAAATCCAACTGTGGCAGGCTCCCTGTTAGAGATACAAACGCATTAAACCTGAAACGCACAACTGAGTAACACTTACAATTCGATCCAAATCAAAAACAAAAGGATTAAATACAAAGAACTTTGCTCTCCGCAAAAAGATCATGCATTGTACTCAAACCCATACCCAAATCATTCATTCAATCGTACCCAAATTCTCCACCACTTTTGAAAACTTACCAAAGAGGTTAATTTAATCACAGATGATTCAACAACTGTCACACCCTGAGACCACATGATTCATAACTACAAATATTTTATTATACATAACTAAAAACTTTAGAAATTCAGCTTTTATTTAATGTTGTATGGACACCTCAAAACATTAATTAACACAGAGGATAACACCTCCTGTATCAGCTGACCCAAACATTGAATGAACAAAGTGGAAACCTGGACTTTGATGGTTTTATGTTATAATAACAAAAATAATTGAATTGTGTGAGTTGAAATCTGGCTCTGTACCATCAGCTTAAAGTTGATATGAGATTGTTTTAGTCAGAATCCAGACGTCAAGTGGACGTTAAATGAAAGACTACAGCAACTAAATGGAAAACCGTGGAAGTAGGAATTTTGTACTGTACTTAAAGCGTTGTAACTATCTACCTGATTTGTCTACAGCTGGAGCCTCACATTAGCTTCAGGTAAACCCTGCAGTTTATTCTTGGAGAAAGCTGACAATGAGAGCACAGTATCAGTAGATCTTAGTTGAACAGGAGCGATGAGTACAGTGAGAAAAACCTGTTTCAGGAACCTCACAGGAACCTGCCTGTTGTTTCTGCTCTGGGACTTTAAAATGTGTGAAACCCAACCTTTAAACTCTCTGAGGCTTTGAATTGATACTTTGATCTTATCTTATTCTTGTTGTTGCATTTCTGACTTTAACTTTAACTGCATTATACCATACCCCATGTGCATTATTGTATTTGGTGTGAC
Organism: Anabas testudineus; assembly: GCF_900324465.2. Classification (NCBI taxonomy): domain Eukaryota; kingdom Metazoa; phylum Chordata; class Actinopteri; order Anabantiformes; family Anabantidae; genus Anabas; species Anabas testudineus. Next base: position 4,523,434 of record NC_046617.1, on the reverse strand, counting down.
CCTGCCTGTGATGGTCTCTCTACAGCGCCACCACTGGTCAAAAAGAGCCACATTATCCTTTAACTTCCACCAGATGGAGCAAAAACAGTTTGATTATTACATAAAACGAAACCCAATTAAACACCAATTAAACAATCTATACTACTACACTGTTTAAAAGCAACACCCCTGTGATTAAATACCAGTTTAAAACAAAGTCACTGAATAAATCATTTATTTTTACTTTGTGGGTTTAATCTGTAGCAATATAACTGTTGTAATTGCTTGAAATGATCCACGTTTTGGTCTGTGAATTTCAATCTGTGTCTGAAATGTTAACATCACTTTGGTTTTGGGAAAATGTGCATTAGTATGTTCAGAAAGGAAAAGGTTTGCTGTTGATGAAATGAGATGTTGTGTTGCATCTTCATTCAGACAATCCCTGAAACTACTGCTGAGATCAGTATAATGACTGTTTTAACCCTTTGCTAAAGCAGCTGATCAGGATGCTCAGGTCTGATTGATCTTTTACATTCCAGCCACATAAAAGTGAAATGAAAATTCAGCCTGAAGCACTTTAACCAGTCTGTTCACTCATCAAATCAACTAGAAATGTCACCCTGTCCGCCCCCCTGTCATGCAGTCAATCTGGCCACTCGTTAAATGAAGCTTACGCATGAAGTGGTTGGTTCAGTCAACACATCAACGGCGTTTTTTCAGCAGGGGTGTGAGAACATTGTTTGCTTGGCTTGTAGCCGACTATATGGACAAGTGACTGTGTTGCATTTTCAAGGTTTACAACTCAAAGCATTCCTCCACGTTGTTGTTTTATGTCACCAAAGTATAATGTGAATATAGTTCTCTCAACAAACGGAGAAGGAGCTGTCAAGAGTGTGAAAGCGATGTGTCTTCGAAAAACATTCATGTCAAGGACAACTTCTGGTTTTCACCATTAAGCTGAAGAGGAGACAGATCATTGTTTAATCTATAAGCAGCAGTGGTGGATATAAGAAAATGTACAGGGGGTGACAAAGGGGTGGCGGGGTGGGGGGGGGGGTATATATATTTATAATATATATTGTATCTTGTTCAATATTATTCAATTCAATTCAATTCAATTTTATTTGTAGAGCGCTTTTTACAATTGACATTGTCACAAAGCAGCTTTACACAACCAAAGAACAGTACATGAACAGTGTATGTGTATGAGTCATAATAATGTGATTGTCCCTGATGAGCAAGCCGAGGGCGACAGTGGCAAGGAAAAACTCCCTGAGAAGGCAACAGGAAGAAACCTTGAGAGGAACCAGACTCAACAGGGAACCCATCCTCATATGGGTGATTACATGCTGTGTAGGCAGCAGTCCAGTATAACAGTTAAAGTATTTTAAGTTAATATGGAGTCCAGTTAGTTATTGCAGGCAGACTAGTTCCATTCCTTGACTATCGAGCGTTGAGTCGAGACCTCCAAGAAACAGCTTCCGACGTCCGCCGAGGCCGGGACCGACATCATAGTAGCTTGTGACCAATCCAGTCTCCAAACGCATCCCAAAGGGCAAACGGTGGATCCAGGCGACGAGATCTCCAGCCAGAAGTTGGGCATCAGGACGAGTCAGACAGGTCCAGAGGGCAAAGGGTGGAATGACGTGTAGCTCGACAGAGAGACAGGAAGAGGGAAAAGAGAGAGGGAGAGGGAAAGAGAGAGAAGAGGAGAGATTGCAGTTAGTTGTATTCACAGTCAGATAAAGTTTGAGGTGAATGTATATTTAGTGTAGTGCAGCAGGGACTCCGGCAGGACTAACTATGACAGCCTAACTAAAAGGGTGGGTTCAGAAGAAAACACAGACATGAGGGCGCACTGGGATGTAGAGCAACCGAACACTTCACCATCAACAAACCCGAGTGATCAGTGAGAGTTGGGAAGACAGCATCTAAACATACCAGTTCACCATAAAGCTCTACGTCCATGAGTCCTTCCCAGATCTATTTACTCAAATGCTTGACTAAATAGGTAGGTTTTCAGCCTAGACTTAAACACTGAGACTGTGTCTGAGTCCCGAACGCTATTTGGAAGGCTATTCCATAACTTTGGGGCTTTGTAAGAAAAAGCTCTGCCCCCAGCTGTAGTTTTTAGGATACGAGGTACTGACAGGCAGCCAGCATCCTTTGAGCGAAGTAGGCGTGGTGGATCATAAGACACTAGCAGTTCACTTAGATAATGCGGCGCAAGACCATTTAATGCTTTAAATGTCAAAAGTAGTATTTTAAAATCAATGCGAAATTTCACGGGGAGCCAATGAAGTGTAGATAAGATAGGCGTGATGTGATCGTATCTTCTGGTTCGAGTGAGGACTCTCGCTGCTGCATTCTGAACTAACTGAAGCTTGTTTATGCACCTGGCTGAACAGCCAGACAGTAAGGCATTACAGTAGTCCAACCTAGAGGTGATGAAAGCATGGACTAATTTTTCTGCATCATTTAGTGACAAAATATTCCTTATCTTGGCAATATTTCTGAGGTGAAAGAAAGCTGTCCTGGTGACATTATCTACATGAGCTTCAAATGAAAGACTGGAATCTAGAATTACACCAAGGTCTTTGACTGTTGCACTAGATGTAACGGAAAGGCCATCTAGAGTTACGGTGTGGTCTAACATCTTGCTTCTAGCTGCAGATGATCCTATAACTAGTACTTCTGTCTTATCAGGATTTAGCAGAAGGAAGTTAATTAGCATCCAGTCTCGTATATCCTTTACACATTGCTCAACTTTATTAAGCAGTTTGATCTCATCTGGTTTTGATGAAACATATAACTGTGTGTCGTCAGCATAACAATGAAAGTTAATACCATGTTTACGGATAATGTTGCCCAGAGGAAGCATGTAGAGGGAAAAAAGCAGGGGGCCTAAAACTGAACCCTGTGGAACACCAAACTCCACTGGAGAGCATGTGGAGTAATCGCCATTTAGATCTACATACTGATAACGATCAGTTAAATAGGACCTAAGCCAGGAGAGGGCCGTTCCCTTAATTCCAACAACATTTTCTAGTCTGTGAAGGAGAATGCTATGGTCAATAGTGTCGAAAGCTGCACTGAGATCGAGTAGCACAAGCATAGAGACACTACCCTGATCAGAGGCCAATAGGAGGTCATTTACTACTTTAACAAGGGCCGTCTCTGTGCTGTGATGAGGCCTAAATCCTGACTGATAGAGTTCATGTATGTTATTTCTATGAAGATACGAGGATAGCTGCCCAGCTACTATCTTTTCGAGAATCTTTGAGATAAAGGGGAGGTTTGATATCGGCCTGTAATTTGACAGCTGACAAGGGTCGAGATCAGGTTTCTTGATTAGCGGTTTAATAACTGCTAATTTAAAACACTTTGGGACATACCCACAGCTGAGTGAGGAATTTATGATTGTCAGCAGGGGTTCTATTATTTCTGGCACTATCTGTTTTAGAAAGTGTGTCGGTATAGGGTCTAATGTACAGGTTGAAGATTTTGCAGAAGAGATGAGTGAAATTAGTTCATTCTCTTCAAGAGGAGTAAAGTAATCTAGGTACTGATCTGCTGAGGTTAGCTCGTCACCTGCGTCAACTAAATTGTCTGGTTTTAAAGCTTGAATTTTCTGCCTTATATTTACAATTTTGTTATTGAAAAAGTTCATGAAGTCCTCACTACTGCACAACGTTGTTGTGGAGATATCTGCAGTGGTTTTCTTTCTAGTTAATTTGGCTACTGTATTAAATAAAAATCTAGGGTTGTTTTTGTTGTTTTCTATGAGAGTGGAGAGATACGTTGATCTAGCTGCACTAAGAGCTTTTTTATAGTTCAGGATGCTCTCCTTCCACGCTATCTGGAATACTAACAGTTTAGTTTGGCGCCATTTACGTTCTAACTTTCGAGTAGTCTGTTTTAAGACGCGCGTGTCATCGTTATACCAAGGAGCAAGTTTCTTATCTCTAATGACTTTTCTTTTAACTGGAGCTACTTTATCTAAGGTATAATGTAATGACGACTCGAGATATTCAGTCGCCTGGTCTAGTTCTGTGGTGTCAGACGGTGATCCAATCAAAGTTGATAACTCTGGAAGATTACTAATAAAGCTCTGTGCGGTAGTTGATGTAAATGTACGTTTAATGCGATAGCGCGGCGCTGAGTATACATTGTTAATATGACACACTGTAGTTGAAACAAGATAGTGGTCTGAGATAACTTCAGACAGTGGGAGCATAAGTAAATTTCTTATACTTAAACCGAATGATATTATTAAATCTAAGGTGTGACCCGCTTTATGAGTGGGTCCTACTACACACTGATCTACTCCTAGCGAGTCCAATATGGACATAAATGCTGTTCTCAGAGGGTCTTCTGGATTCTCAAAGTGAATATTAAAATCTCCAGCAATTAACGCTTTGTCTACAGAAACAACTAGGTTAGAAAGGAAATCTGCAAATTCACAAAGAAATTCAGAGTAGGGCCCTGGGGGTCTGTAAATGATAATTAGCGGGATCGGCTGAGCAGACTTTATATTTGTATCTATACTTGTTATGTTACTATAAAGACATTCAAAAGCTTTAAATTTGTGTACATGCTTTTGTACGATAGTCAGTTTATCATTATAAATAACTGCGACACCTCCTCCTCTACCAGTCAGACGAGGCTGGTGAATGTAGCTGTATCCAGGAGGAGTTGCTTCATTTAAAGCTACATACTCGTCCTGTTTAATCCAGGTTTCTGTTAAACAGAGTATATCAAACTCCTGATCTGTGATAGTTTCATTAACAGTAAGAGCTTTAGATGTAAGATGTAATATATAATAATATAATAATGTGATATTAAAGCCAGACATCAGTGTGTTAGGGCTCAAATACTAGAAAAAAAGACGAGTGAGTGACTGAGAAGTTCTTTTCTGATTTCTTACTCGTGTTTGTTTGTCATGTTTGGTTTCACTGATGGACTGGGCGGAAATGAGGGGGCAGCTGGGGAGCTAAACTTACCACCTTGTGGGTGAACCTGTTTTGGTTTTTTGGGGTTTTTTTGTTTTGTTTTTTGTTTTTGTTAAATCTAAAATAAACATAATTAAATACACCATTATCCTTCTCACACAACTTTGGTTCTTTAATTTCTGTGAGGTATTTAAGGTATTTATTGGGGACGGACGCAACTGGTTCATCAAGTTTGGGGCCTGAGGATGTTGGACAGGTGAAAATTCTGGGATGGTCTCTGTTGTATAATCCCACCAGGCCTGCTGGACCTGACCCTCTCAGTTCAGATCTGTTTGCTCTCTGGGCCCCAGGGCGAGGCTGCAACACCCCCAGCATGTTTGGCATTTTAAGCCGACTAGCAACCACCCCCTGCAACGCCACCCCACCCAGCCTCATTTTGAGGCATAAAAGGAGCCATCATCCCAGCAGCTCTTCACTCTCCTCTCAGAGCCAACGATCAGCTGACGAACAGCCGACCAGCAGCCATGTCTTCCTTCTCCAGTTACAGCAGCTCCTTCTCCTCTTCCCGCCGGGTAGGCAGCATGACTGCTGGTAGTGTGTACGGAGGTGCCGGAGGTTCTGGAGTCCGTGTCTCCAAGGCCTCCTTCTCTTCCTCTGCTGGCGGTGGCTTCAACCTGAATGAGGCCCTTGACGTCTCTACCAACGAGAAGGCCACCATGCAGAACCTCAACGACCGCCTGGCTACCTACCTGCAGAAGGTGCGCACCCTGGAGAAGGCTAATGCTGACCTGGAGCTGAAGATCAGGCAGTTCCTTGAGAGCAAGACCAAACCCGAGGGTCACGACTTTGCTGCTTTCAACGTCCGCATCAAAGACCTTCAGGACCAGGTGAGAACAGAAAGACAAAAAGGACGTTAAGGTCTAGTGAGTTTACTTAGACCTCAGGGGACGTCCCTACCCTGAATTAGGCCTTTGCAGATAGTCCTTCAAATATTTTGGTTGAACATAGGTATTGTTTTACCTTAGCAATTTACACAGACATTTAGAGCAGAATATTGGAAAAAACATTAACATTTCCTGAATAAAAAAGAAGAATTTAAAAAATAAGGTAAATTTAGCACCCCTGTAGATTTTTGAAGCTAAAACGCACAGCTGTGTATGTTTAAATGTTTCTCTACAGTGAAGTGACAGTTTCAAGTAAATATGGGCTTTCAATTGCAAAACACATTTCAGCACCAGATGATGGCAAGATAAGTAGGGTTGAGAGATTAGAGAAGTGAAAGTAGAGAAACCAGTCTGGTGGTGGGAGGCTTGGCTTGGAGGTGTGGACAGGTGAGGCCCGTAAATTGTCACAAAAAGCCACCAGAGCTACATTTTCATACAAATATAAATAAGTACATATATAAATTAAAGGTAATTCACATTTGTTTTGGATTAAACATACAACATACATACAACAATGCTAACAAATGCTAACAATTCAGTAAAACACACACAAGAAAAGGCTTTATTTGATTATTTCTTTTTGGAATCGACTGGTGATCGCAGAGCTCTATACAGTCATTTAACTCATTTATTTATCAGGCTGACTTTTTAGCATCATTCATAAAGTTTTTCTCTTCCTTCCTCCCTTCAGATCATTGGTGCTACTCAGGGAAACGCCAGCCTCATCCTTGCTATTGACAACGCCAAACTGGCTTCAGATGACTTCAAACTCAAGTGAGTCCAGATCCGAAATCCCTGTAATATCAATCTAAGTGAAGGAACCTTACAATAATCACATTTTATGTATTTTTGCGAGCACCACTTCAATATTTGGATTAATCACTTAAATACTTATTATGTGATTTTTCAGGTATGAGAATGAGTTGGCCATGCATCAGTCTGTGGAGGCTGACATCATGGGGCTGAGGAGAGTCCTGGACGACCTGACTCTGAGCCGGTCTGACGTGGAGATGCAGTTGGAGGGTCTGAGGGAAGAGTTGATCCATTTGAAGAAGAACCATGAGGAGGTGAGGACAGTAAAAATCATAGCACTCCTTGACTTAGATATTTTGTATCTCCCTTGTAATTCACTTTAGATAAAAGCATCTGACAAATGTCTGAATGTGCTAAATGTTAGGACACAGACATGATGGTATGACCTTTGTTTTCCTCCAGGACCTGCTGACTATGCGGACTCAGATGGGAGGTCAGGTGAACGTGGAGGTGGACGCAGCTCCTCAGGAGGATCTGACCACAGTCATGGCCGGAATCAGAGAACATTACGAGAACGTCGCTGCCAAGAACCGCAAAGACTTGGAGACCTGGTTCCAGACTAAGGTGAGACCGCAAATCTCTTTTTCCTGCTCTGAATCTCACTGCTGCCCAGAGCACAATGTTTTAAATGTAGGATTCAGTGCTCAGAAGTTTCAAGTATAATCTTTTGTCATATTTTGCTTCATAAGATGTTTTTAGGTAGGAGTCCTTATATCAGATCAATAATGTATTAATACTTGTTCTCCACAGACAGCGGAGCTGAACAAAGAGGTGGCTGTGAGCACAGAGAGCCTGCAAGTATCCAAATCTGAGGTCGGGGAGGTCAGACGATCTCTTCAGAGTCTGGAGATCAACCTACAGGCTCAGATAAGCGAGGTGAGAAAACACAGACTCATTAAATGTCTACAGTAGAAGGAGTATTTAGTCCACTAGTCTATCAACTGAAAGTATATATACATGTATTTTTAGTCACTGGTGTGAATCCAAACCTAAATCTCTTTACTTACTTTAATTACTTGCCAAGCTCATCAGGTCTCTTAAGCTGTCAGTCACAATATAATTATCCAGCAATAATCGCCTTTTAACTTAACATTGTTTGCTTGTTACTGATTATTGAAACTGGTGTTTTATACTAATTTATTGTTCTGATCGTCTCTCATGAACAGAAAGGCGCTTTGGAGGCCACACTGGCTGACACCAAGTGCCGGTATTCCAACATGCTGGCAGGCTACCAGAGGCAGGTGGTGGCTGTGGAGGAGCAGCTGATGCAGCTGAAGGGTGACCTGGAGAGACAGGGACAAGAGTATCAGATGCTGCTGGACATCAAGACCAGACTGGAGCTGGAGATCGCAGAGTACAGGAGGCTGCTGGACGGAGAGTCAGAGAGGTGCATGCAAACACTTATCTTTTATAAGTTATGACCATTAACTCTTTTACATACAAATTATACTATTGGTAGTTTTATTTTGATACTTCTGATACTTCACCTCATCAAACTGAATATTTGAAACATGAATAAGATTGAGCCTACATTATTTTAACTATTTAACTCTCATCATGTGACCAGGGAAAAGAAATCAAGTGAAAGTGTTAAATTATAAAACAAAAAAACTGAATTTCTCCTTCTTTATCTGTGTTCCTGCAGCAGCACCACCACATCCACTACCACCACCACCAAGACCACCCGGGTAGTGACCATCGTGGAGGAAGTTGATTCCTCAGGAAAAGTGACAAGCACCTCCTCCAGCAGTTAGACCAAGAATACTGTGAAGACACACGCACCGTGCGACCACTCAGATGATTTAAACTAAGTCTGTGCTGATCAACTCTGTGCTGGGCTGCAATAAAAGAAATTCAAAAGTCTAATGTTTCTGGTTCCATGTGCTTTTATTGCTGTGTAAAATCATCAAATTTCTTCACAATATATCTCAGAGTAAGTGAAGAATCATCTGGCAACAGCACAAACCTTCAATTAACCTTCATAATGCATTATGAGGTTTTAAGATATTTCCTGTGAACTACTTCAGAAAGACACATGCTGACTACACACCGAAGATAATATTGCTGTTCAGAGGACAAACAAAACAAGTTCCAACAAGGTCACAGGAAAAACCTCTCCTTGGTGTCCTGACGGCACTTCCTAAAAAACCTCAAAGCATCCCTCCACCTCTTGTTCTCCTGAAAGACCACAGATAGCATCGTACTCACCTGGATCACTGCACATTCTGGGTGTACAAGTCTACAACCTTACACAACTAATTCCTAATCATACAATTAGTTTTTTACCTTTTTTTATTTTTTTTTACCGTGCTCATTTAGCACAGCCTTGGTATCATGCCATGTTGCACTTCACAGCTCATGCGAAGGGAGGATTTCGATTGGTTTGGACCATCAGTAAAACAAACTAAAGGGCACATGAGCAGTCGAGCTGCTGATGACTGCACTCATGTGGCCGAAGTAAGAACCTGCAGCTGCATCTCACTGTGGTTTTTCCTGCTCTTCATAGCTGTGAACTCAACATTGTTAGTAGGTTTTCATGTAGCAGTGCTGCTAAGCTCAAATACGTGTCCATCCTCCTCTTATATATCAACATGTACCTGCTACACTTTTGGCTTTAGTGCAACATTCTCCTGCATCCCACTTCTTTCAACAAGAAACAAGCATAATAAAATGAAAATATAAATTAGATAATATAGGCCCTAGCTATGACAAGGTAGGAGTGCAAGCCAAAAAAGTTTTATAGACTGATGAGACAAAGATAAACCTTTACCAATGTAATGGAAAGGCTAGTTTGGAGAAAGAAAGGATCTGCTCATCACCCCAACATACAATCTCATCTGAGAAACACAGTGGAGGTAATGTAATGGCTTGAGCTGCATGGCTTCTTATGGGACATGCTCAATAATCTTCATTGATTATGTAACACATGATGGCAGCAGCAAAATGAAAAGAAAAACATATTATCTGCCAATTAAAAGAAATATTCAACCAAACTAATTGGGAAATCCTTCATCATTCAGCAAGATAATGAAAACACACAGTGAAAACAACAAAGAAGTTCATTGGGGGCAAGAAGTGGAAGAGTGTAGACTGGACAAGAGAGTCTCCAGACTTAAACCCTTTTTTTTTAGCTGCTAAAGAGAAGGCTGAAGGGAATAACCACGCATTTTTTCTTTTTGTATGTATGATACCACATACTGTATTCATCACTTATTCTTAGCCACCATTAGATATTGTTCTCTTCATGTATCTTAACCAACTAAGCTTCTGTTAAAAAAGGAGTTACAATTTAATCACATTATTTTTAAAAGACTTTAAAGACGATTTAATTTTAATTTTGCTTCTTTTTTACAGACTCGACAATTTGGGGTAAATAAAGATTTCCCTTAATTACAAGCAAGAAATCCTGATTCTTACATTTAAAGACCACAAGATGGAGCATAGTGATCACATGCATTTCTAAGTGAGTAAAGGGATTATTCAATGCTTGTGTTTTGCTTGATACCACTTCCATGTCTAGCTAGTTTAGCTAAGATTAGTATAATGACTGAGATGAGAGAGACATTCTGCCTTCTGACAGATTTACCCCGTTCATGAGTGATGGGCACATTAAGGTAAGAAGAGAGGAGGGTGAAGTGATGCACCCATCATGACTAGTGTCTACTGTACAAGCCTGTGGGGGCAGTGCTATGATCTGGGGCTGCTGCAGTTGGTCAGGTCTATGTTCAGCAACATTATGTGTCCAAAGAATGAAGGTCAGCTGACTACCTGAATATACTGAATGACCAGGTTATTCCATCAATTATTTCTTCCCTGATGACACAGGGCATATTCCAATATGACAATACCAGGATTCATCGGGCTCAATTTGTGATACAGTGGTTTAGGGAGGATAACACATCTTCTTCCACACAGAGTGGCCACCACAGAGTCCAGAACTTAACCCTACTGAGAGGGATGTGCTGGTGCTGGTTGCGCATCAGTGAGACATTTACATTATCAATACAAGATCTTGAAGAAAAATGAATGTAATTTTGGACAGCAAAAAATACTGTGACATTGCAGAAGCTTATTGAACTGATAGACGGACAGTGTAGTTCTCCTGTGTTTTACATGTATATAATTTGCAACTTGCATTATCCTAAGAAAAGTCTCCTGAGGGTGGCGCCACAATAAATGTAATGTTGTTACTTAGATCAATCGGTCGGTAGCTTTCAAAATAAAGTCAAATCTCTACACAGTAACCTAAAAGAATTACAAGTATAAAACTGAAAAAAAGTGATTAAAAAACTATTCCAACAGCATCTGTTGAAAACAGAACGTTTCCACAAGTTTTTCTGCACTTAAATCCTGAAAAAATAATAATTATAAAAATCTCTGTCCCATCCCAAGTCGCTTTGGATAAAATAACAAATTGTAAAGCGAATGTTCTTCAGTAACTCTGACCTAAATCATCTGCAATCAGTTGCTTCAGGAAGTCAATAATGTTAATAAACAATAAGTGCAGTGAATGTGTTTATAGTGACTGTAGCATTGAAACATCTGGGAGGTTCAGTAACTGGTGAATTAGTCTCACTATTTGCATATTACTTTGTAGGAGCAAAACTCAGCTCAGGATCATAATTCAAATGGCAATTCAATATGTGATTTTGTCACCCAATTTAAGATGCATTCTGCAATTCATTGCCAACAGTGACAATTCAATTCTCCATTTCTGTAAGTAAAAGTTTAAATAAAAGCTAAATGATTGCATTTCATATTGCCATGGGTTTTCGGTCTCTTTATTCAAATGTGACAGCGAAACAGCAGCACCAGCCTAACGCACTTTCAGTCCTCTCATCAACCCTAACCCTACGCTAAGTTAAGTTGTAGACTGGGCATGTCAGTCTCCAGACTTAAACCCTACAGAGCATTTTACCTGCTAAAGAGGAGACTGAAGTGGATAAAAATGGGTGAGTCCAAACAAAAGGTGCTAAGTTGTGAATCAGATCCAGACATAAACACTTGGAAATCAAAGCTGTTGATCTTATGTCTCATATTTAGCCCTTCTGATTTTCGACAGTGTCAACATGTTTAAAGAACTAGTTGTGGAAGACCTGAAACCAGCCCTTCAACCTACCTTTCCATTTGGCAGGCTTGCGAACCGTTCGTGACTGAGTGTGTGTCACTGCTGCATGATGGTTAGCTTTAACAGAGAGCCAACACATAAAAAAAATTTTACAGGTACAATATTACAGGTAAAGTTCAAATACAACTGTGTTGATCCCGGCAGGTAAAATCACAAACTACCCAGTTTTAATTTAGTACTTATTTAAACAAAGTCCACCACGACCGACTCTAACATTAAAGCAATGAACATTCATATTGCAATCTATTAATATGATCTAAATTAATGTTCATAAATACACCTGCATCTACTAAAACCTATTAGATGTCAAATGTACTCGCTGTTGAAGGATATGTTTCAACATGTTTACACATTCTGTTTAAAGTTGTTATTTTCCAACCATCCATGTACGATCACTATCTGTACTGGGCAAGATAAAACAAATTGCTTTGCAAATTAGCTTTTCCCATGAAACTAAACCTAATTTCTAATTATCACTACATTTGTTCACAGTTCTGTGTTTGCTCCTCTGTGATGCCTTTGACAGTCTGATGCTGGAGAAGATCCAAAATGCCAAACTAGTAATCAGTGTAAGACGCTTTGAGCTTCGTGACAGAGATCAAAATAGCATAAATCACTGACAGTTACTATGTAACGTGTCAGATGTTGTTCAACATTGTTGTTCCTCAAGTGATCTGAACCTGAAGCCACAACCCAACCTATTAATAATTGTAACTTGTGTGACTCTATTCAGCTGGGAATGCAGTGTGTGGGGGTGAACAGTATTCACAATACTCTTTGTGTGCACTGCTCAATTACAGTTTACAGTGGCACCCATTGTTTTTTAGTTTCACTGTTTATGCTGCATTTACATAGTAGAACAGTTGACGTGAAGGCACATTAATGAGCAAATGAAATGTGTCGACGTTAGCTACAAGCTTTTATTACTCTTCATCTTTCACCAGCTCTAGGGGCTCCATAAAGAAACTGTAGCTTTGACAAAGTATCAATGATCAATGTTGACTATAACTTTTTTGCAGTTTTAAACTCAATTTACTAAGATTCTTTCAAAGTAAATTGAAAGTAGTTATGATAAACAATTCAAGTGGATGTCTCTGCATGACTAGTTGTTATGTAAGACCAATTTAGACCAAAACATAATACCTAACAATTCACATAGGATGTGTTATATATTTGTAGTAAACCTTTAGCATTTATTTTCTTCCCATAGATGTGCTGTTCTAAGTTGACATTAAGACTCACAGAGGCTGCTGACAGGTGAGTGATGGCTCTGTTGACTCTGCCATCAAGCAGCGAAAGTCACAAATGTCATTTCCACAATGAGGGACAGGAAATCAGGTTTAGAAACAGGTTCGTTAACATGCGAGTTTATAGATTCTCTATTCACTGCAAGCCAAGCGTTGCAGTTTTGCCTATTTTTTATTTACCCCTCAATTGTGTGACTTGTACTGCAGCTGGTGTGCAGCGTTCAGGGTGTGAGCAGCTCTCTTGATCCTTTCTGAAATATAAGACTCTGTAAGCTGGGTGTGTGGTTTTACAATGGTTGGAATGAGGAGAGGTGGTCATGAAGAGTTTGAGTAAAGTTTAAGGTTTTAAAAGGTTTAAGGTTTAAAATAGCTATCCATAATACGAATCCATAGAGAGAACTAAATGCTACTGACAAGCACCAGTGATTGTTTTTAAGGTGCAGAGTTCAGGTTGGAACTGGGAGCTGGATTACAACCAAGATTTAGACTTTCATATACATTACATTGGTAACTTTCAAGTGTGAAAGTCAAGCTGTTTGTGTGCAGCTAGTAAAGTGCAAAAGTACAAGTGGTTCTAGGGAACAGCAGAGTTTTTAAATACTCATTTATCAATGTGACATTTTGCACGAACCTTGAACCATTTGTCACCTCAGTACTTTGCAGCAGAGTAGGTCGGCTTCCTTGTTTGAAGCGCATGCTTCAGATTAAGGTGAGGACTTGATGTTTTGTGCTGTTCACCCCCACATACTGCATTTGATATTTTTATCAAATATAAAATGTCCTGGCAAATCACAACCAAATAATGATGCTGCTACTACCATGTTTTACAGATGGTATAAGGTCCTTATACTGGAGTGCAGTGCTTGGTCACCACCAGGAATAGTGCTTCTGAGTCAAGGCTAAAAGTTGTACTTTGGTCTCATCTGTCCACAGAACATTTTCCATGCAGCTCTGGAAGATTAGTGAACAGACAAGACAGAATAACTGGGGTTCCTGCAATTTAATAAACTAAAACAAAATAAACAAAGTGAAGTTTATTAAGTTAAATGAATACCTATAAAATAAAGCCTTCCTTTTAAACAGAAATTTTGCGGGATGATCTCAATTCTCCAGTGTCTTTACATCAAAACAGAAATTAATAGCTAGCCTGAAATTTGCATCATCATAGCTTAACTAACTAACCATATCTTACTAAATGCTGCTGCTGTCAATTATTATTAGAATTATTATTATTATTGTGTTATTCACAAAATAACCCCAAAAAAGAAGAAGAAATATATATCAGAAAATGCTATTCAATATTGAAATAGCCACTTGGCTTATCTACACGGCCTTCAGCAAACAGGCGGACAGGTAATGGACCTCAATCACCAATATCTCCTTTAAGTTCTTTTCTAAATGTGTTAAAAAAGTCCCAAGAAAAATCCATGTCAGATTCAAGACGTGTTTTGAAACCTCAGATTTGCTTGAACCTTATGCTTAATAATCTTATCGTTCTCATTAGTTGATTAACTGTTTGATTAAAACTCATATGAACTGGTAATCCTAGAGGTTATCATTATCATTATTACCCTCAGTCTCATAGCACCATTACCTTGGGTGGTTAGCTGCCATCTAGTTATATAACACGCAATAATACATTCTTTTCTAATTCTTTCTCAGTGTCTTTTGTCACAAAACATTAATTGCTGATATTTTCTGCTTCTGTAAATAAAGCAATACACCCTTTTTCACTGTAATTGCAGAGGATGTGTAATTTTTAAAGTCACAAACCTTTTGGTCCCATAAGACATTAAGTCAGTTAACTGTATAATTACCTCCAGTGCACACTCATTCAAAAAGTACCATGGCTGTCATTTAGAAAAGCCTTCACTGAAGGTCAAAAGCTTTACTAGATTGCGTAAGGTAAACAAACTCAGAACCCATAAATGCCACACTCTGTGAGCAGGTTTCAAGGTCACATTATTTATTGGGCCATGCCCTGCCACACCCAGGTTACCTGTGCATTCCTAGTTTTCAGCCTCACCTGCTGCTTTGGCATTTGTTGAGTGATTGATGACAGTCTTTGACTACTTGAGGTTTAAATAGGAGGTGAGAGTCTTGTAGCTGCTCACTCTCCTCTCTGTGTTGTCTCCAGCCACAGCTGAAAGAAGAACATCCATGATGGCCTCCTCCTTTGTCTCTCGCTCTTCCTCCAAGTCGATTAGGACCACCGTTGGGAGCTCCAGCGGCTCCCTGATTGGCATTGGTGGTGGTGGACAGATATCATCCAGGAGGTCCGGCAGTGTGTATGGTGGAGCAGGAGGTTCTGGCGTCCTCATCTCCTCTGCTTCTACGGCTGGTGGCTACGGTGGCGGCTACTCATCCTCCAGCTCATACAGCGTGTCCGGCTTGGATGGCAGCCTCATCGGCAATGAGAAGTTCACCATGCAGAACCTGAACGACCGCCTGGCAACATACCTGGCAAAAGTGCACTCCCTGGAGAAGTCCAACGCTGAGCTGGAGCTGAAGATCAGGCAGTTTGTTGAAAACAAGGTCGGCCCCTCCACCAGGGACCACTCTGCCTTCTTCGTCACCATCTCTGAAATCACTGGCAAGGTATCGTTCATCCTCACTCTCATCCTCTTCAGTATCTTGTGCAGGTCTAGTTTTCAAGTAATTGAATAAATAAACTAAAACTAAAATGTAAGTACAGTACTGGGGTAAATGTAGTTAGTTACATTCTCCTAGAACATATTTGAATTTTGCTACTCATATGTGGGGTAAGTGATAATGAAACAGTGCTGGTAATGAAGCCTCTGTTTGTCTCCAGATTCAGGATGCCATCAAGGTCAATGGAGCCATCCATCTCAGCATCGACAATGCCCGCCTGGCTGCAGAGGACTTCAGGATGAAGTGAGTCCAAATGTCCTCCCCACTCTCCCCCTTTCAGCAAGTGCACATGTGTCCATTCACACCTACTATCAATCCTGCCCTGCCCTTCAGGCATTGTTAACCCACTATTAACACTGCATGTCAAGACAGAGACACAGCCATGAAGGAAAGAATACAGTAGAGCCAACTAAAGGGGCTGTAGTGTCAGCAGTACTAGTCCTGAGACTTTTTAGCTGCAGTACTAAATGCATCATGCATGCAGTACTATTAGAAGCAATACTGCAAAGTAGCAAACTAACTTCATTGCTGTAATAACTGCAGTAGCTGTTGGAATTATACTATAAGCAGTAGTAGTAATATAACTAGCAACCATGTTTTTTCCCACTGTTAGATGAGAAAGTGAAATCAGTGAAAGCGCAGCAGCTTGAGCACGTCAATCAAGAATGATGAAGAAACACCCTGACAGAACTTATAAACTGCTACAGGTGTTACAGTTAGTGCTGCGGGTGAGATAACATGTTTTGATAAGACAGTGAGAAAAATGCATGTTCCATCATGCAGGTGAACGGCTCAGAAACCAATTGAAGATATACAGATGTTAACACAGTCACACACCGCAGGCAGTCAGGGGAAAAGCAGGTCGAAATGTTAAACACTGTCCACCCTTCTCTTCCTGCAGGTACGAGAACGAGCTGGCCATGCATCAGTCGGTTGAAGCTGATATTGCCGGGTTGAAGAGAGTCCTGGATGATCTGAACCTGGCCAAGACTGACCTGAGCATGCAGATCGACGGGCTGAAGGAGGAGCTGCTCTTCCTCAAGAAGAACCACGAGGAGGTCAGTGAACATCACCCGCCCCACCTCATCTAAAGACCATCACAAACCCTGATTGACAGGGATATCAATAGTGTAAATACATAACTGAATTATTTGAGCTTGTTTCCAATAACGGTGCTCTGAGCACTATTCTTCTGTTTGTTGTTTGTACGTGTGTAGGAGCTGCTGGCAATGCGAGCTCAGATGAGTGGTCAGGTCCACGTGGAGGTGGATGCCGCTCCCGCACAAGACCTCACCAAGATCATAGCTGACATCAGAGAGCACTACGAGAGCGTTGCCACCAAGAACAAGAAAGCGCTGGAGTCCTGGTTCCACGACAAGGCAAAGCTGATACTTCATACTGTGTGGATGTAGAGATCATTTTGACTTTATGCAGTGATCTCACTTTTCTGTTTGTACTGCGCAGACTGAGAGTCTAAACAAAGAGGTGATCACTCAGACGGCCACCCTGCAGACATCCAGGACAGAGGTCACAGAGGTCAAACGTACGCTGCAGTCTCTGGAGATTGAGCTGCAGTCCGCACTGGGCATGGTGAGTGTCACCATTACATCCCTCTGATTTACAATGCATTTATCATAGAAAAAGAAACAGATAGAGGATATGTCGGTGACAGCAGCAGGTAGGTTCATGTAGCTTTAAAAAGATCAGACTAAGTACAACGTTGATTTCTTTCTTTCTTTTTCTCATCAGAAAGCGTCATTGGAGGCGTCTCTCGCTGAGACACAAAACCGCTACTCAGCACAGCTCTCCAGGTACCAGATGCAGGTGAGAGAACGTTTACTTGATGGTCATTGTTTAATTAGTCCCATCAGACCATTCACTTACAGTACAGTGGAAATCTTCTTCTTCTTGACCGCAGGTGTCGTCCCTGGAGGAGCAGCTGGTTCAGCTGAGGGCCGATCTGGAGCGCCAGGGACACGAGTACCAGATGCTGCTGGACGTCAAGACCAGACTGGAGATGGAGATCGCCGAGTACAGGAGGCTGCTGGACGGAGAGGCTTCCAGCAGGTGAGATTCACTGAGGTCAACCTCTCAGTAGTTTGTCTGCACTATGTGGGAGATTAGCTGCCTTAGTAAATGTGTGAATACTGAATTTGTAAATAATATGTTGTCGAATATGTAAGTCACAAGTAAGCAATTAGCATTTAAATAGTAACTCCTGTGCACAGTGAGATATATTTACTACAGAAGTGATTAATAAGTATGTGTGTAGGAAACTTTAAATAGGTATTTGTTAGTTTCAGTCATATGAAAGAAACTACACAGTAGAAATAGGCTAAAATAAACTAAATGGAACTCATTAACTAGTAAATATCATCTGAGAAAGTCCCCATTTTCTATCTTGACAAACTCTAGCGCCTTGTTTTGTGCAAAAGTTTTCATTTTATCTTAAACCAGAGAAAATCTGCAGCTCTCAGTCTGACTCTTCTGTATTCTGATTGGTCGACAGCTCCTGCACCTCGTCCAGCACGACCACCACAACCAAGCGGGTGGTGACAGTGGTGGAGGAGGTTGTTGATGGGCAGGTGGTGTCTTCGTCCTCCTCCACCACCTCCTCCTCCTTCAAGACCAGTTGAGCTGCAGGTCTTCATAGTCGTCCAACTGATGTTGACCAGAGAATAAAACAAGAGTCCAAATAAACCCTGCACTGTGTCTGTGTGTGCTGATTTTTTATATAGTTTCACTGAAGCGTGGGTCCTGTTGCTATTATCATCTGGTTCTCAAAAGCATAAAATAAAATACCCTGTAGTGCTGCTGCTGTTGCTCCACATGTTGCTTAAAATTAAATGCCCTCAATGGCGTTTAAATGTTTCCCAAACAAATAAACTCTTTAAAGAAATGACTTTGTCTCCAATGGGACATTGTACTGACTTTCATGAAGACCCCATGTGTGCATAAAGCATCATTGTTTTTAGTAACCTACTTTGTGCAGTGGCCTTATCCATGGTGACGCCTTCGGCCAGCACAGTGAAGTAGAGCAGCTGTAGCTCACAGCCCGTGGGTGTCTACTTTGAGAAAAAAACACATTCCACCATAGTGGGAGCTCTGACACCAGCTATAGATAAGATTCAGCTCTGGCGTCACTGCTCTCAGCAAATACCATGAAATGCAGTCGAGCTGGTCAAACCTGTGCAAACAGTGCGTGTCGATGTCAATGGTCACTCTCTTTTCTCACTTCTCCCATCAAGGCGGCGTTTTCCGCTGTCTGAGGTCCAGGACAGTGAGGATCCAGGACTTCTTTCCCCAAGCTATCGGCCTGCTCAACTCCACCATTCGACCCATAAAACAAGTAATCTGGTTCAATCAAAACTCTGTATACTCTGTAATATCTATATTACTGGTATGTTGTGGTGTATCTGTGAGTACATAGGTAAATGAGTGTGCATGTGTATATACAAGGTTATGTATATGTGTAAAGACATCATTATATTTAAATGTACAAATGAACATGTGCAAGTGCATAGATGGTTATAGATATCTGAGGGTATACATTTAAATGTTTATATATTTATATGTTTATATATTTATGACTGTATACGTGTACATTTGTGCATATGACAAATAAACATATCTTATCTATCTAAATAGATAATAAAATCCTATAGAAAGATAAAAGACAAATAGACATAGAACATGCTAAATAAATTATAAATGAAATAGAAATAATGAGTTACAGTATCCTCCTGTAGGAAATAAATAATCAGAATCTTTTTTTTTTTTTCAATGAACCTGTTTTTACAAATAATAGACTTTCAGATTAAATGTTCAGTCTCACCCTCGTCATGTATAAGTACGTCCCACACACTCAGGTTTTTATCTCCAAGCTTTGTGTGACACATTAAAACTACTCCCCATAGAGACCATGCTGCCCTCTTCTGGTCCTTCTGGGGACATGGATTCTGTTCTTGCTCTGTTGTTGATCCTCTTCAGTCACAGTTTTGAAATCATGTCTCTTTTTTTTTTTTTTTTTTTTATTCTTGTGACTTTTTATCCTCAAAACCCTCTCGGTGCCTTGGCTTCCTCTGCAGCTCTGCAGGCTGTTGCTCTACGCCTGGGATCAGGAGAGATTTAATTCCCTTCCCTCATCAAAGATGAGATATTCATTATCACCTCTGTGGGCTTCATTCTTTAGCACATATTAGACAGCAATACTTTTCCTTTTTGGACAAACTCTTTGGCACTGTTTTACGTGTGCAGATTAACAAACTGCATGCAGACTGAAACCAATTTAGCTGTAAGTCTGGAGATGAGTTCCTATGTGAATCCACTATGTGAATCACCACTGCCCTGCAGGAGACAGAGCTTAACATAGATGGACTGTCTATCTATGGATTTATACGACTGTAATTGTAAAGACCTTGTACTGACTTGCATTAAATCCCTAAATTGAGGAGTTAGAAGCTGTGGAGATCTCACGTTACACAGTCACATAATAGGAGCAAACATGACTGTGACTGTTACTCCCACACACTTCACCAAATATGCCATGAATGTGCTCAAGAAGTGTCTTAACCTTAAGTAATATCTGAAACGTCTGTCCTCCAGGACCATTGTTAGTGTTTACTTCAAAGATCTTTTACCACTGTCATCGGTTGATGTCATCGGTTAGACAAACAGCAAGAAATCTGGTGCTTCTGACACAGACAGAAGATGAACTGTTTCAAAGGTTTGTGCCTCAAAAAACACGGTCAAATAGATTCAACTTGATCTCCAGCGGGTTGTTGATGTGTGTTTAGTGTGGTCTGGACGCCCAGACAAAGGGAGCTGGCCAAATGTTTTCCCCCATGTGCGACGCATGTGGGGGGAAATGCCATATCCCTAAAAGTATAAATCCATAGATAGAAAGAACTTCCTAAGTTAAAAGACACTCAGTGTTTTTCCAGGAACCAATTTCTGACTGTTAGTGTGGGAAAGAAGAAGTGAGGAGGGAAGATTTAGCAGAAATACCCAAAACTGTAAAGATCTTCCTTATTGAACATTTGCCAAAACTTCATCAATAATAGTCTTAATATGGGGCATGTTTACACTGGTACAGTGAAAAACAAACCAGAACTTGGGACAGAAGTGCTGAAGCGGTTGGATTATGACGCTCTTCACAGCTCTCACCGTGCTTCCTCAACCAACCCACTCTGTGGACGTTGCTCAGTACACCAGTGGTTTCTTTTTTTTTTATATTTCTGTAGCGCCTCTGTTCTCAGGTCCAGCACAGCTGGGTCTGAACGTCCTCCTTCTTATTTTCCTCCTGTGATTTTAAAGTAAACATAAATGAATTCCAGTCATTTCAGAGAGGGACTGTAACTTAAAATGTTGTCATGTTAGAAACTCCTCACTGTCTGAACTCGGTCTGTCCCTCAGAAATACACACAAACACTGGAGTGCCACTTAAGTGTATGAATCACTGAACACGGTAAAGAAAAGCAGCAGCCTCCGGCGTTATTTTACTACTTGTACCTCCCTGACAGTTCGCTCATATTCTCTCAAAACGCTGGTTGGTAGAGAAATAAAATCTGATGCTTTACAACATTAAAACAGGTTTTCACAGATGGCTTGTGAGCCCGGTAAACTGGAAGAGATGTGTTTCAGTTTTAATGGGCTGGCACAGCAGCTGACATACATATCTTATCAGTGAGAAGTGTTGAATTAATTAGATTAGGCTGTTGATAGTGTGCATTTTTATCGTTTGACTGATCTGATCTGATGATTTGCAGTTATGGCAGTAAAAGCTGAATCAGACGTTTTCTATAGAATTGATTTCCCCCCCCCTCAGGGCACCTGTCAGCCTCCCTGCTGTTATGTAACCCTACTCTCAACCTGCAAACTCTGAAATTTAATCTGACATGAAATTAATAAAATTGTTTGTTCACACTTCTATGAAAACATCAGATGTTGGGGGCAAAAGTAAGTAATGACAACGATGTACATCGGATCTTGAAGTATGCCTTGTTGAACAACAGCTGATATAATGAAACAGTTTTTTTTTTCCAAAAGAAGCTATTTATTATATATCATTATCATTATCATATCATTATTAGCACTTCTTGCAACAGAGAGGTGCATCAAAAACCTCAACCTCTGGTCTCATTGACTTTCAGTGGAGGGGGCGTGTCCTTTGGAGCCCATTGTTACAAACAAGGTGCACTGTCATGTAGAGACAGAAAAAACCAGACCAGTCCACCATGGCGGAAACTTCTTGAGTGTTACTCTGTAACAATACACACATGTAATACTGCGCTGTACTGCTGATCTACATTAATACTGTATCTTCACATTTCCGTGCAAACTGTTCTGTGATTGCTCAACATTAAACTGAAGACGAGATTATTGATGCTTTCATCACTGGACCTGTGAAATGACTGCTCTGTAAAGACCATTGACAGACACTAATAGGTCAATTCACAATGACTGGCATATAAAGTGCACCCATGAAGTCTTGACCCCAGTCATTTCACTTGAAACTGTAGAGAGGTGACTTGGCATGTAGTTTCTGCCTGCAGATATAAAGGTACATAGAGAAGTGATTTATCTGCACATACCTGCACGCATAAATGCATAGCACTGACATGTAGCTTCTACCTGCAGGTGAAAATGTCCATATAGGAGCTTTTAATATGCATACCTGCACTTATGCGTGCAAAGAATCTTTTGGCTGCAAATCATTCCCACCATTCAAGGTTAAGCCCTTTACTGGCTGCAGGGTTGGGGCTGGTACAAGTGGTAGCAGAGTGCTGCCCATCAATCAGATGCACCTCTTGTCATTCCGCAGATGAAAACTCTCTCTGCTGCTAGTTAAACAGATGAACTCTAAATGCCTGACTGATGTAGTGTGCATTAAATATCGCTCATCTCTAGATCTGTTTTAAAGTTCTTTCTCTTATAAAGTCCTTACAGAGGATACAGTTAATGTAAAAGCTCAGTGTTACTGGGGTTTGAATGCTGAACGTGATACGCACTGGAAAGTCCACAGGATTATTTGATTTATGCTCATTAATGGATGCATAAACTCAAGAGGTTCGACTGCAGAAAGGCGTAAAAGACTTTGCATGCACCACAGAGCAACTTTCATGGGAATGAATTGAGCAAGTTGTAATCTGGTATCCAGTTTCTTAATGTATTCATGGGCGTAACAGTTTGCTTTTACAATACATGCTTGTAAATCTGCAGCTCAATTGCACTCTTCAAATACTAGTATAGTTTATGTACAAAACAACATTTATTGCACTTGAGCTGTAAAGATTTGTCTGAGCATCTCAAGTATAGATATAATATCCCTGTAAAAAAAATAACAATACCTGGTAGTCTATATAGCGAGTTAGTTGGTTTAAAGCCATAACACACACACACACATACACACATCACAGCTCAGTTATAGTCATATAACTTACTAAGTAGCTCCTATATAAGACACCAGAGCCCAGTCGAGCTGTGGGTCACCATGACAATACAACAAACCATCCACTCTCCTTCTCCCTCTCTGTCACCCAGGGGCGTTTTCCCACAGCATACAGTTCACCCAAAGAACAGTGTGACGCTGTCAGGTGATAGATGAGAGCTGGTGCCAGGAGGCATTTCAGCTGCTGCCATCACCTCCACACTGTGAGCTCTTTGTAGTGAGACAGAACCCACCTCAAGCAGGAACAAGAGATACTGTTCATGCAAATACGGAGTGTTATCTAACACATATATGTGACAGAACCCAGAAAAAGACCGGGGGGGGGGGGGGGGGGGGTGGTAGAAAGAAACTTCAAAGTATTATAGTACTGTACTCGAGTATTTCCACTTTATGCTATCATATTTTGAGAACGTTACTTTTACCTGTACTGAGAGTTACTCATACTATTTAGATAGAAAAGTAGCTCTTTTTCACACTCTGCATTTCTACTGATGATTCTTTAATTACATGAAGCTGGATGCAGCCTCCAGATCAGGCACTCCCATGGGTCACCACGTACATATGAGTATGTGGTACTAAGTTGTTTGGTGGGTTTTACATGTAGCTATCATTAAAATAATTTGAAGATCTGTTCTAAAACGAACTGGGACCCAGTGTATTGATGCACAAAGATGCACAGAAGATGTGGAGATGGAAAATGGGCCCTACTTATTTGTAATTCCTAGGTGCTCACACGAAAACAACACAGGACAAAAAGACAAAACAAGCAAACTGTGAAGATATTATTATAAAAAGTGTGATTAACCTAAAACACGCTACAGCAGTGTAAGGGAGAAGGATGGATTTAATTTTTACATGATCTCCCTCAGAAATGGAGGAAAATGGTAGAAAAATGAGCATTAAATAATAAGTAAGTATCAGTGCAAGTATAAGGGAATACCTCCAAACTATACCTGAGAAAACGTAATGTGTTAGATTCCACATCTAGGGATGTGGCTCGGCGACCCCACCCCCTCACCTGCAGCAGCTCAGCCCACCTGAGCACCTTTATAAGGAGCAAACTGATCCGTCTCTCCTCACTTCTCTCCTCTCCTATTCCCTCCACTGGAGAAGACAGGCTGACAGGCACCTCCTCTTCTTTGACTCCATCGTCATGGCCACAGTATTTGCTTCACGGAGCTCCATTGGCGGGGGGCGAGTGTCCTATGGCGGAGGCTTGAGCTCCCTCAGCATGGCAGGAGGAGCAGGAGGTGTTGGTGTTAGGGTCTCCCAGGCCAGAAGGAGCTTCTCTGCAGCCAGTGGCAGTGGCAGTGGGTTTGGCTTCGGTGCTGGAGCGGGGGCAGGTTTCGGTGGTGGTTCTGGATTCGGTGGTGGTGCCGGATTCGGTGGTGGTGCCGGATTTGGTGGTGGTGCCGGATTCGGTGGTGGTGCCGGATTTGGTGGAGGAGCAGCAGATGACAGCGTCATTGGCAATGAGAAGTTCACCATGCAGAACCTGAACGACCGCCTGGCAACATACCTTGCCAAGGTGTCAGCCCTGGAGAAGGCCAACGCCGAGCTGGAGCTGAAGATCAGACAGTTTGTTGAGAGCAAGGCCGGCCCCGCTTCCAGGGACTACAGCGCCTTCTTCGCCACCATCGCAGACCTTCAGGGCAAGGTGAGGAAAACATCATCTGTGAAGTCTTTTAAAGGGACGTTTTCTTCCAACCTCACAGGCTGTGGGAGTCAAAAGTGGCTGT
This sequence comes from Anabas testudineus, assembly GCF_900324465.2. NCBI lineage: Eukaryota > Metazoa > Chordata > Actinopteri > Anabantiformes > Anabantidae > Anabas > Anabas testudineus. The sequence continues at coordinate 4,498,530 of NC_046617.1, read as the reverse complement.
AGGTCAAATAATTATAACAAACATGGGCAGCACTTGGCTTCCATACATCAAACCACAAGTAAAGGAATAAGTAGCTAAACAAAAACAAATAACAGAACTTCAAGACATCTGCTGCTAAAGTTCTTTTTTATCTGTATTTCTTTCTGCAGGAAAATACAAAATTGCACCCAATGAATACATCGAAAACTGCCAGGCCATCTGGCTTTCTAGTAATAATGCTGCCATTATCTAACAGATCAACAAGAAAAAGATAAATAACTGTTAATATTGAAAAAAAAATGTAACCACGGCAGCAGGTGAGGAAAAAGAAACCGCAATAAATAGAGAAAAAGAAAACATCAGTGATAAAGTGAAGGGGGGATTCTGTAATTTGAGGCAGTGGACTGTCAGTCATCATATGGATGTCTCTGTAAAAGTAGGTTGGCCACACCTGTGTGGAAGTGATCCAGGTGAGGCTGCCACAGCTAAAAAACTCTGATGTGAAGTGTCACACAAACGACCATAAAGTTGGAACATCTGATTTACTGCAGCAGACTCAAAAAAAGAGCAAAAAATGTACTGGTCAAACTGGTTTTTACCATTAAAGATAGATTTTACTATTTGAAGTCATAATGTGTAACTTGAATGGAAGTTCCACCTCTTGTCTGCTATAGATTGATGTTTCAGTAACAGAACTCATGTTTTATTTTCTGATCTGGTTAAAATGCCTTAATTTTAAATGTGTATATTTCAGATTCAGGACTCCATCATCGCCAATAGCACCGTCCTGCTGAGTGTCGACAACGCCAAGCTGGCTCAGGACGACTTCAGAGTCAAGTGGGAACCTCTTTCTTTACCTTTATTATTTTTCCCTACTGTTATTTTCTTTTTTGAATTTCACACTCACGTTGATGCATGCTTTTAAATCTGAAAGGTGTTGTTCCTATGCTTTCTATGTCAGATCAGCAGCAGGATTTTCTACAGCTTGTTGTTGCAGGTGGCGACAGTACATGCATCACTCTCTCTGGTGGCTGCTGTGGAAACTGCAGCACGTTGATCTACTGTAACAAAAAAAAAACACCCAGTACAAACTACTGGAAGTAAATAGTAGTAACATGGCCTCAAATTAGGATCAATAAAATCTTCTAGGGCAGCCTCTTAAATCTCAACTGCTTTTTATAACTATCCTTCAGCGAGTCCTCCTTTTATTAATGTGCTGTGTTTCAGAAGTATTTGGTATAGTATTAGTTTTGATGGGTGTTTCTATTTTTATTTCTATTTCTATTTCTAACAGCTTAACAAAGGCTCATTTAAACTAGAGGGTTTAGATCATTCAACAAGCCGTAATGACGTCTCTTTCTGCAGGTTTGAAACCGAGCTGTCCATGCGTCAGTCGGTGGAGGCTGACATCGCCGGGCTCAAGCTGCTGCTGGGAGAGCTGGGCGTAACCAAGTCCGACCTGGCCCTGCAGATCGACAGCCTGAAGGATGAACTGGTGTCCATGAAGAAGAACCACGAGGAGGTACTGAGATCTTTCTGAAATCCACAGCACAGGTTCTTGTCCTCTGTGGTCAAAGGTGGTCCTCTCAAGTTGTGTCCCGACTGACCCCAGCCTCTCTCCTCTTGCAGGACTTGGTGTCCTTCCGTACTCATGTGTCTGGTCAGGTGAACGTGGAGGTGGACGCCGCTCCTCAGGAGGACCTCACCAGGGTCATGGAGGAGATCAGAGAACACTATGAAGCTGTTGCCGCCAAGCACACCAGAGAACTGGAAGGCTGGTTCCACGCCAAGGTAGGAAACAAAGTCCAGTCTGGTAATGGGTCATAACAACAGTCTATTTTGGTGACATCCTGCTCTCCTTCTCCTTTCAGACGGAGGTCCTCAACAAGGAGGTGGAGGCCACAGAGATAACGCTGAAATCAACAACCACAGAGGTGAAGGACGTGAAGAGCCAGCTGCAGAGTCTGGAGATCGAGCTCCAGTCACAGCTCAGCATGGTGAGAACGGGATGAATGTAAAGTGAAAACTGTCTCAAAGAGAAAGATTTAACTGCAGGAAACTACACCATTAAGTAACGACCCAGTTAGTTAGTAAGGTGGTTTCTTTCCTCTGCTGTCTATTATTGCCTACATGTGGCTGTCCAGTGCTCCACTTTCTGTCCTCTAACTCCTCTTTGTCTCTGTAGAAAGCATCTCTTGAAGCCACACTGGCTGACATCCAGAGCCGCTATTCCCTGAAGCTGAACGGATTCCAGCACCAGGTGAGCAGCAGGACCCCGACAGGGTGGTAAACTGCATTAAAGCCTATTTGCTCAATTAAAACATTAGCACTGAGACAGTCTCCACCCGTGTGACTGTGCAGGTGAGCGGTTTGGAGGAGCAGCTGGTGCAGCTGAGAGCTGACCTGGAGAGACAGGGACAAGAGTACCAGTTGCTGCTGGACATCAAGACCAGACTGGAGAAGGAGATTGAGGAGTACAGGAGGCTCCTGGACGGAGAGGGATTCGGGTAAGAGGAGATCAGAGATTCAGTCCAGTGTGGCACACGACTGGGCCTGTTAAACTGTGACTGCCATTATCTTAAAACTACATCTAAGAGCCGTCTCTCATGTGTTTCTCTGACCTTTTCTGTCCCTTAGCTCTTCCGTCTCGTCCTCCTCGTCCTCTTCCGCCACCTCCACATCCACCACCTCCACAACAATCATCACAAAGGTCGTTGAGGAGAAAATCTGAGCGCAGTTACCTGTCTGTCTGACCCTGGGAGGAGTCAAATCTCAGCCTATCACCTGTCTGCATGCCGAATGACGAAGCACCTCCTCCTGAGTTTCTGTCTTCGCCAGGCTGCAGATCTGTCACTTCACACTTGTTTTCTTCTGTACATTAAACCATGAGTTCAACGTGAGCAAGATTGAAACTTCCTTGTTGGTCTGGGTTGGGGTCTGCAGTCTGTCTGCTGCTTCAAGGAATAAAACTCGCTTAAACTCAACTCAGTGTCTGCATGTTTCTGAGCAAGAGTGTTCAACTTTATCACCTGGGTTTGTTTGACGAGTCAACAAAAACTGAAGCGTTACATCGAAATGCATCACTCTGAGCTCTAACAGGAGCTCTCTCATTAGTGTGGAGACCTGACATCTAAAATAAAAATCTAATATATGATTGTACATCAATCTCTTTATCTCACTACTTCCATAAAAAGTCACAATGCGTTGAGAGTCCTAATTTTAAGTAGAATATTATAAGAATAGACAAACAAGTCACTGTGAGAACAAGACAGAACTCACTACAATATGTTTTGAACGAAGGCTTTCCTTGCACAAGTATTACATAAAACAAACGCCTGAAAAATATCGACATTTCCATCAGCCTCGGTGTGATCTGTGTTTAGTGTTAATGCGCGTTCACATCATGTGAAAGATAGTAGAGATGGGAAATATTCCTAACCCTCTACAGGACACTCATATAAATACTTGGAGATTCACATTCTTAACCCTAGAACACAAGACTATTTTACTTTGTGGACAAAAATGCATTTTTTTCTTGAGGTACTGATTCTGGTTCTTGTAACGAATATTACACACACATCGAAGTCCAGTCAAGTGCAATTCTAACGAACCACTTGGATTAACATTGAAACCAAATAGACAAACAGATCCCAAACAGAGCAGGAAGTGCCATTAGTTTCTTTAATAGTTCTTTTTCAGTACAAGATGCTGCATCACCTTTGTCTTTTTTGCCTTTTTTTTTAAGTTTTTTTTTTTTTTTTTTAAATAACGTCATTACATGTTGCTCCAGAATGACATTATCGATAGATTTGTACACAGTGAGCGATCTGGACAGGAAGGGGGAAATGGGAGTTGCTGGGTTCCATTGTGCTGATGTGTTTGGTCCTGTTGAAACCCAATCACTGAAAACTGAGCTGTTGACGTAATAATACTGGAATGATTTTGATTCTGCTAAAACAATGCAATGTGGAATCAGCTGATTATCATCAACAACACAAAGGATCACTGTGGTGTCTCGTGACTAATCAATACTGGGCAATTAAAAACAAATTCAAATAAAAAACAAAACGATATAATCAATTTTTTAATAATACAGTAACTGTGTGCGTCTGGGAGTACCCACACCTGCAAGTAATATACTAGCATACTGGTAGCAAGTACTCAAAAGAAAGTACTCACACACTGTTGGCAAAAGGTTGAAATGTACTCCGAGTTAGGGTACAGTAATGCTGTCAACACGTAGACAGGAATCTGGACCAGGGCCCCATTTACCAATAACACCAGTCTTTGAGCTTTAATGATACAATCAAAAGACGCTCCAGATGAGAAGAGGGTACAAAAACTTCATGACTTCATTTTTAAGTGTAGAAACTGAAACACTAGAAACACTGACATCCTGTTAGGTAGTCTGATGACATTAAAATTATTTTCAGTCCACATTGGACAAAAAGGCAAAAGCTACTTTTTATTGTTTTATTCCTCTTTATCTCAGTTTGTGTGTCTTGTTTTTATCTTTTTCAAAACTAATCACAGTGATTTTAAGTATAGTGATCTTCACTGGTAATGTGCATATTCACAAATCCACTAGTGATTGATTTGAGGTTTTATTTGTGCTTCACACTGGAACTGGCCACATTCCTCTTACAGTTCAAAGTGCTGTGCTGACATTTTTCACGTTTAACCAGCATAGATGCACATTTTGTGGCTCATTTACATGGCAACAGTGGCTGTACCTGAATACGACTATCATCTCCATTATCAAGTTATATCAACGTACATACAGCTGATCTGTCATTGTGTGCGTTTTTATGTTTTATTTTATTTTTTTTACAACATTCAGTCAGTAACAAATAAAATCCACTGTTAAATATTAAGGACGTAAACTTAAGCAAGAAAAGAGTTTTGACAATAAAAGGTTTTACATCACTGTAAGTTAAATCTCCAGTTTTATCAACATCTTCATTGTTTCTATGCTTGAACATCTGATGTTTTCAGCTTCTCAAATGTTAGGATGTATGCTTTGGGTTTTGACCAAACTGACCATTAAAAAAAAGTTGCAGCTCAGCTTTTACAGACTAAGCTACTGACTGAATAACAAAAATCAAAGCAAGAAAGCAGCTAATAATTATTTTTACCTCGTTCTTGCTGCTACGTTTTTGGATAAAACATTGGTTACAGTGGCTAAGATGTGTTGATCCAGAGAGCTAGTCCGGTTTTCTGGACAATGAATGCGCAAAAGTTGCACAGCTCTCACCCACTTTACACTGAGGGGGGAGTACAATCTGACTAAATGACTGATGCAATTCGATTGAACCGACTTAAAATACATCAGCAAAACAGCAAGTTGAAATCTGACTGTTGACTGAATACAGGCCTCATTTTCATTGAGAATGAGTACAAAACATTTCTTTATCTCATCTTACAGCTTTTACGCTTTGTGATTTATGTATGTATGTTTAATACATAATACATCTTACAGACACATTTAAATACACCACATTACTTTATAGTGTATTTTGGCAACGTTAAGAAGATCATAACAGTGCGTGTACGCTCTGAGGTAAGGCTTTGAGAAATGTGTTGAAATTTTAACGGACTTGATAAAACACTGTTGAATTCTGAGATGGATTCATACCAGTAAACGGGGTCCTGGTCACTGAGGAGCTGCTGGCCTGTTTCAGTAAAAAAACTTGAAGTAATTAAACTTGGTCACTGAAATATTTGTGCTTGTGTATCAGTAAATACTCCGAAAATAAGTACTGGTACTTGGTCCTCCAGAGGGATACTCTACACTCATTACAGTTCAGACAGACCAGTTGAAAGATTATCTACAAGCCCCAGAGTATCACACCCACCCACAGACACACAGTACACAACATGTACACGCACATACAGACACTTGCATAAGAGCAAATCAGTCAAAGTCCACCCTGCCTACATATATAATGCAAAAGAGCACAAAAGGTATGAAAATGTAAGAAAAAATTCATAAGGAAAAAATTTATATATAGCATTTATAAAAAAGAGGAATAATACTTTGTTTTTCCGAGAGGTTAAAGGGTATGGACTTTCTTTTAGCTACTGTCACTGCCCATGGTGCTGCTGCTGCTGCTGCTGCTGCTGCTGCTGCTGCTGGTGCTGGCTGTGTCCACTCGCTCTCGTTTGTGGATCTGCTCGTGTGCTTTGAGGTGACCAGACTGGCTGAAAGTCTTCCCACACTGGGGGCAGGCGTATGGCCGCTCCCCTGTGTGGATCTGCTGATGAGCCTTTAGGTGCCCAAGGCGGCCGAAGCTCTTCCCGCACTGCGTACAGCCAAACGGCCGCTCGCCCGTGTGGATCTTCTCGTGGGTTTTTAACACGCCGGAGTTGCTGAAAGTTTTTCCACACTGTGAACAGGTGAACGGTTTCTCACCTGTGTGGATCTGCACGTGGTTGCGATAGCTGGTTTCCTTGGTGAAGCTCTTGCCGCAGTGCTGGCAGCAGTATGGCCTCTCGCCCGTGTGGCTCAGCTGATGAGCCTTTAGCTCTTTTGACTGGCCGAAGCTTTTCCCACAGGTGACACAGATGAACGGACGCTCACCGGTGTGAAGCCGCTGGTGTGATCGCAGGTCGTCGGCCTTGGTGAAGCCTTTAGGGCAGTGAGCACACACATATGGCTTCTGGCCAGTGTGAATCAGCTGGTGTCGTTTAAGGTTTCCTGCCTGACCGAAGCTCTTACCACACTGTGAGCAGGTGTACGGTCGCTCCCCGGTGTGGATACGTTGGTGGGTTTTCAGGTTTCCCAGCGTGCTGAAGTTCTTCCCACACTGTGTGCAGGAGAATGGCTTCTCCCCCTGCATGTTACGAGGTTTCCTCACTGTAGGGCTCTGGGTTTTGGTTGTGATGGCAAGAGTCCCACTCCCCCCTCCCTGCCCTGTCACCGCCCCTGACACCGATGCAGACGTCTTCCTGTCCTCAGCAGGCTGCAGCTCATACAGGCTGCCCCCTCCAAACTCAGGGTCCAGTTTTCCAATGCCATCCATTAGCAAAGTGTCAGGTCGGAGCTTGTTGAGCTCGGTGCGGAGCTCCGCCATGTGGATAGACTCCAGGCCGTTGTGTTGCAGGTGAGCGGACATAGAGTCTGGGTATTCAGACTTCAAGGAGCCCAGCTCTGTGGTGTAGTAACACTGCAAGTCCACGTGGTGGTCTGACTTAATGTACTCCAGTGTGTCTGTCACCTGCAGCAAGAAAAAATACATCCAAATCAGACAGGAAGTTTTGATGTGTCTAAACACACACACACACTCACACACACACACACACACACACACACACACACACACACACACACACACACACACACACACACACACACACACACACACACACACACACACACACACACACACACACACACACACACACACACACAGTATGCTGCCTGGCTCTGTTTGAAACTTAGTCTTTGTTATATTGGTGATTTATCATTTGCAGGTTTTAGTACACAAAACTCTCAAATGCTTTCAAACTATTTGTGAGGTGTAAATTAGAGTTTTGCCACTTTACTACCATTCATGATAATATTTGTGGTTTTTGGATGCACACACATTCTTCTCTCTTCAATCTTGCTCAAACCCACAGAGTACTGTTGGGATTTGGAAGGTTGATGTGTTGTCAAATGTCAGAATCTGATAACAATGAATAGTAAAAATAATTATTCATATGTGCACTGTAGAACTCCTGATATCTACAGACTTTGAAACAATTATTGGCACCCTTCCTTTAAAGAAAGAAAAATCTACAAAGGTCACTGAAATAACTTGAAACTGACAAAAGTAATAATAAATATAAATGTACTAAACATCAACTCATGAAAAGGAGACATTGCTTTTGAGTTCTGGTTTGTTTGAACAAAAAAAAAAAAACTAATGAAACTAGCCTGAACATCTGTTACTACGAAGGGAAATCCGACTGACGATACATTTAAAAAGTTAAGGAAGACAACATAGGATGGTGTGATGCTTAAGTATGAATGGATTCCGTATACATGTCTCACTCTAATGGAAGCCTGAAAACACCACAACATTTCTCTCCAAAACTGACAAATCTGTTGTGCTTAGTGGCCGTTTCTGCTTTAGGTCATTACAAGAATGAACTAAATAATCAAAATGAAGTTTTATCTTCCTTATCTTATTTCATCTGTGCTTTGCTCTCATTCTCACACACACCGCTGCTCTTTTGATTGGACAAGAAGCTGAAAACATACCTGTTACATTAAAGCTCAATAAACAACATTTATACTACTACTACTGCTGCTGCTGCTGCTCCCTGTACAAATGAAGTTCACCCTGGTACTTCCCTAAACCTCAGAAAAACCTTAAGAATACAGTTAGATTTTGTTCAGTAAAGTTAACAACTGTGGAAATATGCCATAGAAAACTAGTGTGGCAGACATCGTGTAGTTCTCTCAGTGTTGTGAGCTGATAGCTGCATGTGTTAATCGGTTCAGGTGTAAGCACTTATTCATTTAAATAGATTTGCAGTCAGGAGTTAATGATCTTAAGATCTGGAAACCCACAGAGCTCAGCGGGAACAGATCATCAATCAGGATCCCATTCAGACAGAAGCTCTACAGCAGGACATATCCCAGCAGAGAAAACAGGATTATTTATGAAGAGTAAGATGAATGCACTTTTTTAGGGTTCTGTCACTATAATTAACAAATTAATATGTTTGTTTGTAACTGAAACATTATATTAAAAAAATTCAACAGCAATATCTCCTTACATAGACAATGTTCCTATTAACATTCATCCCTTAAAACTAATCACAGGTGAAAACTACTACTGTACGTTTTACCAAATATGCATACAGCCACGCTGTCCACACTCTCACAGAAGACTGGTATGTACTAATGAATCATGAAATTCAGTCACATTTTGACTGACCACCCAAAAATCTCACACGCACAACTGGTGTCTGGGTCCTATTCTAACAAGAGGATTCGCAGCAGAAATAGGTGTTGTTTTCAATGAGTCGGGCTAAGGTAGCGACCACGCCAGGCAACATCATAAATCTCCAGCATTAAAAAAAAAAAAAAAAAGCTCCACAGGGCTGTGTTAACAACGAAGTAATTAAAAACACATCTGCTGATCCAACCTCTAACTGCTACCTGGGGCACCTAGACCTGACATCAGTTGCTGAAGCATGTTGGACCGTCACTGCTTATAGAGTTGGAGTAAAACGTCAAGTTTAATTTAATGGAGTTTATTGTCAAATCTCTGCCCGTTTTCTGAAGAATGTTGCTTGCAGACAGAGAAAGCATACTCTGCTACAACTTCATGCATCTTGCTGTTTTTTTTTCCTTTTGTACACCAACTAACTGTGTGGGATGCAGATTAAGTTTATAACAGACTGGTTGAATAAGTTTGTCTTGGAGGTGTTTTCTACTGTATGTGTGCGCTGCTATTTTGCCATGTAGTTTAGCCCTTGTGATTGTTTTATAACTAAACTTACACAAAATACTAAACATATATTGGAGCCCACAGTGACTTGCACTGCAAACCCAAAGGGATGAGGATGCATGTTTATTCTGACATGAACTTCTAGACAGATAAAATGTCCACATTATTTTCTTAATTTGTCTAAATAGGAAAATAATTGATAAAAAAAGGGCCAATTTCAAATGTTTTGAAGAGAATGTTTGACTAATTGTCTCCAACATATCACGTTAGTTCAAGTTTACCTGAAGTAATTTTTACCTGGGAGATGTAGTCAAACACGGAGCTGGGCTCGTAGTGTGACTTGTATTCCAGCTCTGTCACATCAGTATGGTGAAACACACCCAAGTGGTCATCATGGTGACCATGATGCTCAGACTTGATGTAATCAAGGCCACTGATCTCCATCTTGATCTGGTCCTGGCCCAACTCAGCGGTGGACAGTGGCTGGATCTCAGACAGGTCAACGGTCCGGATGGGCTCCAGGTCTCCATCTTCCGGCTCACTTTTCACACATGGCAGCATCACCAGTGGCTCAGCAATCTCTGCTGCCAGCGAGCTGAGGGTGGGTGTCGGGCAGTCGGAGGAGAGGAGGGCCAGAGTGGGTGTCGGGGCCGATGTGACGGGACCCGAGCAACAGTCCACCTGCAGGGAGGCATCCAAAGGCGGGGGAGTGGAGCCACAGTCGGAGGGCAGGCCGAGGCTCAAACACTCCGTTTCTAAGTCTGTCATGGTAAGAGGTTGAGCTAATCCTTGTCACCTCACTCAGAAATATTTCCTGATATATCTCTGAGGTTAAGTCCTTACTCTCCTCCTCCCCTCTGCTGCTGAGGTACCTACCTGTTCTAAGGGAGGAGGGACTGAGAGGTAGGGAACTTGTCCCTCAGGCCCTCCTCTGGGAAACCAACAACAGCCCGTGGAGTTCAGCAAGACGTACTAACAGTGTCAACACCCACACCTGACTGGGACCAGCCTGCAAAGACATAGGTGAGATTAGAGAATGGTTTCAGAAAACATTTTATAACCTTGTACATTATATTAACTCACTCTACATATTTTAATCTTTCTTTCTGCACCAGTACAATCTTTATGTTCACCCATAACATGTCCATGCATGCTCACCCTGAATGTAACATGAAACCCCTGGTCAGTTTGTCCAAAGAAAATTCCAAGAAAGTTCTTTCAAACAGGCAGTATTAACTTGTGCCAGGGGTAAAATCAAAACTGTGTTGATATAACAACAGCTGTTCATTATATTACCAATGTTATTCAAGGTTTGACCTCTCTGTGACAAAAAAAACAAAAAAAACAAAAACAAAACAGTTTTGATGTGAACCATTAGGTTAAGTAAAGTAGAACTAGTAGTTACAGTGTACAAAAGCACTACTGGTACCCATCCACTATTTTATTGTGTTTTCTTAGTGCTCAGTAGGGATGTACCACACTGATTAAAACCAATCAAATGCAGAATCTTTACTTTAAGTACTCTACTGTTTCTTTCAAGCACTCTGATATCTTTACTGTATTGTTTTGTTAACATTACTCTGCACTGCCTGATGACGGCTAACTCCTCAAGTGAAACTTTTTTGTGACAAAGTAACTAAATTGAGACACCAAGGTTGGAAAAATACACAGAATTGCTATAAACCTAACAAATCTATTATTCTGGTCTGTGCTTATGTTGTCATCCTTATCCCCCTCAATCAATGCTCAGTGTAAGAGAAATCAAGTTAGCAGCACATCATGTTTAGCAAGCGTTTTTATTTTTGCCAATTAAAATTACATCTCTGACAGAGGGCCCTCTCAATTTTCACTAATTAATGCTAATTCTGTGAGTAACTTTATAACTGAATAAAATGTAATCTGGCTGTTGTGATCTGCATACCATAAGTGCACAACTGCACTTCGAGTATTTCTGAAGTTTGCAGTTCTCTAATAGGCTGAATCCTCTAACAGATTATGTCATGTCCATTTATAGATCTTCTCAAGCTAAACTTTTATTCAAATCAGATCCAAGAATTAAAGATGTGAAACTGCATAGTTTTTAATCTGTGTGTGAACAGTAAGATGAGCTAAAAATATATACCTTATAGCTGGTTATGTGTGTCAGACATATTTTTACAATACAATGTAAATACCAACATAAAACTTAAATCTTTTGTATCCCTTTGAATCTGTTGTGGTTGAAAACAAGGAAATTAGGAAGACGTAACATAAAAACATTTGGCTCAGAAACATCAAATACTTGTTATGTTATAAGTAAAAACAAACTAAGTCAGGCCTGATTCATCTGATTTTATCTGTGAAAAAGTGCACCTGAAGTAATACACACACAATTTCAAAGATATTACTGATTTCTGTAGATTTACCAAACGTGTGGTAAAGAGTGCATCGTGACTTAATAAAGACTTAAAACACCCAGGTTCAAGTTCCTTTTCTTTATTCACTTCTTGTGGTTTATCTCCAAAACTTCTAAGAACCATGTCATTGTCGGCCTCTGCTGTCTAATAAATATGCAAATGCTCGCCCGTGTCGAATTAAAGTTACTTTTGGATGAGTTTGTTTTAAAATGGAAGTGTAAGCTCTGCTTTTCTACATGCAATTGTGCTATGAAGTATTATATATTAGAATAATGATCCCACATCCTGTCTGTGAATAAAAATAAGTGCTGATATCACATCTCTCTGTGTCAGTCCTGAAAGAGACCGCTAACCTATCCGGGGTGTACCCTGCCTTATGCCAAAAGGCAGCTGTGATCAACACCAGCACCTCTATCACCCTTAACAGGATACATTGTTTAAATTGTTTTCTATGTTTTGATTATGTGCTGATTATTTTCAGTCAAAAGTTAGTCAAGCGCATTTTATTTGCCAAGACCTATGTCAAAGAAATTCTGAAAAAGAAGCTGAAGCCTGACCTCTTTGTTTGAAATGCAAAGTTTGTGCAAGTTGTGTTTTATCTTGAGAATGATGTTTTAGCACTTAAACTGTTTGTTTTGTATCATAAACAGGATGTAGATGTAAATGTAGACACTTCAATATGCAAGTACAGCAATTACTTTTAGTTATTTAAAAACCGCTGAGAGCAGCAGCGGCCTCGCCGCACACACACTAAAAAGTTTAGAGGCGGTCTGGCTGGTATCAACCCCTGGCATCCCTTAACATCTAAGTACAGGTCTGCAATTTTACAAAAATAGGCTCAAAGTTATTCAGCAGTAAAACATGCAACATGATGTTTGACCGCTCAGCTCAAACCCTGCAACTCAGATGCAAAGTTTGCCTGACTCCGATTACCTGTCTCTACAAAACACTCAGGTAGCCTCTTCAACTCGCCACGCAGCCTCTGCACAAACTGACTGAAAGAATCTGTAGGTGATTTTTTTTTTTTTCCTCTGGATGTTTCTGTCCGCTTCACAATAACACCGCATCCTCCGATTTGTGCTCAAGAACTTTTTTTTTTTTATTTCTGCGATTCCTGAGCTCAGAGTGAAAAGACGCAATGACAGAAGAAGAAATGCATTTAAACGCGCTTTTCTGGTATACAAAGACAGGGCAGGGTGCCATGTCTAGCTAGCTAGCAGAGCTAGCCAGTGGCCATCTTGTTTATCACACTAACGTCGTTTGCAGCCCGCTAAGCTAACTAGCAGGGCTAGCTAATGTTAGCATGGGAGAAAGTGTAGCGGGGAGGAGAGGCAGCAGAGGGGGGAGCAGCGGTAGGTTAACCCTCCTCCGCGGTCTTCTGCACTTTTTTGCATTTAGCACGCTGACTGGGCGCAGCGGGGAGCGGCTGTCAGCTCTGACACAAAAGAAACCAACTGTGTCAAATTATGAAATCTGTGCAGCGGCCGACGGCGACACTCGCGGTCATTGACTGTCAGAAAGCGGTGCAGCCCGTTAAAAAGGCAGGAAACGGAGCGAAGCGGCACGGCACCGAGCTGCGAGTGGAAAAAACCGTCCGCGGCGGAGCCGTGCAAGTGCTTTCTGACGGCGGAGATTACGTTTCGTTACCTGCGGGTGGTCCGGTTCATGGCTGGCTGTCCGCCTCGGTTCGGCTCCGCTGCCCGTCACTTGTAGCTAACTCCACCGGACCCGCCACGTCCACCTCGGCAGAACAACCCGCCGCCTCTCCTCCTCTCCTCCCCTCTATCACTGACTAATTCCGCTCTCTCCTTCCCTCCCTCCTTCTTACCTTCCTTTCCTCCCTCCTTCCTCTCTCTCTTCTTTCCCCAGCCGGTACTCTTCCTTTCCTCCTTTCTTCCTTTCCTCCTTTCCTCCCTCCTTTCCTTTCTGCCTGCTCGCTGTGCACTCGTGCACGTGCCCGTTCAAGCGGGTATGTAGGTAACTACGGTAACGGTGGCAGTAGGTGGCCACAGTGCGCAGCGTCGCGCACAGCGGGTGCGCGCTCGCTCCGGTGTTACGGAATCATGTTCACCCCGGTGTGTTTGGGGTTTGGACGGTCTCACTTTGAATGAATGGACGAGCTGCACGCGCCCCGCTGAGCCGGGTCAGTGCGGTCAAATGGCAACTTATGACGTCAGTCCGGGACAATACAGGGTATGTGCAGGTCCTGAAAAGTACAATAAATAAAACATGTAAAATATAAAAAAGTAATACAGTAGAACACCTCAAATTCCACGTATAGGGGTCTTAAATATTCTGTCTTGGCTGCTGTAGACCTGTGTGTTGTTGCCACAGTCTGTTCTCTGAGGTCCAGGTATGGACAAATAATGGGCACCTCGCCTGTATATAAAAACTAAATCATGCAACTCATACATCTACCAATGTTGCACGATTTATAGTAATTTTGCTGTGAAGGATTGATTACACATGTCTGAAAGGCATCCATTATGTTAGAAGTGACAGGAGATGTAGTGCATGTTGATATAGGCTGTTTTCCAACAAAATACATACTGTGTGTGTGGAAATATCAAGCTCAGTTCAGCTATAAGTCCAAGATCCGTTAGTATTAGCATAAAAAGAGTTTTGTAAATGTGATTTACAAAGTATTCAAGTCCCTTCACTTATGAGCACTTTTCAGAAAATCTTATATGAAATATAACAAATCAGCCATTTTCCCATGAATCCATGCAACAACCCTTAATGACAAATTGAACAGGAACATACAAATGTGATCACCTTGTAGTAGAGGCACTTGCTCACCATTACAAGAGGCTCACCATCCACTCTACATCTCTGTCCATGTTACATTTAACAGTGCTTTGTTTCTTCCCAGACCCACCACATTACACTGTGTAGCTCTAAAGTCATGTTCCATATTGTTTACTCCCTCCTCTGTTGTCATTTTTGCAGTCTGGAGACTCATTGAATGATCAGCAATAACTTAAACCTTTGGTGAAATCAAATCGTAGAAAAACAACAGTAGAGCTATGTTTACTAGTGAAAGTAAGAGCATTTCCTGACTCACAATGCGAAGGGAACGTAAGGGATTGGGATTAACAGCCATTTGCCTTAAGAAAACCATCAGTAAAGTGAATCACAAAAAAGCCTTCAATGTGCTAAGGAGCAAAAAGATTGGACTCTGGAGCAATGGAAAAAGGTCATGTGGTCTGATGAGCCCAGATGTACCCTGTTCCAGAGTGATGGGAGCATCAGGGTGAAGAGATGCTCCCATCATGCCTAGTGTCTACCGAACAAGCCTGCGGGGGCAGTGCTATGATCTGGGGTTCCACAAATAAACAATTTTTTTTTTAACGGGCAGTGTCTAAGTCATTTAAGATTCTTCATAACTGACACAAAAAACAAAATCACAAAAATGTTCACTAAGCATTACGTGTCAATAATTCAACACACCTGAATACCTGTAGTTGTGAATATTTATTGGTTTTGTTTTAATTTTAACACTAAAAACTTTTTCCATCATCATATCATCATGGGAGACAGTTCTATCTTGGCTTAAATGACATTCAGACAGTGCAGCTGTGACCAACACAGGACACAAGGTAAAACAGCCAAACACATCAGTGAACATTCACTATTTTGCTTGTTAATGATGCAAAGCTGGCATATTGGTCACAAAAATGTCAAGTGTCATATTAACTTTGACTTACTTTTCAAAATCAGTGTTGAACTGTTCCTCACACTCTCATCGTTCAACTCCAGCATTTCTTTTTTATTAAATAGGAAACTCTTAGGTTTGTCTTTTTTAGAGAGCTGAATAACAGAAAAGGGCACATTGATCAAAGGTATTGCATCAAATCCGAACACTAAGATAAACTTTCTTTGACAAGTGAGCAAGTCAGTTCATCTATATCATACATAGAAATAGGTATTTAACATAAAAAAGCAACAAAGAAGATAAAAATACAGGATTTTAACATTAGTCATGTTTCCCTGCATTATTACAAACATACAGTCCACTTTAAAGCAAAAACAGTTAAACTGAAAGACTAAAAATATCCTTTTTAATTCCCTAATTTCCAGGTTTGCATCACAAAATAAGAGGACCTTATATTGTTCCCTGAGGAACACTGGCACAAGTTTTATAAACTCCAACCACAAAAGGTTTCATTAAGTAACCTTTCAATTTTTTTTAAGCTCCCAGTAAAACATTTGTGGTAAAATTTGAGCTATTTCTGCAGAACACCCATTTCACAGCCTGCTCTTTAACAAAGAGGCTGAACTGAACTATTGTTGTCTTTTTCCCCACATTGGAACCACACAACCACATTTCTGAAACTGGCAACAAATAAAATAAATCACACAAATTGTGATGTGCTTTGTGTTATGTACGCATGAATCTTGAGTCTGGAGCTTCTCAGTACTAAAAAAAAAAAAAAAGACACAATGCTTGAAGTGTTAAAACTCCACACTGATGTCCTTGGATGTCTTTTAAAGAGCAATCTTTGGACAGAAATGCATCTAGTTGAAAGCTGTAGTGATGTGATCAGACAAACATGTTCCTCAATCATTCATCCTCGTGTAAAAGGAAATCTAAAAATGTCATCATAGCCTACAGTATAGGCAGTATTTTCTTCTCTTGTGGAAAAATGGGGAAAGATAAAACATTTACTTTGACTTTAAGTATTGTCAAAGAGATGCATTTCGATTTATTAATGGCTTTATAAGCAAAAAGCAGCACTAAGTGGCTAACAACTCACATGAGGCGGTTGTCAGGAGAAAACCTCATACTCCTTACTATATCCAGTTTTGTCTGTACCATTCTGTTTTTGTGACTTATTTTTTTTAAACCACTTAAAATACAGCATTGCATTTTGACAAAAGTTGATGTTAATGTTTTGAGATACAAGGTTTTCCACTGAAATCTGTCAGATGCATTTTACAGCCTGAACGCAGAGGTGAAGAAGATACCTTTATCATTAGTGTGTTTTAAATGTTAAAACTTATCTTTATTATATTTTATGTTTTTGGAAAACTATACCTTCAGATATCAAAAATCCCAATCATGGAAGCCAATTTCTGTCAGGAAAGTAGAATTGAAAAAAGGGATGCTTTTTCAGTAACAAGAAAATATTCATGACTAGTGTAAGCAATAAGTTGCAAAAGTCAAAAATATGAGGTCATACTGTAAGGTGAAGTTGTAACAGTGAGTAAAAAGTTTCTGTCTGACTAATATCATACATATGACAAACTATCTCATAAGAAAGTAAAGACTCAAGTCAGTATCTCACTTTCTGACCTACCTAAATGTATGCTAGTTATGTCTGCCACTGAGGACATAAATATTTAAAATCGTTTGTGCACAAGCTGCAAAAGTGTCTCTTAGTGACTCCTTAAAAAGCAATATAGAAGTCAAAACATTTTGAAACTAATTTCTAATTTGAACCTGAGAAGCTTGTGTTTGCAGTCATGTGGTTTTAAGACATCCACAAAAAAACAAAGCAGAAAAATAAAAGCCAAATACATGCCTTTTTGTATTTAAAAAAATCAAAGCCGATCTACTGAGGTAATGAGGTCTGTGTGGAAAAAAGGAAAAAACAGAAGACTTGAAATTGAAGAGGTATGTGAACATGGAGGCTGAGAATGGGATGAATCAGAGAAAATTTAGATGCTGTTAAGATGTTTTTTTTTTTGTAGAAAAGTGGTTAAGTAATTCAGATGTTAGCAAAGCAGACAACAAGCAACCTTCGGAGATAAAGACAGTTACTTAAACATTACATTAACAATTAAAGTATTGCAAAATAAAAGTAGGATTGTGCCCAAGACCAGCTAGGTTCATGATCCACTGAAATCAAACCCACCGCAAGCTTTTCATTCCTGATTTCTGTTACACAAGGTCTCCTTTTATTTTTTGCTATTGAACGTTTACTAGACAGCTGGGAACATGCTGTCTTCTACATTTTTTCTATTACAAAATGAACTCCAGGTGCTCAGAAGAGTTTTTGCGTCATATTGCTTGAAATGTTTGTTCAGACGAGTAAAAACTGAATTGTTGTCTCACTATAAAAGTTTCACTTTGCACATTTACGAAGCATAAAAACGGCTGACGTGGTTGTGCTGAAGTATTGAAGAGCAGAAAGAACACTGATGTACGATATTTGTCAGGATGAGTCACTGATGTATTTATAGTCTCAGTCCATAATCCCAGTTTCTTCTTCTCAACTGAGTGCTACAAAATAAGTCAGATGAGTTATACAGTGTATTACAGAGTCTTTTAACAGCACAGAAACTAACAGATAAAAAGGTAGGAATGATTCAAATCTGGTAGTGGTAATTCAGGGGTGAGGAGCCCATGATGCTTGACGGCTGCTGCGCTGCGTGAAAATGCCATCTCAGATGAGGGCGTAGTGGGGGAAGACAAAGCCAATAGGTATCTTCTATCTTCTGATTGACTGAACACACCTGATCCAGGTAATCTGCAGTGAATTGGGAAGGGACTGAGTTGCAAAACAACCAGGCGAGCAGCCATCAAGGACCATTTGTTTCCCACGCCTGTGATAACTGGTCAAGTCTGGAAGGTTGCAGGAAGGTTTAAATAAACTGTTTCCACAGAATTTGTTTTTCACTCCTAACAGACCATCTCATACATGCTTTTCTATTCTGTGACATCCCCTAAACATCTTTTAACTTATCACAATATGTTTTTTCTTTCATGCCTTAAAATATCTGGGCAGTTGATGCAGATGAGATGTGTTCTTGTGTGTTATCAACAAAAGTAATTTCAAGAGCAACACTTATTGATGGAAGGCCCAATAATTATTTTTAAATCAGATCCGGACTTAATAATCACATCTGACGGAGAAAATCTTCACTGAACTTTACAAAAATGATCTCATCATGTTTTAATGTTTTAACTCACTGAACTTGCTCAATACGCCACCTGTTGGTTAAAAGAATAGACAATTAAAAACTCATTACACACAGATCACCTGTTTAATTTCTAAACTTTTGAGATGGCTGGAGTGGTCTCAATCTAGGAGTAAAATGTATTAAATAGAGTAAATCAATACCTGGCAAGACGAATTTGGACATTTTCATGACTCAGATTTAAAAACCCAAATTTTGGCTTGATATGTAATACATATGACTTAGTAAGTGAAAAATGTATAAAACCAATTAAATCATTTTTTCAATATTGACATCATTCTGATTTGCAATGAAATTTTCTTTCTTCCTGGCAGAATTTGGCTTCCATACATATCAGATTGATCGAAGTAAGGAAAACAAGTAGCTAGAGCCAGAGAGACTGTTCGCAGACATTGTTAAATCTACCATAATAATTTCCAGCAGAAAATATTTGTTGTTATTTGTCAGGAGGTATCTGTGTGTTGACAAGAGGTTACTAAACCACACTGGATTAAAGGATGAGGATGGGATAAAGGAAAGAAGAAAATGAGGAGAGGAGTAAACCATTGCATAATAAAAAAAAAAAAACATCTTCTTGCTCTCTTTTCTCTCACTACGTCTGAAAGGTAAAAACTGTACAACATGAAAAGGATACAAACTACTGAGATTCACATTCAATGAGTCCAAACAAACGATGCCACAGATGTACACGTATTAAGTTTCCATTGTTTGTTTTCCTGTATGAGTAGTGACACAAGAAATTCTCAAATATCATCCAAATGTAAAGCATGACAACAAAAATACACTTGACGATCATTCAAAATTGTTAAAAAAAAAGAGAGAGAGAGAGAGAGAGGGAGAGATAGAAGAGAAAGTGGAGTCTGTTGAGAAAAACCAGAAAAGGGCACTTAAAAACAAACATCTAGAAAAATCAAGTCACTTCTTCCTGTGGAACGGCTCTTCCACACTGTACACATCCAACACAGGAAAAGAAAACACGCACCGTCATCATCACCAACGAGGAGGCAGGGGATAGGACAGGAAACAAAGCTCTGACTGTCTGACTGCTGAGGCGAAGAGCTTATTGCAAAAAAAAAAAAAAACTGAAAATGACCTGCAGTGCCTGGAGCTTTTTTTTCCTGTTCACAAGGAGGTTTGTGGGTATTTTACAGGGGTTTGTACAGCAGGAGGAGATGTCTGTGTGCAGGTTGAACATGCTTTTTTATTCCCCCATTGATGACCTCTTATCTGAGGCCTATGTCAAGTGCTTCTAGTCTCTGGGTACAGTTTAATTCCCATTTGTTATTCTGGATCAGGCTGCTGTATTTTAGTCTGTTGATGTTTTGCTGTCCTTTGTCTTCTGTTCCAGATCTACTCCTCCAATCTGGTCCAGGGCTTAAAAGTATTTTGTTTCATTCACATCTTTGCAAAATCCTTACTGAATGCATTTAAAGTTTTTATTTTAAAGTCCCTGAAATCTTTGTTTAAAATCCATATAGCATTATGTGTTCATGTAGGACCTCATTGCTCTTAATAGAAGAGCACCTAAGATGCTACCTGAATGTTTTGATACTGTGTGAGAGGAAAGATTCAACAAGAGTCGTTAGGCTGTGAACCGGAATAACTGTGTCTGGGTAATTTGCACACCTGGAACTGAATCCTAAGCAGAACCAGCCATCAAATGTTAATCCACCATGTGACCTTCCTCCAGCGACGCTCTGACACTTCTTTAGTCTTTTATTTGAGGTAATCTTACTCTCCATTTAGATATTCACTGTTTCAGAGTTACTGAGTCAAACTGGTTACTGTACCCTGTTGTTCTGTGAAGCATCTCAAGCTGCTTCAATGCATAAAACTATCATTATTCTTTATTATAATAACTATTATATAATGTATCATTTCAATAAATGTGTATTGTTGTAATCTAGTAATAATGAAATCTTATTTTAGATACATTTCCTGTATGTACACGATGATAAATTAAAAGATGAATACATAATAAAGATAATAATAATTGTGAGATACCTGCCTTATAATGACTATTTTTTATTATTATTATTTACAAGATTAAGACTTGTATACCCTGTACATAGAAACTCTAAGATGTCTCAGCTGCCTCTTTTCCTGGGTGAATACAATGCCCCTCTGCACAATAATAACTGATTTTGTTTTTTGTTTTTTGTTTTTCATACAACTGATAGAGCAACCAGTAACAAGATCATTTCACTGCCTGTAAACAGTTGATGCGCCTGTGTAAATAACTTATATAAAATATATTAAATAACATACAGGAATTCAAAACAAATGTCTGGTTCTGTTTAACCAGTAGTCTGACATTTCGTTAAAAACCTAATAACCATCAAACAATCAGTACCGTTTGTTTGATCACTGGTTTGACTTACTAAGGTGTTTGTTCGAGCTTCATCTGGAACTCTGTTTGCACTTGGTTTTAAAATGTGTCTTTTGACATGTGGTCAGATTCGGATCCCTGGTCTGATGGTTTAGACTTTTTGAGTGCTTTCCCCACATGTGATTTAATCACCAGATACATTTTACAACCAAGTGTAAATGGGGTCTGAGAGTGTCAAAGGTCACATCAGAGTGGCAAAGTAGAGGAATTATATTTTTATATTTATTTATTTAGTTTTTCACCACTGGATCTAATCTGGTCTCAGGTCTGTGGATCCTGGTTTTGCTCTGGTGTCTTGTCTGTCAACCTGGTCTGGTTTTCTTCAGCTTTTGTTATGTTGTTTGTTGTTGACTTCTGATAATTCTGTTTCCAGTTCAGCCCAGTGTTCCCGCTGGGTTCAGTCCTGGTTCAGGACCAGTTCACGGGGTGCTGGGTCCTGATGTGGCTGTGGAGACGGGTGGCAGAGAAAAACCTCTTGCCGCACTCTGAGCAGCGTAAGGCTGAGGAAGTGCTGCTAGGTGGGGACGACGGGGATGATGTGTCAGTAACTGTGTTTTCAGCGACGTGAGTCTGCCGGTGTGCCTTCAAGACAGACATCCGACTGAATCTCCGCCCGCACTCCTCACACTCCGACCAAACCCTCCGCCTCTTCTTCTGCAGAAACACAGAGAGCTAAGGATAAATATATGTTAAAATGTAACAATGCTTTTTGCTGTGAGACAACTTCTGCTACTCTCACCTTTCTCCCTTTATCCTCATCTTCCTCTTCTTCCTCCTCCTCCTCGTCTTCCTCTTTCACGGTCAGGGGTGACTGGCAGGTCAGAGCTAGCAGTTCGGTGCCATCTCGGCCATCGCTGGCGCTATCGGCCGCAAAAGTCGCCAAGGTTTCCTTGACTGCGGCATCCTCGTTGTCCTCTTCCAGCAGCTGAGACGGCAGAGTGAGGAGACGGTGAAGCATGGAGGCGGAGGAGCGACGACTTGAAGAGCCTGGAGAGAGAGAGTGGAATAGGGGGAGGCAGAAGAACCAAGAGTCATATCCACACTGGATCAACAGAAGACCAGTTCGTATTGATCAGCAGTTTAAGAATAGCACTACAGAGGCGTCTGAAGGGTCGACTGAAGTTAGTAATAACACACTGTTAATGGACATCAACTTACAGCAAAGTGTACAGGTTCCTTTTCTGGAGTTTACTGTCGAGTGAGCAAGATTGGCTGAGTGTATACCATATACAATCTTATCTTCATATCAACAAACAAACTAAACTTATTCTCCAGTTCCTTTTCCTCTATAGTCTCTTTTTTAATCTGTTAATTTAAAAAGTGATCACGAGTATAATCAATGCTAAAAATAATGCTTAGTTAAAAGCTGCAGAGGTTTTCTACCACTGAGCCTGTCAGTTGCAACCTGTTTTGTGTTTGCACATCTGCTGACACTAGCCAGAGGGGGGCAGTGCAGAGACAAACGTATGTCATCTAAAAAATGTGCTTCACAGATGTGTACTCAAATATGACTGAGTTATGACTCAGAGAAGGTTCTAAGTGTTTTAAAGCATTTCAATCTCCTTTACAGCCACTGCTGTAATAACTCCCTGCATGCATCTCTCCGTTTCACCTCACACTCCCACCTCGTTCTCCATACACCCTTTGCTTCTTTAACTATCATCTCCTTGTCATTTTATGCTACTTTCACTGTATCACTATTTGTAAACGGTTTGTGTTTTGTATGCATTTTCTTGTTGAGATGTATGTATTTTAAAAAGCCCACAATAGCAGGACCTTGTGAATGTTGGAGAGGCTGCATTGCTTGTATTCACCATGTTGACAAAGTCATACTTAGAAGATGTTGTCAAACACAGTGTATGCTCTCTTCAGGTGGAGTCCCTGTCAACAGTGACTTACAGCTACATGTATATTAATGCGAGGAAAAAGGCTAAACAGTTTCTTACCTCTTAAACACATGTAATATTGCGAACCCTTCCTAGATTTTCAGGGGCACCACAGTTGTGTTATATGTTCAATCCATCCGGCTTGGATATTGAACTGGCAACATTCAATTCTCCAACCATTAGCCCACTGCCACAAACTGAGCAATTGATTCAAACCTGACAGCTGAGCAAATAAATGTCCACAACCAGCCGATTTAGTGTAGACAGTAAACATAACGTGCACAAAGGAATTATTGATTGCAAGTCACACTGAATGATCAACATGTGTTTCATGTCTGTGTTTTTCAGATGACTCCGAGAGCGAGTAGGATTTCTGACTAACTTCTAACTTCAGTTTCCTCTTCAACTCTCTGGTTCTTTTTTCTGCTGCAGTGTCTGGTAAAGACAATAACATGGTCTTCCAACATGATACACACCATGTGTGTTGGGAAAATCCCAACTGCTACCATCTGACATAATTTGGAAATGACCCCGTTGTAAACTGTGACGATGACTGCAGCTCTTCTGTGCACACAGAAACTGTTTTTCATTCATCCGATTAGCCACAAGTGTGGAAAAGTTGCACAAGCCCATTCACTCTCTCCCTGCACCATCTGAGTGGCAACCAAATTCATTAATCCAAAGAAGCCGCAGGTAGCAACAGACATGATGTACACGATTTCTTGCTCCATTTTTGCTCTGTCCTCTGGCCATCAAGCAGCAGCCCTTTAAAATTCAGCTGCCTTCAGTTTTTCCACTCAGTTCTGAATGAACTGCGTGCACAATGCTCTGTCTGACATATGCCTCCTTTTTGTGAATGATAAGCACTCCTCTCAATGACGCACTGGAGCTATTGAACAGAGAGGACTGAACACTGTTTTTGAGATCACAGCTGAAACATTAAAGTAACAACTTTAGTGAGCATTGGTGAGTTTTAGGTATGTACAAAAAACCATGGTACAACATTAAATACCAACACTGCTGGATTCAGCGGTTTTACAGGACACACTTCCAGCATTTTAGAGCAGAGCTTATTTTATCAGTTTGAAAACATATTTTATTACTTTAAATGTATTTTGTGCCTCACCTGTGGGGCTAAGGGGGGGTCCAGGAGAGGGTCCAGTGGAGGTGTTGGTACCTGCTCCGGTGTCCCTCTGACTCTCTGTAGCATCCTCTTCATCAGGAGAAAATACTTCCATGTCTTCCAGAGGAGTCCAGCGGGGATCTTGCTGTAGGGAGGACGGTGAGGGTGCCAGGGTCACAGAGGGGGCTGAGAGAGGCACTACGTGCTCCATCCCTCCCTGCCCACCACCTTCACCTACAGTGCCATCCTGTCCTCCCCCAGTGAGCTCTTTGATCTGCCAAACATCACTGCACCACTTCTGACCAAAGACTTTGTCCAGGATCGGAACCCAGTCTTGAGAGACTGAGAGGACCGGGGGACGCCCTGGGTCTGGACAAGATAGGTAAGACCAACAGGGAGGTGGGGGAGAGAAGGCGTCAAAGGAGAAACGGAAGGGGCGAAAGAAGAGGGGAAAGAGGTATTAGTTTACTAGATAAACGTCATCCTTACATTTTGCTGACTAAATGCACAATTCAATTCAAATTAGTGCACATTTTTATCTACAGGAAGTTAAATGAATTGACCCATATCTCCCTACTCTTCACTCACCATCTGGTTCTTTCTTCTCTTTGGACACTGTGACCTCAGTGGGGTCCTCCCGGGCATCCTCTGAGCCACTAGGAGAGATCGAGTCATTCTCTGATCCTCTTCTTCTCCCCCCAGCTCCCCCTCTGCCCTTCTCGCCCCCTCCTGCCATTCCTCCACCACCTCTGTCAGAGCTTTTGCCAACTCTCTCCTGTAGGACCTGCTGCTCTCTCTCCATCTTGGTGATCTCCAGTAGGAGGTCGTCAAAAGAAGCCTCCACAATCTTTGTCAGCTCACGCACAGCAAAGTCCAAGACATGCTCCATGACTGACTTCAGCTGGTCTGTAGGGGGAAAGATAGTTGGAAAAGTCATTATTAATTTGTCCGTACCTGGTACACAAAGCACTTTTACATTGAGTCTCTCACTCTCACTCTCACACTCTCACACACACACACACACACACACACACACACACACACACACACACACACACACACACACACACACACACACACACGCACACACGCACACGCACACGCACAGTTGGGCAACTTGGGGTCCAGTATCTTGCCCAAGAAGTGACAGGTGGAGCTGGGAATCGAACCATCAATCCCATGATTGGTCTACCACAGTCACCCACAATTGTTTATTATTATTATCAAGGTTATCATGGTTTACTTTA
Organism: Anabas testudineus; assembly: GCF_900324465.2. Classification (NCBI taxonomy): domain Eukaryota; kingdom Metazoa; phylum Chordata; class Actinopteri; order Anabantiformes; family Anabantidae; genus Anabas; species Anabas testudineus. Next base: position 4,473,143 of record NC_046617.1, on the reverse strand, counting down.
ATAAAATAAACTGAAGTGCAGAATTAAAGCATAATATAATATTAAGGATCTCAGTGTTTTAAAAAAAAAAAAAAGCATTCAACTTCTTCAACACAGTGAACCGGTGTTGGTGCAGCACTACAGCAGTGTGTGAAATCCAGCACTGACCTACAAATCTATCCCCACACTGTGCAAATCTACTGCAACAGTCTGAAACTTGACTGAAACTGACTGGTTCACAGTCCTAGTGTGGCCCGTGTAGCAAATCACACAATCCACATGGACAACTGGAAACTGAGCTGAACATACAGCACAGAAACCCTAAAACCAGCTGGAGACCGGTCTGTGACATGTTTCAAGTCATGAGCTTTACAAACACCAGACTACAGCTGAGTAGTTATTGTGCCCAATGTCATGGCAACAACAGCTCTTTGAGTCACATAAGTAGGCAAGAGATACCACAGACTAATTACTGAATCCAGCAGAGACGCCGGATCACAATTACAATACATCTTTCTGTACAGTGTCACTGTGTGCAGGTGTGTTTCATGCCTGTGGTTTACTTTTTTAATCATTCCAGCATGTGCTTTGAGCAGCATTGTTTACATACTAAAGATAGTAAATGTAAAAGTAAATACACTAAAATAGTTGTTTAACTCTCTTGACATGAGCGTAGACAATTGCACACCATCGTAAAGTGCAAAAAGCAGGTAGGGAATGTGTGCATGTGTGTCTCTGGGGGTGGGAGGGGGTCAAGGAATAAGTATTTTATACCAGCCTTTATGAAGTCCAGGACACACAGTGTATGCCCTGGATGCAGAGGGTCCTTGAGGATAGTCTGAGCTTTATTGTGACAGCAGTGTACAAAGTCTCTATGGAGGGAAATAAGAAGCCAATTATCCTCTCATGATACTCTCCACAAGTCCTCCGCAGGGAGGGACCAACAGCTCAGTCCAATTTCAACCTCGTAATAAACTGCAGCCACTGCTGGGCTCTGTTCACTGGAGTTGAGGTGTCAGTGAACCACATCTAGGTGTCATGTGCAATCTTACAGCTGTCAACCTGCTCCACCTCAGCCCAATTCATGGTTTAGGGCTGCACAGTGTTTATTTCCTGAAGTCCTGTGCACAGGACCAGGTCAGTCTCTATCTGTATGGTGTCTCACTGTTGTTGCTGAAGAGGTTCAGTGTGGTTGTGTCGTCGGTAAATCTGAATGTGAAACCATGTGCAGTCATGTGTATATTATGAAAATAGTTCTGGAATTAAATCTCAGCCTCGGGGCTTCCTGTAGTCAGTGTGAGCTCGGCTGACTTCCTGTTACACACCCTCACTACCTGTGGTCTGTCCTTTAGAAAGTCCACTATCCAGTTACAGTTGATAGATGCCCAAGTTCAGCTATTTTCACAAGCTCAGCCAGACTGTACAGAACGCTGAGTTGTTTTCTAGGATGAGCAGCTGTGCATGGGTGCTATTATTTACCCATTTCATGGGTAAAATAGAGGTCAAGGGGTACTGCATCATCGACCGCCCTGTAAGGGTGGTACACAAACACAGACTGCAGTGACACTGTATTGTTAATGGACCTCAGCACCAGTTTCTACTGGCACCTACTGGCTACTAAAGTGACCACTGGGCAGAAGTCATTCTTGTGTTGGTATTGGGTTTGTGGGAACTGGGACAATAATACTTTTCAACTTGCGTGGAAAACCTGCTCTGTGTGTGTGCAGTCTCCAATCAGCTGGATACCCTATCACATGCTATGGGTGCTGTTGCCATAGTAACAGTCTTTCAGTTTTTGGGAACAGACCCACTTTGCTACCTTGGTGGATTTCTGCAGTGCATCACAGGCCAGCTTTTACCAAAAGCCATGTTCTGTTCACTGATAAAAGATGTCTCTCTTGAATAAGGGTTCTGATTCGGAAACATGGTGCAATTCACATGGAGGTACACAAATGTTACCTGTGTGCTTCCTTGAATATGGTCATGTCCTTATTATCCAGACTGGCTTGTAATTCAACCAGTGACTCATTGGTCCACATTTGCACAGTTGTCACAGTGACTGGTGTTTTTAGATCCGATTTGCAACATGGAGTCAGAGGGCTGCAATGTATGCATCCCTGATGTTGCTGTAACACTGGTTCTGTATGTTTTACCTCAGCAAGAATGATAAATGCACAATTCTGAACCTTGTTGTGTTCTGTTTAGTTAGTTTCCTCCTCATGACAATTTTTGGATTTACTTGTTAACAGATATTGATAAGTATGCTGCTAACCCATCACTTACTGGATAATCATAATAAATGTGTCACATGAGGGAACTCATGTCAAGCCTACTGTGTGTTTTCAGCACAACTCACCTGTTTCCATTCAACTAAAAAATCCGGCAAAGTGTTAACGTGACACTATTGTCCAAAAAAGAAAAACAAACAACAACAATAACAAAAAACATTAAGCTCTACAACAACAAACAGAGAATTAATTGTGGTAACTACAATTCTTAATGGAGTATTATGTTTCTGTAGTTTTTGAAAACGAGGAAAGAGGAAATCTACAGAAAGCTGTAAAACGTTTTAAGTTTAATTAAGAGTTTAACCATCTCCCTGAGAAGAGAGCCACTCCATGAGTAAGGTGTAGCTGACGGCTTTATTAAAGACAAAAGAATTGTACAACAGGGAGAGATACACACAACTGGTTGTGGAACATCTGCAAAAAAGAATATTCTGATCACATAAAAAAGTCAAATTTTTAAAAACGTGTGTTTTTTATAATTTGTTTTTTTTTTTAATATACAGCCCTTTCTGTTCTGATAGTTTGTAGAAAAGATGAGGGAGTGGCTGGCTACTGTAGTAACAAACTACTGTAGTTTGTTACTACAGTAGTTTTGACAGAGGTGAAGTTGGTGGATATCTGGTTATTCACATGATTTTTGTGGTTTTATTCTTAAAAAATACTTTGTTCTCACACAGACTTTAGTTATTCATCATATACATATATTCCATATAGCTGTACAGTGAGCACAATGAGCTCATGCTCTGGAAGGAGTGAGGGTTGTTGTTGCAGAACAAACCTCCTCACTGTGTTTCTATGTTCTATGTCTCATTAATCATAGATATGAGCTGCGCAAACCTGAGAGCAGATCAGAGGCAAACTGGCATTCCCATTAATATGGATCATTATGAGCTAAATGATCGGTAATGGAGGTAAAATGGAGATAAAACCAAGTCAATGTCAGCTGGTCAAGCACTAAAATCTGACTCCTTTATCACACACTTCATTACAGGTTTGAATTTATTACCCACTTATTATCTTATCTACATGTTCTATTCCATTTTTCTCTTGGAAATAAAGCAGTGGCGCAAGTTTACAAGTGAGAATCATCATCCTACCCGAGTTTAAACACAGACAGCGTGAACTACAACACAGCTATAACCTGACTACTGAATACTTGAGTTTGTGAGTCTGACAGTGATCGTTATTTAAAAGTTTTAGAAAATCTGCATGTTAAAAGGTCTAACACCCCAAAGTAATCTACTCCGATAGCTTGTTTTAGACCTCCGAAACGGCCGACAGTTACAAACCCTAAAATGTTTAGTTTAAAACTATAATCCTGAAATCTGAGTAGTTATGACCATGTTATGTTTGCCATTTTGCTTAAAAATGACGAAAACTCTTACTTGATTATTAAAATAGTAAAAAGTTCATATGGCCTGGGCACCTATGTCCTTGACACAATAAACAAACTTATCAATTACACTTATCTAATGGTCAAGCTCATTGTCTGATAAGTCTGGTGTTTTTGCTTGACAAATTAGCAAAACTGAATTCATTTTCTGCTGGGTGACTATTAGATTAATGTAGGCACACAACCTTATCTCCTTCAGCATAGCAGAGTACAGATACAGAACACAATTTAATTTCCACATCACAGAGAAGGTCCTCTGTGTTTCTTATCACCACAATGCCAGAAAACACCAACTTTACTGTGGAGAAACTTTTGTTCAAGGAACAGGAGAGGAGGGGAACTGGCTTTAAAACTTTATGTTGTGCTTTGGTCCTTTTTGAAGGACTAAACCACAACAATAAAATGCTTAAAATATTTGATATTTGCTCATAACAATTTCCCAAAAGCCAGTGTAATCTCCTCAGATATTTTTTGTCCGACCAACTGTTCAAAACCCAAATATTTCTAATTTCATGTGATATAAAACTGAAACAAACAGGAAATCCTCAGAGTTAAAGAGTTGGACCCAGGACTTTCCTGGCATTTATGTGAACAATTAATGAGCAGTTTTTTATTCTATATCTGGCAACTAACACATCCGTCAGTACACAAATGCTTTTTCATCCTCTTGTGTGAGTAAATTTAGGCTGAATGAATGAGTCTGAGGAGATGATTAACTAGTGAGAGCAGCTGAAACCGATCCTCCTGCAACACAATCTGCTTCTGTGCATCGCAGATCAGTTTATGTTCTGCATAATAGAGATAATATTGCCGCAAACTGTCCTAACTGAATCTAAATATTGTTCTTATTAATATGTGGTTACAATAAAACACAAAATGCATAAATCAAGACATGATACTGTCATTAGGAGACAAAATGAGTGCAGCTGTATTAGCTGACATAAATCAGAGCAGCTGACAGAATAAAGAGCTCTCAGACCGCAGGCAACTGAATGATTATAAATTACACCTCCAACCTCCAAAAGAGACGCAGAAGGCACCCACACAGACTTAAATAAGCTGATCTGAGCTGAACCTGCTGCTCTTCTGTCATGACAGGCCTGCAAACTGAGGTGGAATGAAAACGGTGACAATTCCAAAACCACACAGTTGTGGTGAGGTCGGGAAAGAAATCCTGCCAGATGATTCCCCCCCCCCCCCCATCATAATCTCATAATACGATTTAAAATTGACTCTCAGTTGAAAATCAGTTTTTTTTTTTCGATTTAAATGTAGGACATAACTGAAAGGTAAAAAACGAGCCTTGATTAAAGACACAAAATGAAACGTTAGTCTGGTTTGTTTGCACCATTAAAAGAAATTACTCGTGTAGGATCAGTGAAGTCCAGGTTACATCCAAATGCTCAATTTCCAGAACATGCCTGTTTCCATCCACTAGAGTTACCTGAATATTCAACACTAACAGCCGGTATAGCCGTTTCTCTAGTCTTTGCCCAACTATTACAGAAAGTCAGGATGAGATGACATTATTAAAAGAGCTCAAACGATTGGAAACTTCACCGAAATTGTGTGAGCAACAGTTTTTGTCTCTTCAGTGGAAGTGACGGGTGACGTTAAGTACTTCATCTACGTCATTTATTCACCAATTTCTGTTTCACTTCTACACCTCACACATCAGGAAAGATGTTTTTGCAGTAAGTTTTCGATGTTTTATAGACTAAATGATTGATTAATGTGGATTATTGTTTGATTAATTCATCAATATTCATAATGATTAGCTGGTGCATCCCTGGTCTTGCGTTATAATTTTTTTTATTCCCAAATTGAAGAAGTGCAATTAAACAGATGTAAGAAAACATGCATAAGTGCTAATATTGAAGACATCTGAACAAGATAATGAATATTTCTCCCTATTCATGATCTAAGAGATTAACTGAATTTTCTTTAACCAGTTTATCAATAATGACAATAACATTTAGCTGCAGCCTCCAACATCATCATTTAAAGTGTGCTTGCATTACGTTTGCATTACGTTTGTCATTACTTTGTGACATTTCGTAGACTGAGTAGTCACGAAAATGATCAGTAGTTTAATTGATCTGTATCTGTATATATAAGTATGTTAATATGTTAAATACACATTGTAAATAATTGGCAAAGCAAGACTGTGAGATCAGCTTTTCCTCTCTTTTGTAAAGAGTAAGTGGTAAACAGACTCTTTTCTTTGGTTTCTGCTGGAATCAAGATAATCACACTGGCTGTCACTAGCACTGCATAAGAGGACATACAGCTGATCCTTTCTCAACTTTTCCCGGTTGTGTAGCTCGGCTCCTTTAGAATCTGTCAAGCTCTGGGGGATGACACAGCTGCAAAGTAAGATCTCACTGACAGTGAATGGCAGCTGTCACTGGCCCAGCTTTTTGAATATGGATATGTGAACACTGCATTAGTCATTAGACTGCAGCAGGTTTTTTGTGCACTTATGCCTAGAGATCTCTATAGAGGTTCATTTTATAACTTACACTAACATCTTCCTCCAACATGTAGTTTAGGTTTTATTACCACAATGCCAACATGACCTTAGATCTGAGCATGTTGGGGCAGTGACCCTATTATCTCACTGCAAGTAGTTGTTATAATGAATGCCCAGTGCCCATATTTTATTGTAATATGCAAGCAATATATATATTTCTGGTTGTTAGAATAAAAATAACCCCCCGATCAGGATTGGCTTCCCATCGCTGCTATAGTGTCGCTGTCTGTCCTCACATTTTCTCCATGGGGTTGTGATCAGTGTCTGTTTTTAGGGGAGGGAAGGTGAAGTGAGAAGGCATTGCATGTCAGCTGTGTGTTTGTGTTGGAGCGTGCAGATGTGTGCATGCATGCATGAGAGTGCATCAGCATCCTAACATAATCCTGCCCAGGGTATTCTTCTCTCTCTCTCTAATGTGTCTCTGTATGTGGAGATGTGTTTGGATTTGCTCTGCTGCTGAAGCTCTGAGTGTGTGTGTCTTTGCCAGCACTGCTGCAGTCATGCAGCTGAAACACACCCAAACAAGACAAAGCACAGTTTCTGAATGCGACTGATATCACCTGAGGATGCTGGCTGGTTTGTGATGGAGAAGGTCAGTCTAGTTCTGATGGATTAGTCTCATCCGGATTGGCTTTCTTCTGTCTTTTATCACAAACCCTCCACCTTCACATACCTGCCACACCTCGTTAGCGTCTCATACACACTATTTATTTAGATGAGTCATTGAAGTAAATTTAACCTTTCCAACTGTTAGCAATACTGCAGATTACATCACTGTTTCCTATTAAAACCTCACCAGTCAAATAACAAAAAATTAACTATGACAGGCGAGGAAAATACAGATCCAGGCTTCCATGCTCGACTGATTCACAAGCCAGGTGGGCTCAGAAAAATACTTATTTGTACTTTTTAACCACATGTTTTCACATGGTATTTTTGTTTGAAAGGTGACTGTAGATGACAATTATGCAAATAGTTGGGTTAAACCTTTAGGCAGTTGGGCTGGTGACTAGAGACAACCTTGAGTTGCAGGGGAAAGTGCATCTAAGTTGTGCAGTATATTTCAGGAGTAAATGCTGTTTTAAACAATGGTAATTTGAGCTATTTTACCCTTCTTTTCTGTTTAGCTTAATTTGAGTCCATGCTCAATGAAGAGGTTTAGGAGTCTAGTCGCTAAGGCAGTGCATTGTCGCTAACCTTAAGGACACTAAATGAAACTGATTCCTAGACTTGTTTCAGCTGTAAAGAACCAAAACCAGCTTAACAAGCTTTGCTGCTATTCTGGACATGTCCATTTCCCACTCGCCATGCTGGGTTTTAATTCCATTTCTCATGAAAATGTTCAATATAGAACCATCATATGTGCTTGGTTGAAAGCACAAAGTCTGTGTTTTCAGTACTGAAGGTAAGAAAAGGGAAATTGAGCATCCTTCTCTACAGAGTGAAGTGTGTCCATAGTACAGTGGCTTCTAGAAGTATTCAGATCACTTGACTTTTTACATGATTTGTCTTGTAGATTTATTTATTGTCAAATACATAACATTTATGATTTCCACCTTGCATTCAATCACTTATAGTTTTATAACTAAGTGAAAACAAAATATGTTTTTTTGAAAATTGATTAAAAATAATCTAAAACTAATTTCTCTCTTTTAAAGGCTTATTCAGCCGTTTTGATGTGGCACTAAAGATTATTGTCAGGTGGACCCTGTTTGCTTTAATTATTCATGGAATTTGTCGGGAAATGACTGGAGTTCACCTGTGGCAAACCAAATCGACTGGAGATAGTATATAAAAGGCACACAGCTGTTCCACAGTTAACACATTATGTGAGGACAAAAAGGAGCACAAGAGCCACTGCTCATCACCTGGATAAAACCACCCATAGTGAAGCACAGTGGTGGCAGCATCATGGTATGGGGGTGCTTCTGAGTGACAGGGAGACAGTACAGAATTGAAGCGAAAAACAAATGCAGCGAAAATTCATCCTTTAAAAAAACAAGCGTGAGGTGATGGCAGAGACTTATCCAATTACTGTAATATCCGCCAAAGGGGCTTCTAAACACTACTAAATTAAGGGCCATGTTCTGACTTTTAATGAGTTTGCAAAAATGTCTAAAGACATGTCACTTTGTGATCACACGTTATATGAACTAATTGGGAAAATAGCATGGTTCCCAATAAAAAAGAAAGTGTAAAAAGTGAATAATATTGAATCTACTGTATATTAAAAAGCAAGTACCAAAGAAGTTGCCATTTAATAGCTACAAACTCATTACTTTCGACAAAGTTCTTACAAGGCAGCTAGTGTTCGACGTTAAATCCAGAAGAACTTACATATAAGAATTGCTCACACAAACATGATATCATGTAGAACTGGATACTGAATCTTTTTTTTTGAATGGCTGATATGTGCCTCTAGTATGAGGTATTCTATGTTACCTCTATATTAGGCTGTACTACGTATGCCAAGGTCTTGTACATTTGCTTGTGTTTACACCTATACCAAACCTCAGATATGAATCTCAAGAACTAAAAAAGTTTCCATTTTACCATTCCCTCCTACTTGTGACGTTTGTGTCCTGTTGTCTGCCGTCATTTAAAACCTGTTAAAAACGAGAAGGTCTCCCTACAAATTGATGCCAGAGCCTTAACACATTTTTGGTTTTTGGTAGTTGAAGCAGCAAAGCATTTGAGCTCTGCTCTGGAAGACAAATCTGACCTGACATCCGTAAAGCCAGTGAAAGACTCTCAGTGAGAATCTGATTAGTCACCATCTATGCTACATCTTTTTCCCCTGTTTCTTTAGTACCTCAGCCACTTTCTCCTCTAATCAAACACTGACTGAACCTCGCTGGGGTCCGTCTCTATGTCAGTCTACAATCCTATCAAACCACAAGGCACTTTCTGTCCCTCTTCCCCTGCAGTGTGTTGCCACGCTGCTGCCTCGCCATTCCTGAAGAGGAAAACATCACTGAAGGTTGCAAATCTTGTATGATCAACAGAGTTCTTGCACTAAGGCCTTGTTTCCCCCCTTAACTTTGTTATGTCTTTCTTATTCAAACTGTATACTGCTAGACTAGCCGCTTTTCTCCATGAACCTGTTCTGTCAAAAGCTCCAGAGTATAGTACACATGCGGTCTGACCTGACTTCCAGACACTACATTTCTGGGGAGAAATGTCTGGCTCATTAAAAGTCAGATCTGACTTTTCTGTGTTGTGCTTCGCCCCCATGCTGAACAGATCAAACACCAATTAAAAGTTGTTCTCCTCTGACCAGTGATTGTGTGTTTTCGTACCGGGGCTTGGTCAGGGGAGCTCACGGATCGTGGTTTTGTATCATCTGCAGGCCTCCGTTCCTTTGCTGCAAGGTTTACTCAGAAACCTTTAAAACGGCGGAGTTACGCAACGCGGCGTTAGCGTGCTGTTAGAGGCTGAGACAGAGGGAGGAGTGCCCCCGGACAACTGTTTGTTTGCGTGTCTGTGTGTGAATAACACCGTGTGTTGTATAACGGGTGCCTACCCACGACTCGTCCTCTCTGCTCCAGTCGGCGTGTGTCGGTGGGTAAGCCGGGCTCGGTGCCCTGCCCTCCGGGGGCGTGCTGCCCGGGCTTTGTCCTGCCACTGTCCGCCTTCTCATCGCCCGCCGCTTTGCCAGCCTTGTTCTTAGCAGCCAGCGGGGAGCCCCCGCCGTCTGAGGAGTCGGGGTTGGCTCTGCCCCGGTTCTCCCCCGACTGTAGCTGGAGCCTGAGCCGGCGGTTTTCTTGCTCCTTTACGGCCGTCTCCAGCAGCAGTGCGTTCAGGCTGGAGCCTACCGTTTTGCTTATTTCCTGGACGGCGAGCTGAACGACTTGTTCCAGCACGGACTCCAGTTGGCCCTGGAAAAACGAAATGTACACGGGCCCGTTCATGTTTTCGCCCCCTCCGCTGTGAGGGCTCTCTCATTCTTCTGTAGCCGAGCTCCCTGCCCACCCAGCTGCCCTGTCTCCCAGACGGTAAAGCGGGTGAAAAGGCGGCTCTGTCGGCTCTGGCGGCTCTTCCGTCCGCTGCTCGCCTCTTCTCGTCTGGCGGCCGCGGCTGCTCTCTCCGTCTCGGTGCACCGCGCGAGCTCAGCCCCGGCCGAGTTTGCCGGAAACCCCCGAGTAGAGGCGCAGCAGCATTTTCCGCCCACATGTCTGTGCCATCGTGCGCCGCGCACGCCTGCGCCCTCGCGGTGAGCCGCGCCATTTTGGCTTTCACAACATAACAGCAGACTTTCCCAAATGTCAGGACCGTGGGCAGACAGCACCTGCAGCCCATCCTAACCCATCCTTAACAACGACACTGATATGGCATCCACCTCACCTCAGACTGCTTTATTATGTTAAAAATAATTATATTAATTTGATTATTTTTTGTTACCCTATGTAAAATCTTACATCTGAGACCTATTACAGACTATTTAAATTTAAATAGTATTTGTTTACCCAGCCACAGTCAAAAAAAGGCCTTCCACCCCAACATTTCATGTCTTTGTGGTCATTTTATGTATTTAAATGTCATTTTGTAAACATTTTTTTATTTGATGCTGAGGAGTGGGTCTTTTCTATCTCTGTGCTGCTGTTTTAAGTCTTGCTGTGGTTGCATTACCTGCCTTCAAGGCTGTGTTGCCCAGCGGCACAATAGTTCACATTGTTGTGGAAAACAGTGCTTGCATGTGCTTCCTCATTCGTCAGTTTGTGTATGCTCACTGTGTGTGTGTGTGTGTGTGTGTGTGTGTGTGTGTGTGTTCATGGTGTGCCAAGAAGAGTAGGGATGCATTGAAATTTCAGATATGTGGAAGTCCGGCCACAGCTGCACTGACCTTTTCATTGTTGATCACTGCTTGAAAGAATTAAAAAATAAAAACTGGATGTATTAAGAGAACTGGTACTGACCCATTTGAGGCCTCGGGTTGAAACATCTTTAGACCCCCAGGTTGGAGTAGATGATGCCATCATTTACCTGCTCCAGAGAGCTCTCTCACACCTGGACAGACCAGGCAGCACTGTGAGGATCATGTTTTTCCAGTGCCTTGTGGTGAGAAGGATGCTGAACAAACTGTTAAACGTGATGGAGAACAGCACACATCGTATCCACAGCCTGCAGGTTAAACAGGGGAGCAGCTTTGATGAGAGACTTCTCCAAAGGTACAGGAAGTCATTCCAACAGCCATCACCCTATAAAATGACTATATTCAGACAGTGGAGAGGTCTGTGCCAACCTATCCGAACCAACTAGTGATATATGTATTAATTCATTATATTGTATAATAAGCATTTCCAAATTGCATTCCATTTCCAGAATTTCCTTTCTGGGATTAATAAAGTATCTAATCCAATCTAATCGAACTGCATGTAGTGCTACACACTTCACCCATTCAGCTATTTTTTCCAGTGGCCACAACTGGAGTTGCAACAGAAAGTCCTTTACTGCAACAATAATAAAATATAACCACAATACAAACAAGCATCAAACTACAGCTAGAAACATGTTAGCATTGTAGCCAGTACAGCGCCCTCAGGGGTTTAACATACTGTGCCATCCAAACAGAGAATATTTTTTACAACCAAAACGGATCCCTGTAGTTCCTAAAATGTGCATGTACATTTCATGCTCCAAAACTGTGTCTGTAATACTGTAAGACTGTAATATTCAGGTCACACACACACACACTTTGTCACATTGATTTTGAGAGGATGGGAGGAAGAAGACCTCTGTGAAGAAGAGAAGAAGAGACTTCTGTGTTCATCCATAAATCCAACAAGTGAGCACTGGCTGCTGCTGTGTTTTCCTGTGTACAGAGTGAATGTGCTGTAGCCAGAAAAAACAATGGTGGACTGCAAGTTTTTGGCCAAGGTTGTCATGGGCGGCATCTAGACCAAGCCTGATCATTGATTTGGTCCCTGAGACTCGACAATGCGTAATTTGGAGAGTAAACTTTGAATGGGCCCCTCAAGGACTGATTTCCACAAAAGCAGAAAATGTATTTGTGTCAAAAATGGCCAAAAAGTGGGTTTTGCATAATTCGAGCACTTTAAACTGTAAAGCAAATAAAGCTTTCAGGTAAATCTAGTGCAGTAAAAATAATACCATATATTTATTGCAGTAGTAGTATAAAGTTGAATAAGAGTAAAGTACAAGTTACCCAAATTTGTACTTTAGTATACTATATGGGTAAAGTGGAAGTAAAACTGAAAATCTTCCTGTGTGTTGTGTTCTGAATAAGTCAAAGCCCTCAGGGCTCCCGCAGTCACAGCTGCAGAGTGCGTCATAAAGGTTTGCATTGTAAATGAAATGGCCTGTGTGTTTTCCCCTGTTTCTCCTGTTGGCCCTGTGCACAGCAAACACACACAGTCAATTGCTCTTAACACATTAAACAAGAACAATATCTGCCAGCAGCTCCATAGATTTATCACCAACTGCTTACTAAGCAGTACATGTGTCCACAAGTGTAAGATTACGATCTACATGTAGTCACACAATGCAGAATGCCATTTTAGTCACACCCTCTTCCCGTTTATCCTCTCTACAAGTAGCGGGAAGATGTGGAGTTAAATTAGCTTCTTCATACTTCTGTATTTGTTCAAACATATGTGTAATTGTTATCATTTCCCGGTGGTGGAGTTTCGATTACCATGGGGTATCTTGTCTAGTGTGGTGGTAAGACCCCCATCCTCTATGTGGGAGACTGGTGTCCAAATCCTGGCTGTGGCCTACCTCCAGTATGGGTCCTTAGGCAAGACTTCCTTATGCTTATCCTGCCTTTGCCTTGTACATTGCTTTGGATGAATGTGTCTGCCAAATTACTAAATGTCCCTTCTCACTGTTTCGCCTTCCATTAATCATTCAGTGGGTCCTGTCCATTAACAGCTATAATTTCATTTATTTTTAAATAAGGTTGAATTTTCCATAACATTTTAAATGCAGTGGTGCTACTTTAATAGTTTGTTGTGTTAATAGCCTACTTCTATTTAGGGAAATGACGTGATTAAGCTACTTCCTCCACCAATAACAAAACTAAACGTATAGAAGTTGAAAGTAGTATTTGTCTGACAGGGTAAGATTAATAATCAGAATTTTTATAACTTTTATACTTTTTAAAATATTTAACTTTTAATAACTATTTTTTATAATGGATTCCTATGGGAGAGTCTCTTCAGCAACTCTTCAACTTCTTCTTCTTTCAGCTTTAACTACTTCAGCATACTTTCAGCTACAGAAATCATTCAGGTATCAAAATGTTCAGCTATTTCTGCTCTTTTAATCTTCCATTCAGTTTTTTAATATCTTTTATAGTTTTTTCATAATTACAGTTTTTGTGACTTGATGTTTTTGTCTGATTTTGGACTTTATAATGGGAGTGAATGATGGAACGTTGGTGCAGCTAGAGTGGATGACGTCACAGCTTAGAGTGGAGAGGCCGATTTTTCAAAACCGAAATCTTTCTCAATAAACTGTCAGCACGGCCGCAATTTTCACTCTATCTGAATAATTTCTTCACAGAAACGTAGATAAACTTGTCCTGATTCTGATAAGATATTTATCTCAGCTCTGAGACAAATCGTTTTTTCTCTGTGAGCCTCAGAGTGACGGGAGTCCCCCTCCGCTCTTCCATTAGCTCCAATGTTAAATTCGGTCTGAGATTCTGTCCGACAAGCTGAAGGGTGCACTTGGATCTCTCGCTCCTGTGACCACAATTTTCAGTCCTCAAACATAAAATTCACACTAGTGGTTCATTAAAGTCTTGGCTCTCACGTAGTTAACTTTTTTTTACGATACCTATCGCAGTTTGGCTGTAAAAAGCCTGTTTGTAAGGCTCCAAATCAGTTTTCACGAGTGAAAATCTTGGCAGTTGAAGTTTCCCGCCTCTCCATTACAGTCTCCGTGGCAACGGCTGTGTCGGGTCACGTGATCAGGGCTGTTTATAAATCAGCGTCAGACACTTGTACAGGCTCGTGTGTAGTTAGCATGTTGATGCTAGCGGCTCTTTGCTAACCTGCTTCAGGTTCTTCTACTTTCAGCTTTTTTAACAAAACTGTTTAACTTTTATATTTTAGATAAATTCAGCTGTTTTATCAACTTCATCAAATCTATTTCAGCTTTTTTAAGTTAACATTCAGCTGTTTTATCTTCTTCTTCATATGTTTATCTCTGTTAAAACACTTCCTGTTTCTCTTCAGCTAATTTCAGCAGCGTTTTAAAACGTTTCAGTCTTTATCTAAATTACTGTTTAAATAAATTCAGCTATGTTTTATCAACTTTAGCAAATCAATTTCAGCTTTTTTAACTAAACATTTAACTTTAAATTTAACTGTTTACATAAATTCAGCTATGTTTTATTAACTTAAGCAAATCGTTTTTAGCTTTTTTAACTAAACTTTTTAACTATTCTTTTAACTTTTATATTTTAGGTAAATTCAGCTATGTTTTATCAACTTTAGCAAATAGTTTTCAGCTTTTTGTAACTATACATTTAACTTTACCTTTAACTTTTTAGATAAATTCAGCTATGTTTTATCAACTTTAACAAATCTATTTCAGCTTTTTTAAGTTAACATTCAGCTGTTTTATTTAAATAATTATTGCATTGTCTGGATCCATCATTGTGTAAACGCAGTGATGGCAGTGGTGGATTTGGTAAAAAAAAAATGTGGTCCTAATTCTGCTTTAAATCTCTTGTACCATCAAAGTGTGGCAGCAGCATAGGGAGACAGGAAGAGACTGAGCTTTGTGCCCGCAGAGACAGAGGCCCTCCCCGGCGCGCATTGAGCGCATGCCGCAGGGCAGGGACACTCCCCCTAGTTCACCGTGCCCGTTTGCTCCGGGCAGTACGGTAACAGGAACGGACCTCGAGCCAGCACATAGCGTGGGGGCGGAGTCACCATCATGGTGGGTTAACTGCGTGTTTTTGTTGTGAGGGGGTCGAGGAGGGCCGAGCCGAGCCGAGCGGAGCCGAGCAGAGCCGAGCGGAGCTGCACCTGGCCGTGGCGGCCTGTGCGAAGCCGCCGTGCGCTGACTGACTGACTGACTGGACGGACGGACGGACGGACGGAGGCTGTGTCCTCGCTACGTTTCCGTTTAACGTAAACACTAAGCTGCTGTGCCACGCGAGTGTGTTGACACCACATGATGGTGCAGACACGGAACAGTGAGGAAGTGGCGGAGATCATTTCCTTCTTGTTTCTGTGGCTTCGTGACTTCACAGACACGACGCTTAACAAGCCCTGAATGGTTCAACCATCATCACATTGCACAAACATCCCCTGATCTAAATGTACTTTGCAGAAGTTGATACTTTGATGTGATCTTTGTCAACTTTAAGGCACATTTTGACTGAACATGAAAAGTTTAAAAGGGTTTTAAGGATTAAAATGAAGGGATTATGTTTCTGATGGTTAGGTAACATGGCACATTTGTATTTCGGGGGTAGTCTAACAGTAAAAAGAAATCAAGTCAAAACTACCATATATACCATAGATTGTTGTTTCAATCAACATGTGAGGGAATGAGCCCAAACTGTGGTGACTGTTTTCATACTGTTGAGAAGTTGCCTTCATTTCCATTTCCTCTTGTAATACTTGTTTAGTTCTGTTTGTGGATGCAAATGCCTTTATAATATTGTAACTTCTAACTTACAGTACCTTTTGCTGTCTCATTTGTAAAAAAAGGTGCATGTTAGAGTCCCTAGAAGCTCCTAATGTACGAAGGAAAACCATTTTTATTATACCAGCAAAATCATCATGTAGCCTTAATGAAAGTTCTAGTTTTTAACACTGCTCTGGATTCTTTAGTTTTTGTTTTTTTCAAGAACATTTTGCATTCAGGGAACAGCTTTGTCATTGTCATGGTACAGTGTGACTGCAAAGACACAGTACGTGTGTGTGTGTGTGTGTGTGTGTGTTTGACTGGGCTGTCTGCAGTCCCCAGCTGTCTCCTATTGAAAATGTATGGAGGAGAACAGCAGTGACGACACCTTACTGAGCAGCTGGAGTTTTGTAACCAGCAACAAGAGGCAGATTGATCGTCCTGAAGATAAAATGGTGATGTAGCACGGTGGTAAACCCCCCTCTGTCCCAACCTTTGTTGAGTGTGTGGCTGGCATCAAACTCTAAATGTGATTATATTTAATTTAACAGTGACCGACTTTGTTTTTAGGTCATGTTTGCACATCAGGGACGACCAAAGTTTCATCTCCCCTGAAGAAAGACTACTGTACAGATGAAAACCTGCTGAACAGACTTTGAATGGGAGTTTTCACACTGAAGGTTTCGGCTGACGTGAATGAATTCTGCCTTCTTCCTGCAGCAGAGGGGCCCTGCATGGTTTTATGAGGCTTGTGTGCCCACATAGGCATGTATTTACAGCTGACTGCTGCTGCAAGTCCTCCAGGCCACTCCTACAGAGATTTAATTATCTCTGCCATGGAAACCAGCCCTTCCTTAGGAATGCTTGTTTTTAAGGGATTGGCTGAACGGCCTGAGAAAGTATCCTAAAAAAAACCCACATGGCTCCTGAAGGAGAAAGTCTAAAAGAGGATGAAACTATAGAATTAATCTGAAGCTTCAGTCTAATGCAAAGAGCCACCGATGGTCTGTGTGTTGAAGATCTGTTGGTTCATGAAAAACTGCATGTGGGTGTCACTGAGTGTTTCCAGGAAACAGAAGCTGAATTGTTTCTCAAAGTGTAGGAATTAACCTTAGTTGAGTGATTCATCTTGTCTTTGTTTCGTCTTGGTGATGTCTGCAACACAACTGACATAGACTAAGCTACTGACTGGGGCCAACTCTCATCACCAAGGTAAACTGAACACAGCTTCAGTGACGCTGAAAACACAAGTGGATGTGGTATTGTATTCTTAAACCCCACGGAGAACTTCAGGATTACAGCGTGACTCATAAAACAAAATACGAGAAGAAATGTGATATCACTCCAAGGTTCAATGAGTAGTTTTGTGGACCTTTTGTTTTTTCAGCAAAAAGCATTTTAATAATTTTTCATCCACGTTGGCTTAGCAACAGAGATAAAAAAAAGTTAATACAACTGTTGTGTAAACTGACTGTACTGTAAAATGAGGTCATATGTTATACTTGTACTTATCATACGTTTATTACATCAAAACTATACCTTTGAAAAATTCTACTTTTTACATTACTACATTTACGAGACAGTTATAATTGTTTATTATTTGTCAATTTAAGATTTTACACACAAAACATACCATTTTATAAGATATTATATAAAACACAACTTTTAAGTCTTGAGATTCTTTTATAGAAACATTTCTAAACATCTGGTTTCATTTCAATAATAAATCAACTCATCCAAAATATAACTAATAAAAAAGATGAGTTCATTCATTAAATGTGTGCAGAACCACCTTCCACCACCTTTCTGATTTGTCTTGGAACTGGCCTCTAGGTTGGGAACCACTAGACTAAACTCAGGTCTTAACTAGACTGACTCTGCCAACAAGGATCGTTACAATTTAGGTGCATGTCTGTCTAATCCGTCATCCATGAGTCCAAGTGGACTTTTGTACCAGATTTAATGAAATTCTGGACATACCTGAGATAATCATGAGGATGAAAATTATAATATTAATAAATATAATATCGCTACTTTTGCTGGTACATAGAGAAATAAAGCCTTTATACTTTTATTAGAGTAAACATTTACTTGCAATCAAGTAGTTTTACAGTGTTGTACTGGTATTTTCCTCTATTTATTAAATTTGAATCGGGGTACTTCTTCCCCCACTTGCACGGATTGAATGACCTTACCAGCGTCTTTGTTCTTTTAATCAGACCTCCACTTCATTCAGCTTTAGTTTCCTGCTCACTCGGCAGAAATGTGTTATTATCGACCTGCATGAATAAAGTAAGGTCAAATAAATACACCCGAGATTTGATTTCATATATTCCTATAGCAACAGAAAATAACCCAGAGCCAACACTTTGTATTGAGTATGTAAACTGAGATTATGGAGGAGTTATTTAAATATGCGTGCGGCTCTCATGTGTGAATGTGTGAACATGTTGCTGAGAAGCTGAGAGCTAAAAACAGCATCATGTGGGAGACTCAAGTTTGAAAACTTGTTAGTGAGTTTTGTCTCACTGCCCGGTTTTCACTGCTGCAGCAAATGTAGATTAATCCACCTCTGAAAGTAGGCCCCAACAAAATGCTCGTGCTGCTTCACCTCCTTGAGTACCATTTGATAAAACCCACAGTGAGCACAGCCTCCATCACCCACGTGGCTCCACAGTTCCCTGACAAAGAAGAGGTTCAACCTGTCTAAGTCAGTAACTCAGTCCATGCTGACCTTCTCCATCACTACTGCCAAGCATGACACCAGCCTACAGTTTGTCTGCCATCACTTCAGGGCCTGCAGGACTCCAGGAGCCAAGGGGGAGGGGTCAACCCTTAGGAAAACTCTATTTTGTTTCACATCACAAGAAGCTTCTTCCTGCCGTTGACTTCCCAGACTGACACAATGTGTGCACAACTGGACGTTCTCATGCAGTTAAGTCAGTCTCCACTTAAAGTCATCCACTCTCTTAGATACACTCCACTCCACTTACATTGTAATTCTTAATGCACACCTCTATCAGTATATACTGTATTCGTAACTGTGTGATCATTTTGTCTTGTCTTGTAAGTTGTATAAATTGCTGTGCACTTGTCCACACCAGATACAGATACAGATACATCAGGACGTTCCCAACAACAGCCACATACTGTACAGCAGCAACACAAGACAGGCACTGGAGCACAGAGAAGAGAGAGAGGACAGCAAGGTGTCACTGATGTTAGCTAACTTCAACACTGCAGCTGCAATATGCAAATATAATCAGAAAAGATTCAAACATTAATACTGAATTGAAACTGGTTGAAAAAAAAAAGCTATGGAACAATAATCTGTGGTTCAGGAGACAGTGCTTCATTGATATGAATTTCCACTTCTTCTTGGAGAATACGGTTACTTACTGCATAATGTGAGGAAGTCATTAGCAGAGAGGGGAAATGAACGATGATGTGTGAGCCACGTGCACTGGCTGCTGGCGATTCTCTCTCTCTGTGTGTAACCTGCAGTCACACAGAAAGACTGCAGATACAAATGTCCTCTAAGGAGACCTTTGTAGAGTTATGTAACCCATCTGTCACAACTGGACTTTTCACGTCAGACTCAGAGGAAATAGATTTTCTTTTGGGGCTTTAACTTAATAGAAAACAGACAATTGTTCTGTTTTCAAACGACTTATGAATTATTAATAATAAATTCTTGTATTACCATAGACAAACTCTTTCCTTCCATAAAAAGACATATGAACTTGTTTTGCTTCAGAAAGTATTTATATCCTTTAACTTTTTGAACACTAAGACAGACCGTGTCTGTCTGTAGATGGTCAAACAACCTCTAGAGTTGACTGTTTGGCCTAAGTACCTGGATAAGAAGGGAGGTGATATATCAATATAAGATGTCCTCTTTGTGGTGGAAGCCTGTTTGGAGTCTGCCGACAGAATTAACTGGGCTCTCAGCGAATGAGGAAACTGATTTTCTGGCCTGCTGAGACAAAATGAAATTATTTGGGCAGAACTCCAAGCACTATGTCTGGCGCATATAGTGGCAGCATCACATGGTGAAGGGCAGCAGCTCCAGCAGGCACAGAAACATGCAGTGAAATACAGGACGATGCCCAGTGACAAGCTGCTCCAGGTTACACAGAGCATCCCGTAAGAGTGTTTCCCTAAACTGGCCATTTTTTCTCATTTGCTTAAACACGTCAGTCACAGTTTCCAAACCGTGAACACACAGATCGAACCAGAAGCTGAGTGGTCAAATTCACACGTTGTTCAAATACTAACAAGCTTCAAATATATAGAAGAAAAGCAAAAATTTCCCTCAAACAACAAATCACAACTATTAGTTTGCATATGTTTTATTTAGGTTTGTTTGTGTTTTTTCTTTGTGTGTTTGTTTGTTTTATGATTTTTCCTTTGTGCACAAAACACCACTTTTTAAATGGATTGCAGAAGGCAATGCAAATAAAACAAAAAATATTCACACAAACCTGTCTCAGGTGTGAGTTTGAGTGGCACTAAATCTCATGCACGTGTCTAAACTAAGTAATCGGTGAGCTTTTTTCCAGACTTGGTTTCAGGGTTATGAGTAGAATTAGGTTAAGGTAAAGGTCAGAAGCTGGGGAATGCATGATGTGTCCTCACAAGTATAGAAGGACAAACGTGTGTGAGTGTGTGTTTGTGTGTGCGCAGCTAAATACGACATTGTTATCAGAGAGGCATCACTTAATCTCATAACGTTCCTGTGGAGACAAACAGAGCCATCACTGCCATCTATGATAACCTACGGGAACGTGTGTGTGTGTGTGTGTGTGTGTGTGTGTGTGTGTGTGTGTGTGTGTGTGTGTGTGTGTGTGTGTGTGTGCATTTGTCGGGTATGTGCAGACAGAAAAAGAACAAAATCCTCTGAAAACAGAAAATCCTATTTCAAACACAAATGCAACAATTGAATAAAGCAAAGAATTCAGAAAACACACACACACACACACACACACACACACACACACACACACAGATATTTTCCTTTTGCCTTTCAACCTTGGTCCAAGGTGAAAAGATCCATCAGTTGCAGTGGCACAGTCGTCCTGTAGGGGGAGGAAGAGACAACAGAGAGAGTGAATGGAGGGATAAAGCAGATAAAATAAAGAGAACAATTTGAAATTCATATGGAAACTGCAAAGTAAAAAACAGAATATGAATTGTTCAGATGAATTATCGAATCTTAAATATTTTTACATTAGTGTGTGGCAAAAAAAAAAAAAACGGTCTGCAGTAACTTATGTGATTGTGTTTTTGTAGCAGTAACTTCAACCAAAGTTTTCCAGTAGTTGTTTAAGAACTGTTATTGGCATGAAGGTATTTTAGCTGATTCCTCCATACTGGACAGCTTCAGGTCAGGGATGTAGGCTGCCATCCTGCTACAATAACCTTTTATGGGATTAAGGTCACTACTTTGACTCACAAGCATGTTGTGTTTTTTGGGTTGTTGTCTTGTCCACTTTAGCTTCAGTTCACAGATACCCTGACATTTCTCTTCTACAATATATAACTCAAAAAACTTCCAACATAATGTGTGTTCATTTTGAAATTGAGCAGTCAGATTGCGTGTGTTCAAGCAAATGAAAAATACTGTACCACTATGTGAATAGTTCAGTTATATGGTTACATTGACATGCCCATTGATAAACTACAGTGTGAAACAGTGCAATATTCTGTTCTAAAAATGATCTGTTGGTAGTTGTGAGCAATTTCTTACATTTTTATTTGTTATTTAGAATTTCATTTTCTTGTTAGCATGTTTGTAACAGTCATGACACCAGTGTGTCTTCCACAGCAACTTTTCTGCTGAGTCTGAATTTCATTTGTTGCTTACGCACAAGACAGCTTTCTGTACACACACACACACACACACTTAGTTTGGTATCAGATGTACCAGATCTAGTATCCTTACAGCTCATTAGCTAAACAAAGCTGAACCCTTGTGTGGAGATCTTGTTCTTCAGAGGATTGTTGAAAGTACTTTTAGAATGCTAGTAGAAAATGACTGTTTTAATCCTATAATCTTAAAATATAATATCATCTAGAAAGTATTCAGTGCCTAACTTTTTCTAATGGGGAGCGTCTGTGCGCAGCCATTTCAGATCTATACACAGAAGTGTTCAATCAGGATCACTGTCCTGTTGAAAGAAGAACCATGGCCCCAGTCTGGGGTCCAGAGCGCTTTGGAACAGGTTTTCTTTAAGGATTTCTCTGTACATTGCTGCGTTCACCTTTCCCTCGATCCTGACTAATCTCCCAGTCCTGCCACCACCATGCTTCACTGTAGGGATGGTATTGGCCAGGTGCTGAGCGGTGCCTAGTTACCTTCAGAAGTGACACTCTGGGAGGTGTCCTAGTGGTTTCAAACATCTTCCATTTAAGGATGGTGGAGGCCACTGTGCTCACTGGGACCTACAATGCTATAGAAATATTTCTCTACCCTTCCCCAGATCTGTGCCTCGTTACAATCCTGTCTCACAGGTCTACAGACAATATCAAACTTCGTGGTTTGGTTTGTGCTCTGACATGCACTGTTGTCTGTGGGACCTTTTATAGACAGGTGTACGTCTTTCCAAATCATGTCCAATTAACTGAATTTCCCACAGGTGGACTGCAATCAAGTTGATGTGATTTTCTTTTGTTTTTTATTTATGATAAAATTGTAAAGGTTTAAAAAAAATTCAATTTGACATTATGAGGAATTTGTTGTAGAAAAATAATTCATTATATATATATTATATTCATTTTGGAATAAGGCTGTAACATAATATTATTATATTAAAATACAATTTTTGAAATGATACAATCTTGTTTTAATCTATTGTCTCTATAGTCTTGACATTGTTTTTCAAATATTACAGCTTTACTCTCAAAATGTCAAATAATTCTGTTACGGATGTGTTGTCTTTTTTTTTTAAATGATATACCATCTTCAACTTATGTCTCAAAACATTATCAAATGTTCAGCAAAATATGATAGTAAAGCATAGCTTATTGGTTAAAATTGCCTGACAGCCTTGATATCAACTATAGTTATCTTTTAATAGTTTTTTTTTCTGTTTTAACTTTTTAATGTGCGTCTAAAATGTGTCAGTCTAAGTGTTTATGATTTGTGTGTTTGTGATGAGGCTGAATGATATTAAGGAAGAGAAGGATTCAGAGCATCTGGAGGTGTGATCACACTCTTAGACAGAATAATGCCTTAATAAGTGTTAAAATCACCCACACTGCTGCTTCTCACACACACCAGACTCAAGACCAGACTGATCAGGACTCAACATCATCAGTTTACAGTAAACCTCCTCCTTTTTCGACTTCTCCGGACATCAGCAGGGTGAGTCATCTATTTTACATTACCAACAACATCAGTGTCCTGAAGGAGCTTTCATTTCTTAAATTAAAGTCTCAAAAAGATTTAAACCAGAGTTTAGACTATTTATTATTTAAGAAAAAAATGTAATATTAAGGATAAGAAAACATTTTTCATTCAAACTTAATGGCTTATCTCTGAAAGTTCATTTTAAATGTAAATGTAAAGTCAGAAAACATAAACATTAGCTCATTGCTCTATATGTTTAGTGCTACAAAGACAAACCTGTTGAATTTAAAATAGTGGGTGCAAAGTCATAAATATAACTTTATACTTCTGAATGCATGACTGTTTTGATAACTATTTGTTTGTTGTTTGTAACAAAAAAAATGTTTCTCTCAAATGAATATTTGCAAATGTTCATTTTTATATTATCCGTAATATATGTGTTCTGACTTTGGATGGGTGAATTACAGAAAACACAAATCCAGACGTACAGCATATACAGTACTTCATTCTAGCTCTGTTTAGAGGAACAGAAAGCATCCTGTATCTGTCCTCTGTCTTTTCAGTTCTACAATGCTCTCCACCTGCCCTCTCTTCCTCGTCCTCTTCCTCTCTCCCTCCCTGGGTTGTCAGACCGGCACCTTCACCGAATGCCAGCGGGCTCCCTTCGTACCAGGTCACAATCTGGCCGGCGAGGGTTTCGATGTGGTGAAGATGCAAGTCAGCGGTGCCAACGTGATCAACATCATAGACTTTATGGTTGGAGGAGCTGAGGGGAACTGCACCATGTGCTACAACCACCTTCTCAACCAGGTGAGATCTTGAAGTGTTCTTGCAGTTTTTGTGTCACCCGATTTAGGTTTGAGACAAGAAAGTAGCCATTCAGATTTTTTAATATAAGACCAAGTGCTTTTAACTGACAACTTCAGATATTATAAGAATAAAACGATGACAGCTGACAGCATCTTAATTCACTTTATCTCTACTGATGTTTCCTCCACTATTAGACCCAGAAACTCCCAGTGTCGGTTTTGGACTGGCGGATCAAGGTCAGTAAAAGATGTGTCACTGTATCTGACTGAAAAATCATACAAAAAAGGAGAATAAAACAAGTTGATTTGTTGATAAACGCTCTTGATATGACTCATAACTTCTTGAACCTTTTTTTTTTAAACCAAAGACACGCAGTGATGTGTGTGACTTACATTTAAAAAACGTCCATTTAATGAAGATATTAGTAATATACTGTACAGAATATGTAGGTTTAACAATGACCCACAACAGGTCACAACAATGTTGGTATATGAAATGTTTACTCATGGTTTTGTTAGAAGTGAACAGTCTAGTTTATGGGTTCAGGAACACGTTAAAGAAACATTTCTAGAAAAATCATGAGTGAGAAATTGCAAAGGAACCCATAACAAAACCAAAGATGTCTCAACATGGGACTCGTGGTGTGTTAAGCATTTTGTGCTACTTACTGTATGAGTTTGTGAAGCCTGTATTGTAAATGAAACATCATTACTCAGTGTCTTCTTTGGCTCAGGTGGAGTGCCAGCAGAGTGTAAGCAGTAAGATCTTTGAGTCCAGCCAGTCGGTGATGAAAGAAACAAGTTCATCCATGGGAACGAGTTGGAAGGTGGGATTTTCTGCAGAATTCAGTTTTAATACAAGTTTGTGACCTTAGCATTTCACTGTACATTGCTCCACGATTCAGTCACATTATTTTCCATTTGAATGGATTTATTGTGTATGCGATATTAGAAATGTTGAAAATGATCAAATCGCTGAGCAATGTACAGTGCACTGAGATGGGCTCATGTATGCAGTCACCTGTTGTGATGTGATTCAGGTGGGCCTCAGTATTGGTGGAAAGTTCGGGTTTGCAATCGGAGGATCACACTCCAAGTCATCACAGTTTGCAGAGAGCCGCAGCAAGCAGGACAAGTTCTCCTTCGCCACCCATGATTTAAAATGCAAATACTACACGTAAGTCATGAGAGGAAGGGTATGTATTGTATATTCCCAATTTAGACATATAAACACTATAGAACAAATAAAACGGTGTGAACTATACTAATGCTGTCTTACAGGTGTACAAAAATGGTGTAATGGAAAAATCGATTAGATTTATATCCTTCTTGCACATACTGCACTCTATTTCTGTTTAGAAATCAACTTGAAAATGTGCATACATGTTCCCTTTTGTTTTCCCCTCTCAGGTTTCGTCTTCACTCCAGCCCTCCGGTCAGTAAAGAGTTTGAGGAATCCCTGAAGGCTCTTCCCTCAACTTACGATCTCAAGAACACGACAGCCTTCAAACAGTTTATCGCCATCTATGGAACTCACTTCATCCGTAGGGTTCAACTTGGGGGCCAAGTGCACTCCATCACAGCCATCAGGACCTGCGAAGCTGCCATGAGCAAGATGTCCGTCCACGCTGTCAGCAACTGTCTCTCTGTCGAGGCCAGTGCAACCATCAAAGGCGTTACCATCAGCCCATCTGTCGCATTCTGCAAAAACAAAAGCAATAGCCTTAAAAATGGGGCAACCTTCAGCCAGGCTTTCTCTGATCGAAGCACTGAGGTTCTGGGAGGAGATGGAGATGTAGGGGACATCCTATTTAACACCAAAGGGGCTGAAGGGTACAAGAAGTGGCTCAGTTCCCTAAAGAGGGTCCCAGGTGTGGTATCCTACCAGATCAGCCCATTGCACTTGCTGGTAAGGAGTTGGGAAGCTTGTTATTTATGTTTTTATCCTTGATTTTTGGGATTTTGCCTTTTGTTCTCAAACAGTGCTGACAATCTTAATTAAGATGTTAGTGCTGTCTTGGGATGCTTTTAACAATCGTGTAAGGTTAACAACATAACTTCGCTAAACCCCTCACCTAAACACCAATTCTGTGTGTGTGTATAAAAAAAAGGAAAAAAACAAAATGATTAGTCCTCTTCCCTATGCAAATTTCACAAAGTGAAACGTTACGTAGGCATGAAACATTTTACTCTGATATTGTTCCTTGTCAAAAATTGGACGAACCAGGTCCACAGTGCAATTCAAGAACATAGCTTTTTCTATATGTGTGCTAAATGCAATCCTGCTGTCTGGGGTCATAAATCATCTACAGACAGAAAGAGACCTTACTCATTATAAATTAAGTCTTTCTCTGTAGGTGAGAGAAAACCAAATGCTACAAGAGAGCCTACGTACGGCCATCAGCCACTACATCACCCAAAGTGCAAAGCCAGTCAGTTGCCCCGCCAGCTGCAAAGTAGGCCACCAGAACAAGAACTGTGCATGTCAGTGCAAAGGGCACCGCATGGTTGATTCCAACTGCTGCCCTGCTGAGCCAGGAGTGGCCCAGATGAATGTGACGGTGGTCCAAGCTGCAGGGTTGTGGGGCGACTATTTCAGCAAGACAGATGGCTACGTTAAGATCTTCTACGGGAAACAAGGGGAATCAACACCAGTGATCTGGAACAATGATTTCCCCCGATGGAACTATCTCATTAACTATGGGACTGTCAACCTACGGCACAGACAGTGAGTCAATGTACTGGACTGAAATTAGAGTGGAATGAAATAAATTTAGGACTGTTTTGAGTTTTTAGACTTGGCTATTCTAGGCTAAGCTAATCAGGCACTTTCTGTAGCTTTACACCAAGAGATTTATGTTTTCCCAAATATGTGAAGCTCTAGACCTAAACTTTTTGGTGATGCTGTACTGTACACGTCTCCCTTCTAGACCTGTCCTTTTCGAAGTTTGGGACCGAGACAATGTCTGGAATGACGATCTGCTGGGGAAAGCATCTGTCGTCCCTACGGTGGGCTCCAAAATCAGCAAGACGTTCCGGTTGAAACACGGCACACTGTCCGTTGAGCTGTCTGCAGCGTGTGCTCCCAGCCTAACAGGGGTCGCTGTGCGAGGAGTATGCCGCCACGCCGAACTATGAAGACATAATGAGATACACAAAGGAGGACCAGGAGAGTTCAGGAATGACAATACAGGATGCTGCATGAACTCACAACAGCTTCTTTCTTTAAATTTTCTTTCATCTGATAATTTCCTGTTGCTGTGTTTTAGATGTTTGAGATGAAACGTTGCCTACTCCTTCAATCTTTCTTCATGCTTGTTGGCATTACAGCGTTATTTGTAGTAAATTTGCACATATACCAATAAAACTTTTTAAAGAGTGTCTAAGAGGTGATTTAATTAAAAATGTCATTTAGCTGATCTTTATAGAACTTATTGGATAAATGTAGAAGTTTGGATTTTGCATTAAATTGACAACAATTTCCGATGTAATGGACCAAACTTATCTTTTCCACGATTCTGTGGCACACTTAAAGGATCAGTTAACATTTTTAAGGTCAACCTTTAAACAATAATCCTGTTCCCAAATGAACATTAAACATTATTTTTGTAGATTGCAACAATTCTCCCTGTTCACACAAAACGTTTCCTAACCTGTGACCCACAGTTATTTGTGCAAAAAAATAATAATTCTGAACTGAAGATAACAAAAGGTTTAAGCAGACCGGGTTGAATAAGTAAAGTTGTTATCGCTCAAAGTCACTATGTTGTTGATAGGAAGTCCGTTTTTTCAGTGTTTCCTGCAATGGTAATGGCAATGGTAGATCCCCTTTTCAAAACTAATAATGCAAAATCTAATCAACAATCAAGGACACCTGAATGTTGTTTTAAGATGGACTTCAAAAACTTAGTAATTCTACAGTAATCGTAATAGTGTTAGTAAAAGTTGTTGCCTCTTAGTTTCTAGTATTGCAGGAGAAATGTGGACTGGACTGGAAAGGACTGAGATGAGGACCCACAACAACACAATGCACACAAGACGTGGAAAGGCAAAAAAAATTGTGACTATTCAGGCCACTCTCTTTGTGCCTCCTGTTGCTCAGGCTGAGTCGCTGTCAGCAGTAGTGACTATGTGCTTTAACTGTAACGGTTCAGCGTAACACTGCTGACTGTGTAACACCTACACACAACCACACACACAGAAAGCAGTTGTCAGTTATTCACTGATGATGCAGACAAATAATTAAAGAAACTTTATATATTTCTAAAATATATTTTCCTTGATACTCCAAAACACTTGATAGCTGCCATTGTTTCCCATATTTGATTATGCAAAGTATCAAGCACCTTGAAAAACAGTTTTAAAGCCAGTGTCACATGAAGTTGAGTCTTAAATAAAAACTACTCATGTCATTTCTGAATGGAACCTCAGGTTACTATCTAATGCTAAAAAAAATCAATCCAGACTATGCTGTAATTTAGAGCAGGCTTTCAGTGACACTGCTAACGTGTCGGCATATTAATATTATTCTGCATGAGGTTGAGTTCACTTTAATTTGCAGCTTGAATGAAATGTGACAGCACATATATTGTATCATCTGTTAGTGTACAGCAGTTGCTGATTTCTTGTACATGTACTGCAGAAACATATTGCATATCATATGCACACAGGATTGGGACCCAGTGTTATTGTGTACTGACATTGTAGGGTTTCATTCAAATCTTTAACTTCAATAACCTAATTTACTATTTGTCATCATGATACAAACGTATCTCCTCTTTGTCTTTCAGCGATCTTAAAGAAAACACACATAAGCTTAACCTCATCACCAATGGTTAAAACGGCGCCGCGCGCTGTTGCGACAGTTTGATGGCGTGAGCGATAGCGTCAGACCTACAGTCCAGACCTGCGCCACCTGCAGGCACAAAGGCTGAGAGCTGCTGCAGTTAAGCCATCAGTTTGAGCCATCTGCTGACAGACGTGGTCCAGCGGCAGCTGTTGTTTCTGTCTGTCATGTTTGGGTTTCACATTTTAAATGTGAAAAATGTCATGGTTAGTTTTGATTGTAGAAATATTGATGAACTTGATGATAGTCATCAGTCTAATTTTTTAAGCACTATAAAAAAACGCTGAGAGAGGCTGGGTGGATATGAGGTTAACAGCCGGCTCTGTAAAGGCCTTCAGCTCCTTCTCTCTGTGTTCTGATTGGTCAGAGCAGGTCTGACTAATGAATCAGCTCCGACATGTTTTGACCTTCAGCGGCAATATGTCAATAGAGAAGATGTCTCACATTAACACTTACACTTAACGTATGACCATACTTATATTTGAGATTCACATGACTGAGCGTGCACATCACACTGCCAGCGTGCATTTCTGCCAGTCTACTTTTTACCATGTACAATGCTGTTTACCTTGATTTTACCTCAAAACTGTTGCCAAGGTAACTTTTCAGAGTTGTAAAATCATTTCTTCTAGTATTTCAAACCACTGCGATGTGTTTTGGCACCTAAAAAGCTTTTTGACACTGCTAACTTAAATGCAGACAAGAAACGCATCACGATCAATGGATTAATTCATCATGACACCCGGTCTACTTAAATTCCATTCCTACAGCTCATCACAAACAGGTTTTTGTAATTGCAACCACATTTTTCAATTAACATAAAGGAGACATGTTTTACAGTCTTCACACATAAATGGCAAATATGTCACTAATAGGGTCACACTGAACATATGAATTCACGGTCACTTCATTTACTGTTGTTTAATAATGTTTAAACAAAACCACCACCTTTTT
Organism: Anabas testudineus; assembly: GCF_900324465.2. Classification (NCBI taxonomy): domain Eukaryota; kingdom Metazoa; phylum Chordata; class Actinopteri; order Anabantiformes; family Anabantidae; genus Anabas; species Anabas testudineus. Next base: position 4,443,384 of record NC_046617.1, on the reverse strand, counting down.
AGGAAATATATCATATCAGAACATAATCATAATGTTACTACATTTTCTACAAAGATGTAATCGAGTTTGAAGTTTAGTTGAATGGGTAACGTCATTTTTTTAAGGGTTGAAACATGATCTAAGAGAGTAGACAAGCAGAGCTCTTAATCAGACTGTAAAGAGCACGAGCATGACAGGGCAGCTTTTTTTACATCACCATGTGTCCTCTCCACTTCTGAGACCAAAGCAAAGTTAAAAAGTGAGATGGACAAAAAGGATATATTGTCTAGCCAGATAACATTTCAGGGTGCCCACCATCCTATTAAACTTACAAGGACAGACCAGGCGAGGTGAATCATAGATGAAACAAGATCTCCGATTTCCTTCAAGAGCACTTCAAAGACCTCCAAAAGGGACAAAACCAGACGTTAGACTCTCCTCAATGAAAACCTAATGTCTGCTGAAGCTAAGCTCACTTCGTTTTCCCCTCTAAAGCAAAAAAGAGAAGACAGTAGGGATGAGGGTGAGAACGAGGGGGGTGCGGGGGAATTCCAGCAGTGTTTCCTCCGGGCATCCAGCCAATCTGCCGGAGCCTCCAGAGTTCATCTCCACCATTAAAACTCCATTTTAAATCTCAAGGCTCTATTTTAATAGCAGCTGGCCTCGTAAATCACTGCTGCCACACTCTCACAAAGCCGTACCTGTGGACAGGGGGCGCCCGTCTCCGCCTCAGCATTTTCAGCAACATGATTCCAGATTAAAAAGAGATAAATATCGACACTGCACAAGTTCTCACCTGAGTGTGACGAAGTGATAAGTATAGAAAGTGATGAAGTGTTCTGTCTAGTAGAGCTGTCCTTCCTCTGAGATGAGCCCTTCGCCCCTCCAGCTAGAGGCCGCGCTCCATCATGACCTAATCCGTACAAACAGTTTCTTCCCGACTGCTGTTGACCTAATCAACACGGTCTGCATACACTGACACTAATTCTTGCTACTTTTGTGGTGTACTCATTTCACATGAAGAGCTTTCTTATGAGCAAACACGTTTTCTTTACACTCATACGGTGTCACCCCCCCCCACACACACACACGTACTCTACATGCTTGAGGTTTAGTAATTTGAAGTGGATTTTTACCACACCACACTGTTCTTCTAGCTCGTTTAAGGAGGGTCTTTGCATTCATTCATAACCTACAAAAAGAAAAAGTATGTGAACCTTTTGGTATTTCAGGGTTTTCTGCATTATTTTGTTATGTGCATCACAAACTCAAAAGGTTTGAGTGTTTTTTGTCAGTTACAGTAGCTCTAGTCCACACCTCCAAAATAATGTTCTTAACTAATGCTAGCAGCTGACTCCAATTAGCTTTTTTGAGATAATTAAGATTCACATACTACACTAGCACTATAAGGTCAGACTTTTTTGTGCACATTATATGTATTAATAGTTTGATTTAGATGAAGATCAGATCACATTTTGTGACAAATTAATACAGAAAACCACGAAATTCCAAAACGATTCACATACTTTTTCTTTTCTTTCCACTAAGTACTTTGATTACTTAGTAAAAGCAGCAATTTAAAAGGTACCAAAGAAAAACTATACCAGTAATTTAGACACGTTACAGTAAAAATCCTTAGGGGAAGATAAAAACAAACAAACTTCTTCCTTTGTTACGGGGCTAAGACCTCAGAGTCAGCACAGAATGTGAGCTGGAGCTGCTCATCAGGACTGGTCTAATTCACACAGTACAAAGAAGTGTGTTCACCTCATCCACAGTGCTTGAGGACCTGGCTGCTGAAGGAAAAGCAGACTCTGGCTTTCTGTATTCTCCCCTGTAGTGGCTACCTTTACCATTTCAAGTGATGGATGGTCTCTTGTGTTTCCAGTCTTCATCAGTGCAAGTTCCTGCATATTTTGCAGCAGATGCAGTTGGTCTTTTCTCATGGTCGCTCCTTTTCAGATAGTTAGACTGATTCAGATATCAAACATCCAGCACTCCCTGTGTCTCACCTACATCCCTCCTGTTCTTTTACTTTGATACATATACCATGTGTGTCAGAGGCAGAAAGTCAGCTTCACATCACATCAGGGAACACGTGTCATATATCTGTAGATGCTGAACTATATTATTAGATGTTGATTAGATTTCTGATGCATTCTTTAATCTGTCGCCGGTTCTTTTCACTGATTAGTTACTTTTCTGAAATGAAGGATCAACTTGATTGATCCATTTTTAAAACTAGTTTTCTGGCCAACCCCACATTTCTTAGCTCTATTTTTATTCAACATGTCTGTATAACCCTGCTCCATCTGAAAGTGAACCTTTGTGCACAGCTACTGGATATATAGTGTACTGTAATTCACCCACCGCACCCCCTGAACATATAAGGACGCTGAGAGCGAACAGATTGTCCATCCTCCCCCCTCTCCCAACTCTCCCTGATCCTAATCCTCATTCACCTGAAACACGAACACACCTCCCTGCTGCTGCGGAGAGGGGGGGGGGGGGCAAAAAGAAAGGAGGGGGGGGAGGCAGCAGCAGGTAGGGATGGAGGGAGGAGGGAAGGAGGAAGCTGGCGCCTGCGCACTGCCTCTCCATCCCCTCCGCATCGCCCCGCCCCTCCTTCCTCCCTCCTCTCTCTTTTTCTGCAGCATCAGTACCACACTCCCCCCCCTCCCTCCCTCTCCTCCTCCTCTATCTCCCCCTCCCTTCTCTACTCTCTCTCTCTCTCTCGGTCGGTTTTCCTACCGGGCTGCTGCTGCTGCTTCACGCGCTGCGGGGCCACACTGCGACCGCACCGAGGAATAAGAGGAGAAAGCCGCGGACCAAAAGGGGGGCCAGCCTGAGCCAGAGCGGCGGAGAGGCACGATTTAACAAAAGAAGAAAAAACTGAAGAGGAGGGTTTGAACGCGCCGTCGCCGCACGATTAAAAAAAAAGAGAGAGAGCTGAGAAGCAGGAGAAGCAGCAGAAGGCTGAGCCGCGTCACACCGCGCTGTTCCTTCCTCCATCTCTCTGCGTCCGCTCGTCTGGGGAACTGAAGAAGAGGTAAAAACGAACAGGAGGACAAACAGGGGGGAAAATCTTGTTGGGGAATCTCGAAACGCAAAACGACGAACGACGCGGTGTCGGAAACCTCCCCCCTCCCCTCCCGGACCAGGGCCGATCTCCGTTTTCTAGCCAGCTCGGCGCGGCAGCACCATGAAGGACCGTACGGCGGAACTGCGAAGTGTAAGCTGAAAATTTCCTCTTTATTTCCATCCCTGTTGGCCTCCATATTCCCACCACCTTCTCCTCCTCCTCCTCCTCCTCTCTTCCCCTCGTTCTCCTTCCTCCTCCTGTAGCCGCGGCCTCGCCGCCTCTCCATCCGCTGCATCCGGATGCGAGCGGAGCGCAGAGGAGGAGAGGAGAGAGGAGGAGAGAGGAGGAGAGGAAAAAGCTGCTGAAAGCTTCATTTGTGCTCGTTTGGTGCCTTTGCGGAGGAGGTTTAGCGGCAGGTTGCGTTGCGGCTCTGAGCTTGTCATGCTGTGAATACAGAGTGATGTGAAAGTAGCTGCAGAGTTGAGAGAGGATGGAGCCTGAAATTGAGGCGTTTTTCCAGACGTTTGAATGATTTTCTTGTCGGGAGGAGTGGATGTGTGGTTTGTGGGGAGGTGAGCATCGGTTTCAGCGCAGACACCTTTATTTGCTCTGTTTGCCACCCTTAGGAGCCGATATTTGAGCGCGTCTCAGCGGGTTTAGACGCAGAGGCCCTGCTCAGGTTTTCTCCTCATGCAGCGCTGCATGCATGATGGGAAAACGGGTTCGGTTGTAAAACGTCCTCATCCATGCTAATTCGGCGGTGCATGTCCATTCATGTGTGCCTGGATGACCTGATGGAGGAGGAGGAGGAGGATGGATGAGGAGGAGGGGAGCTGACAGAAATGAGCCGCGGACCAAAATGCAGTGATTTTTTTTTTTTTTTTTTTTTTTTTCCGAGGCCGCATCCTGCATCCAGCGCGCGCGCCTCCTCCCTGATAGAGAGCCTCGTGAATGTGGGAGCATCAGTCCCGATCAGGCGGTGGGGGGAGGATCGATGCGCGGCTGGATGGATGGAGGAATCAGGATGCAGGTGCAGCGGCGCGGAGGACGCAGCTTCACCTGCTCCTTTTCCGCGTGCTTCCTGCTGCTGCCCCCGCTCGTGTACGGGTGATAGTGGACGGAAGGATAGGAGGACGGGGAGGGGGGGGGGGGGAGGAGAGGGTTGTGGGGTGGGGGGGCGTTCATTGTACCGAAGCCTCACCCATTTTATGACTGTATGGTTCTGCACCGGGTGAGACTGGAGGCTCTGCGGAGCGATGCGGTGCGGCACAGGGCGTCCTGGCCGCCGGTCGAGGGAACAGCTGATGCTGGCGGTTTGGGCGGAGGATAGTAAGGGGATTTTATTTTATTTCTTTATTTATTAAGGGGGGGGGGGGGGTCACATCAGCTGCTCAAACTCTGCAGCAGCCTCCGCGCGCCTCCCACCACCGCCACCACCCGGGTTCAACTGGGTTCGCGTCAGACACAGACGAACTGAATCCTCACCCAACACATCCATCTATCTATCTATCTATCTATCTATCTAATATCCATCTATCTATCTAATATCTATCTATCTATCTATCTATCTATCTATCTATCTATCTATCTAATATCCATCTATCTATCTAATATCTATCTATCTATCTATCTATCTATCCATCTATCTATCTATCTAATATCCATCTATCTATCTAATATCTATCTATCTATCTATCTGTCTATCTATCTATCTATCTATCTATCTATCTATCTATCTATCTATCCATCTATCTATCTAATATCTATCTGTCTATCTATCTATCTATCTATCTATCTATCTATCTATCTATCTATCTATCTATCTATCTATCTATCTATCTATCTATCTATCTATCTATCTATCTATCTATCTATCTAATATCCATCTATCTATCTAATATCTATCTATCTATCTATCTATCTATCTATCTATCTATCTATCTATCTATCTATCTATCTATCTATCTATCTATCTATCTATCTATCTATCTATCTATCTATCTATCTATCTATCTATCTATCTATCTATCTATCTATCTATCTAATATCTATCTATCTATCTATCTAATATCTATCTATCTATCTAATATCTATCTATCTATCTATCTATCTATCTATCTATCTATCTATCTATCTATCTAATATCTATCTATCTATCTGGGTGTGGGAGTTAAGATATATTTTTAGTGGTGGTCGAAACCTGATCAATATTATCTGATCAATAGATCAACAGCTGAATGTGTGTGTGTGTGTGTGTGTGTGTGTGTGTGTGTGTGTGTGTGTGTGTGTGTGTGTGTGTGTGTGTGTGCAAGTGATTTGCATTAAAAAAAAGTCATAGCCCCTGAGCTGCCTGGAGTTTACCGCACTGCCGTCCATCTATCCCCCGTCCTCTTTCATCACTTCCTTCCACCTTCTACCCTCATTCTTCCACACGTCCCTCGGTCCATCCCTCCATCCTTCTGTCTTTCCATCTTTTTCTTTTAGTCCATCTCGCTATTTCATTTTGTTTCCATCTTTCATGCTCTTGTTTTCTGCTTTTTCTCTCTTTCATTCTCCCGTTCCCTGGATCACCTCATCCTCTACGCCTTCTCTCCTTCCTTCCTTCATCTATCATCCTTCTACTATCATTTCTATCATCACTGCTTCATTACTTAGTTTAGCTTTCGTCATCCTCTCCTTCCTCTTATCACTTCAATCTTCTATACTGCTTTTACTCATTTCCAGCCCTCCATCCTCTTCCTCCCTCCATTCTTTTCTTCATCTATCCATCCCCCACCAATCACCTCCATCGCAGTATGCTCCTGTAGACATCTTTCCATCTTCTTTTCTCTTTCCTGTTATATTATATCTTTTATTTCACCTCTTTCTTTTACTTTTGCTGCAGTCGATTTTTCTCACAGAGAATGTTTTAAAGAAAATGTGATTGAATCCTTGTTTCCTTCTGTGAATATGAACTGATTGGTTAATGGAAATAAACAGCTTCTAAAGGTAATTCTCTGGTTGGCGACATTTTAATTCCAAGTTTGAACTGGAGAATGCACATTTCAAGCAATTCCCTTATTTGATTGTCTGCAGCAACAATCAATAATCAGCTAAACGTTACCAATGAAATACAGCGCTCCTTAATAAAACTGTCTCTAACCACTGATGTGACCAGAGTTCACTGCAAGAATCCAATCAGTAAATTAGCACTTCATTTAAAATTATGGAGCCATCCACTGCCATCTGGTGCTATTTAACGATCATTCAGACAAAATCCAAAGTACTAAATTCAATGAACAGTACTACACAACATGTCGGCTTAACTGGAGAACAAACAACAGTCCACACTAAACGTGCTATAATTACTGTAGGTCAGTAGATAACTGGTAACGGCGTTCCCACAAAGACTGGTTTTATATAATACAAATGTCCGACATTATCTACCTGATGGGTGCGACATGCATGATATTTACTGTGGCTAACGGTAGTCCGGCTGCTGGAAAGACCCGTACAGCTGGGACATGTGTCAGGGATGCACAAACACTGTTGCACCAACTTTCAGTCCAAAAAATCTACAGTTACCCCCTCAGGTAAATTGCTTGTATACTCAGAGCAGACGGGGGTGTCGCTTATACAGTTCATTATTTGTGTTGATGATGCTGAAGCATGTTAAAGATATGCGTTGACAAGCAGAACTACTGTTGAAGTTTGGTGTAAGCAAAAGCATCAGATAGCTGCCAGAAAACTATGTTCTGCTGCAGTGTTTTTACAGTGCAAAATTTCATAAGTCATTGCCGAACTTAAAATCAACTAAAAATCATTTGGAAGACATGGTGGAAATAGAACATTTCTGTTTGTTTTATGTATATAATGTCACTCTCCTTATCTTATCAGCATGTGTTCGCAACAGGTTTTCAGTGGTAGAAGTAGTGAGATCACCACAATAAAAAAAAAGTAGAGTATCAGATTTAAAACCCCATAAAAGTGAAATTAGTCTTCATGATTGCTACATTGGTATTATAATAACTTAGTTTGTTACTAATGAATTTACTGTTCTCCTCAAGTTGGAGTTAGTTTGAACTTTTTTCTGTTTAGTTAGTTATTAAAGTCTGGTGCTTCACAACCTAGAGGTCAGTCCCCTCCAAAGAGTCACAGTTTTTCTAAAGATTATGCTCTATGTGAAGCACAGGAGCGTTTCAGTTCTTTGGGTTTCAGATAGCCTGAGATGTTTTAATAAGCTGATCTGAAAAGATAACAAGGAAACTGACAACTGTGACACACTTACTTACTGGAAGCAGTCACAACCCTAAAAAACCTCAAAGACAACCCATATATTTAAAACAAATGGAAATACCCAAGTAAAGTAGGAGTATCTCATAGCCATGTCCATCCATACATGCATCTAGCAAGTTTTCACCATCCACTCCTCTATCCTCACTTATATCCGTCCCTTATTTCTCTTTCTATCATCTCTTCTCCCTCTCATCCCAGCCTCCTCTCCCACGGTGCTGCACTTCTCTCGCCCTACACTTCTATTCTGTCTGTTCTCCGCATCCTCTGTGTGTAACAAACCCCACAGAGGAACAATGTACACCATGAGTAAATCCCCTCGTCCCTCCACTCAGTATCCCCTTCTTTTTATTATTTTTTTTAAATAAATGAATTCCTCTTCTCCCCGTCGGCCATGTTGGATGATAGGTGGAGTGAAAGCCACCTCCAACTCACATAATCCCGCCGGTAACAGATGCTGCTGTATCATGCAGCAGCAGCAAGCAGCAAGCAGCAGCTCAGTAGTAATAATTATATTTTTATGTAATCGTCCACATCACAGTGACGCATCTGCCCGCTCTCCTCCTTCTCCTCCTCCTCTGCTGCTGCCTCACCACCGAGCAGCTCCGAGCCCAAACGAGCCTGAACGAAAGCCACGAGCATGTGAACGTAACTAGGAATCAAGAGGGGTGCCATAACTGCTAATGAGGATGGAAAAAAATGCTTGCTCACTGTTTTTTGCTGCAGCAAATGCTTTGTCATGTTAGACCACGTTCACTCTCTGCATCAGGTTATTTTGGGGAAACATGGTTCAATTTTACAGAAACACTTAAAGGTTTTTAAGACATTTGACTTGATGTTTTTGCATAAAAAAATAGTGATATAGTGGTTGTATGGGCCTTGACTCTTGTTTATCAGTAGTGAAAGTAGTATAACTTCGGTGGAGTACTTTAAAGCCTGCACGTAGGATGTTGATGTGGCTGGATGGTTGAGCAGTACCCACCCTCTTTTACTAGCCTTTACAAAGTTATATTTGTTTGTCCAACCAAACAACACCGCCTCATACTGTATATTATATTATTTTGAGACTTATGTGCATATTTACATCATTGTTTGACAAAATAATTAGTTTTGAAAAGAAAACCACACATTATTTGTTGTTTTGTGCTGTTACTGCAACATATCCCATCCCATCTCATTGATTATAGCAGAAGAAGGACGGGATGGGGGTTTAGGGGTGGGAAGTAGGTACATAATTCACCCTGAGTGGTGTCATATGGATGAAAAGAAAGCCATGTGTTACTGCAGCTGCACACACACACACACACACACACACACACACACACTTACACATACAGTTTGTTCACAACAATAAAATTAATTTGCAATCTGGCCAATCAGATTTATCTCCGCATCACATCATTATATTCATCACTCAGGCTACAGATAAATCTAATCTACTGAAAAAAATTAAAAATAAAAAAAAGTCGCCTGAGGTCTATTTAGTAGCTGTTCTGGAGCTTTTGTATCATATCACATGACCTTTCTCAGCAGATGGAGTTTGCTCAGTTGTCATAAAATTGTGGAACTTGCAAATTTCCCCAAGGGGATAAATAAAGTATTCGTTATGTCTTACTGAGCAGTGTAAGGACTTTTTCAGGACGTTTTCCATATTGACGTAAACATGAGGTTCAAATATTCTATTTGCATTACAGGTACTGTGTATCTGACAGGTCCTATTTTTAGTCATTATCATAACTCAGATAAAACAAAAATGCATGTGTGTAATCACACTCGTGTACAAATGTTTAAAAACTACCAATCTAACTTAAAGCTCGAATCATGTCAGCTGATGCTGTGCTTGCACATTTCCAAACTAGAGCACAAACAGTGTTGACACACAGTGTGCCTCAAGCATCTGGGAGCCCTTGGAGGTTTAGGAGCTTTGTGCAGTTGTCATTTGTCTGACTAACGTCTACCCATGTTTATCTACTAACTTCTTTTCAAGATCATTTGTTGTTTGAAATATATGTAGGTCCCTCTAGAAAGATCACCCTGATTATCATATATAGATAATATAAATACCACTTCTATAGTGTAGTCATGCTGGGAAACCTTCCCTGAGATAACATTATTACTCCTTTTACATCAGACTCCACTTAACAAAGAGCATCTGTGTTCACGCTATAAGATTTAGACTTAAAATGTAATAATAAGAAAAACTGATGAATGATGCAGTGAGCAGGTTCATAAGATGGAGTTTTTATTTGACTTGATTGATTTTCATTGACTTTCAGTGTAGTTGGGAAACAAGGGTGTAGACATGAGATGGATGAATGCTGAGATATCTTTATATGCAACAAAGTGTCAAATGGAAATGAGTACATCAGCCTTAAAGAGTAGAATAGAATGATGTCTATCAAATCTATGTCTATCAAATCTCTGAAGGGTGGTTTGTTTTGTCCTCCTGCAAGCACCAGGTGGGTGGGTGTGTATTTGGCTTAGTGTTTGTTTGACTTTGCAGAGCACACACACACACACACACACACACACACAGACACCTGCTGCAGACAGACGGCAGGCTGCTGCCGTCTCGTCTCCTCTCTCTGTAGTGACTTGCTCAAGGGCACCTTGACGGCAGTGGTCTGACGCTTCCTGCTCTCTGACGTTTGCAGACACTTTCAGATAAAAAGTTGTGTTGTGTTTCTTTTATCTCTTTCTAAAGCAGATATTAAATTACATGACTTCAAACTTGACATTACTAAAACTACTGTTATATTTCAAGTGTTAATGCTCTCATTAACACATGCAATCATTTTGAACTGAATTTAACTGTTTTCTAATGGCTGTATCATATGAGAAACATGTTTTAATGGCTTGAAACTCTAACTGCAGAAGCAGTATATTATAAATATTATAATATTATAATACAGTGCACACTGTGTGTAGTTTGGAATTGAGGCATTGGAGCCTGTCATTAACTGTCTGCAGGATTTCTTTTCAAAGACTCCACCAACTAATGAGCTTCTTCAGGTAATTTCTCACATCACCTGCAGAGGAGGAATCAAAATCTGCAGACTTATTAAAATAATATGCAGATTGCTTCCATTTTATAACTCTTGGCACTATTTATTTAGAGCTATCATACATACATACATGACAGAAGCACACTGTAGCACGCTGCAAGAAGCAGTTGGTGTTCGTGCTGGAAATATGTTTATAGCGACATGATGCCAATGATAGCTAGCTACTCAATTCGAAGGTCTGTAGTGTGTGTGTGTGTGTGTGTGTGTGTGTGTGTGTGTGTGAGTGCCAGTGACCATCCTTCATCCAACTCAAGGGCAAACAAACCCTTCCTGCTGGCACGCAGGCGGTCACTTTCACATCCTGACTTTCTCTGCTCATATGATCTTCTCTGGCTGTGGTGGCTTTATTGGGATCTGTTTTATATTTTAGTGTTTATTAATCAGTGTGTGGTGCTTTTGTGGCAGCTGTTTAAACCCTCAGTGTGTTTCGGGCCAATGGTTTTTAGCTCACATGCTTCCCACTCAAACAGAGATGAGATAAAGTCGGTTAGATTGTTGTCAGATTAGATAGTCTGCACTCTAACACATGCTTATACTATAAGTGACGTCTCTCACGTGTCCCCATTTTCTTATGCTGCTTTTGTGGCCCAGAATGTACACGAAATACATCCTCATGTTCCCCTTTTCCAAGAATGTCCCAAATTTGAAAAGAAAATGCAGCAAATGTCCTCAGTTTCCATAAAATATCTTGTTTTTTAAAACTTGCTTCACAAGATTCTTATAACTTTTCCAATGTCCTCACTTTCCAGTAACCAAAACCAAATTCTAACCCTAAAACCTAGTTCTAACCACGAAAACACAGTTTGAGATTGTGATGCCAGGCTAAAATGTCCTTACAAGAATGATATTTGAACAAAATGTTTTCACACATAGAAATAAAGACACACACACACACACAAACTCTCCTCCTACATATTATTGAACTTGCAGTGTACAGTATGCTGACTGAAGAAAACCCTGTGTACTGTGTGTGTGTGTGTGTGCGTGGGCAGATTGGTCAGTGGGAGGTTGGTCATGTGATTAATGGCAGCATCTCCATTTAATGGACCTGAAATCATTGCCAGCCTCTATCTTGTGTGCGCGTTTCATGTGTTTGCCTGTGTGTGTGTGTGTGTGTGTGTGTGTCTTTTTTATGTGTGTGATGTCCTCATGGATTGTAGATGCACCCATCCCCCATCCACAGCTCAGTGAGCCGCTTCGTAGCAGCAGCAGCAGCAGCAAACATCCTCCTCCCCTCCTCTCCTTTGAGGATGATTTATTTTATTCATTCAACATCTAAATATTAATTCATTAGTTTAGCCAATCACCCAGCAGCTTGTTTTAATTAATCAGGGGCTGGAAAGGTTATTAGCAGGATGGTTTTCAGTGTGTTGAATACAAGCCAAGTTTGTCTTCACCTCTGTTGCAGACTGATGGGAAACGTAGGCGAGGCAGTGATGTCATGCTGATGTCACAGGTCTGATAAGAAAACATGTGTAAGCTCCAGCTGCCATCACCGTCTGAGTCAAATTCCATTTTGTTTTGACCGACCTTGTGATATATTATGTCCTCTGACTGATGTTCTGTTGTTTGCTGTCAAGTCAGAAATATTTACATTTTCAGAAAATACTAATTTTGCTGTTGTAATCACCACTAGTAGGAAATTCTGTATTATAAATTATTTTGTAATTAACAAACCTGTGGCACAACACAAGGTTGGAGAAAATTAATAGGATTTTTACTGCAGGAACCAGACACCTCTAAATCTATTGGATGATTCATATTCAATTATGTTTCTCAATGATGCTAAATAGTTATTTTTTGGAGGTTTATACTGGTGCGACTGGTGTCTCATTCTGTTGCGTTTGACATTTTGTTTAAATACACCGTAGCAGCACAGACATCTGTTTTCTGGTTTGAGACATGATCCTGGTGCTGTACTTCTGCATACTGCATGTGTAGTGGGTCTATATTAGATCCAGTGGAGGAAATACAGTATAAATAGTCCTGGCCCAAAGTCATTACAGGCAGCTATTGAATTGAATTAAGGCATTAAAAGGTTGGTAGATGGCTGAACCGAGTAGCACTAACTGTGCCTCACCTCTCTCAGCCAGAGTGTGCCCTTCCTTTAAATAGATTCCTGCAGCTAATGCCTGACAGGAAGCTGAGCTGTGTGCTACCATTACCTCATACACAATGTTAAAGAAAAGAAAGCAGAACTGGGCAGGAAATAAAACACCACTTTAACTGCTTTCTTCTGAGTCTACGTGGTGACTGGAGAAAGAAGAATTCAGGTGAATTAGTAGATGTATCAAGTAGATGCATAACAATAATATAAAAAGAATTATAAGGACAGTTCTGAATATTGGATTATTATTATTATTATATTGGACAGATAGGTAAAATAACTCATTAGTAAGTAACATGAGACATAGCAGGAGGCACTAGGGCCCATCTTAAATGACTTATTTTCAAAACACTTGAAACTTGGGAAGAGCCACTCCAGACTCATCTCAAGGCAATTCACATATTAAGGTTAAAACTTTACACAGTTACAGAGAGAACCCAACGAATCACCTCTAAACAAGCACTAGGCGACAGTGAAGACCTCCAGCAGAACCAGGTTCAGGGTGGGCGGCCATCTGCCTCGACCGGCTGGGGTGAGTGGAAAGTGAAGAGAGAAAGGAAGAGCAAACACAAAAGTATTTAATCCTTTAATAGTTAAATATGTTTATAGTAAGACAACTCCAGCCTCATAGATTCATACAGTATATCAAATATTGTATGTATACTGTGGCTGTCTCCATCACAGTCGTGGGAATGTCTGAATGAAGTCCTGAGGAACATAACAGTGACCAATGTCTGGAGGATTTCCTGACAGTCCCTACAGAAAGCCATCACTTTAACAGATGGATGAAGCTAGCTGTGTTTTACGTATGCCAGGACTCTTGTCTATAGCTACAGCTACTGGAGTGGGTACCGTAGGTACACGTGTGTATGAATTCAGAACAACCGTGTGAAAATATTAGTCAGGAAAGAATCAGAAAATTCAAAGTGAAATCACAACACGACAGGTGACTGAAAGGTGACTCCTCCCACGGCTTCTCTCTATAGGCTGAAAATGAGGACAAGTCACTGCATAAATTACCAAACGTTCCCAGTGAGGTCACACTGCACCCCAGAGAGGACGATGCTGGGCGGCAGATATGATGAAAGTGTTTCAAATAATATCTTAAGTGGGATTTCTTTCTGCTCACACCGTCATTAAGAAAATCAGATCTGTGTCACGTATGAGAGATAAATCAGATTTGGGTCGCAATCACCTGCAGCCTGATCACACACACACACACACACACACACACACACAGAGTAACATGTTACCTCTCTCTGGGGAATAGGGATGGAGGAATGGAGGAATCAGGACGGCTGAACATTTCAGGAACACAGGAAATTGATCCTGAAGGACGTTTGCGTCTTTACATTTTAACCCCTCAGTCACCAAAGGGAAGAGACAAGAAAATGAAATGTTACTTAAGAATCACATTATGCTTATTTGTTAAATAACATTTAATGTAATTTATTAGATGTGAAGGTCTAAAATATATTTGTCATATAGTCTTTAAAAAATGTAACAATGAAGATTAATATTATTCTTATTAGTGTTTAATCAGCATCAGGCAAGCGCTGTAATAATGAGCCTGCTCCGCTAATAATTAATCACATAACCGTAGCCTCAGAGAGTGAAAATTAAAATCATCCTTTAGTGTCACAGTTCACCTTTTTACTGCTGCCTGTCGCTCCATCTGTGTGTGTGGTTTTTTTTTGTTTTGTTTGTTTATTTGTTTTGTTTTGTTTTGTTGTATTCAGGGGTTGCTCAGTGAAAACAGAGTAAACCTTCCAGGCGTCACTGATTTCTCCATCAGTGATTGCTTCTTCAGTTTCTTCAGCTGTCTCCTCAGATCTTAGAGCAAACAGGACAACAGAGTGTCTGGTCTAATCTAGTCTCTCCTCGAAGATCGGGTTTACTGTGCTTCTGGTTTCTTGTGGATGTATTAATTTTTATCTCCTAACTTTGTATCTGATGAAGGTGCACCAGGGACTGGATGCTGTTACAGAGTATTAAAGAGAGAAGTGGGAAAAAAATATTATTTTTCAACAACTTTAGACACCTTTCACTTATAATGTGAAAGCTGGTCACTGTTGATTATAAATTGCAATTTAATACATGTGATCTGGTTTAACAGAGGGATCTGGAAACACTGTACACATGCAATGGTTGCTTGCAGATGGCAAACTGGAAGTGACATAAGTGTGAAACGTAAAAGAGAAGGGAAACATTTTCATGTTATGAACTTAAAAAAGGATGGCAGCTGTATGAGAAATGTGACAACATGTTTGGTTGTCAGCACTTGACACACCGTGAGAGCTTTGGTGACCACACACAAAGACCAGAGGTGCAATAGATACTGGCTGCATCAAGTAATTTGATTTCAATCACACTCACACAGTAGATCTGAATAGCAGACGTTACTGCTGATATCTGCACATAGCTGCAGCGAGTTCTACAGTGTCCCTCGTTCCTCCCTCCAAGTTCACAACCAACACAACCATCTGGTAAAAGAAAACCACTGGATGCCGTGTTCATGTTTTTATCCAAAGGCAGACAGAGAGCAGAGAAATGAGAGCGTGAAGATGAGCAGAGGATGAATGAGTTAATAGAGTGGAAACCAGGTGACCCGGTTAGTGAGGTGAGGCCTGTTTAGAGAATCAGCTGAATGAATCTAACGCGCTCACATTAATGCTGCACTATACAGCTTCAAACGCTGAGAGAGAGACCGAGAGAGCAGGTAGACGAGAAGTGAGTCATTCATCTTCATCATCTGAGCTACAGCAGCTTGTTAATCCAGGCGTGACAACTAAGGGAGCACTAATCGGGCGTCAGGAGATGGACGGAATTACTTTTATTACAGACCTACATTTAACCTAGACTGGTCTAAAATAGTTGACTTTGTTGTAACTGAGATAAAAGTTTAGTTTGCTGGTTAATTACTATTCACATTGTTAGATGATAGAAATGATTAATAAAGCTCCACATCCCCATCAGTGCAGCAGCAGTGAAATCTAACAGGTTTCCCAGGATGCATTGAGTCACTGAATCAATAGATAATCTTCTAGTGTTAGTCGGGTGGCGGCTGGCAGGCGGCCTGAGAGTGTGTGTGTGTGTGTGTGTGTGTGTCCTCATAGCAGCATGTTGAAAACCTTGTAAGGGCTACGGGTTATTTCTAGCTAGCATGATTATTTCTTTAAACCAGTGTTGTTGAAGTGAGACTTTTACCTGATTCCTACCAGTTTACTGCAGCAACATGTTTCATTAAATGACTTTTAAATAAGAAATCTTGGCAAACTACATAATCTGAGAGTAAAGGGGGTAAGAGCTAAAGCCTCAATCCTCAGAAGAACTGCAGCAAGTTCTGCATGATGCTTGAAACTTATCTGCCAAGTAGAAAAAAGTAAAACCAGGTACAAAGTGTCCATTTTTTTCTTGCTGCTTATCTGCAGTGGGGTCACAGTGGCAGCAGTTTCAACATGGTAGCTCAGACGTCCCACGGTGTGGCAGCACATCTTGATTTGATTTAGATGTTTACTGCACTTTGTATAAAGCATCCCTGGATAACACAGGCTATTAAAACTTCACACTTCATCATGTGTCATACACTGGACTAAATACACACGATCACATAAAAGGGGCATAAATACATTTTTCTGAGCATCATAAATCAGTGAAATGACTCTTTTTTTATGGTCGGAATTTCATCCACTGGCTCCAATAACATTTGGAAAGTCACATGGTCCCCTACTCTCTCCTCCCTCCTCTGCCTTAATCTTCCCCCACCTCCCCCCGGCTTCCTTCTCTGTCTTGCCTCTTTTCGTTTCCCCTTTTTTCTCCTTCCTCTCCAGCTGCTCCTCCCTTCTTACCTCCATCAACCCCTCCTCTCCTCTTTCTGTCCATTACCATACCCCATAAAAGCCCCTTTCTCTTTTTCTTTCCACTTCTTTTCTTCTCCTCCTCTTCTCTTTATTTCTTCCGTTTGTCCCTCTGGCGTCTCCTCAGCATAGAACAACAAGTCAACGGCCGTCTGACGATTTATTTATAGACCTAAAGAAATAAAGAAACAAGACAGACTTGTCCCCTGTCCGTTTCTACTTTGCTTCTCTCCTTTCTGTGTAGTTTGATGTTCAAATATCTCTAAATACTACAGTACCCATGAGCCTCTGCTGCTTAAACCTATCACAATATAAATGAATTCACCCCAGATTGATCCAGACCTGGTTTGTACAAAATGTTATCTTAAGCTTGTGGTTGTATGTCAAGGATAATCTGCAGGAAGATCTCAATCACTCAGAAGTTTAATAAATTATTTATTATAGCGTGGCCCCATGCTCTCCTGTTTTTCCCCACTTTGACTCACTACTCGCTTACAGATTGCATCTAGCAGGTTTTCAAAAGTAATTTTCCTCCTCTTCCTGCAGCTGGATGCTGAGCTGACAAAACTGAACAAATGGACACGTTGTCGTGTGGAAGCAACAATCAGTGATTCATTTACATAATGTGACATGTTGGATGAGGTGGAGACAAAAAAGAATAATTAGAACTGTTAAAATCAGCAGGGCACCGGGTGGTAGGAGGTGAACAGTGAGGACATCGCGTGTCTTAAAATCACGGATTTTCACGTGTAAACTTTAAATGACGTACAAATAGGAAGGAAATAGTCATTCACTCATCGGCTGTAGCAGCTTATCCTCAAGGGTTGCATGGAGGCTGGATTCTGTCCAAGATGACACTATAGGTGAAATTAGCACAGATGGACAATTTAGAGCTGCCAATTCATCTAAGCTGCATGTTTTTTGGACTGTGTCTGAGAACCCATGCAAGCACATGGATGTGAATGCAAATTCCATCCCGGAAGGTCCCTGCCAGTCAAAAAATTTGAACCCAAAACCTTCTTCCTGTGAGGTGACAGTGTGAAACGCTGCACCATGAGGGGCTGATCAGTTTAAACGTTCGTCTTTACAGTAACTTTTACTTAGATCTCTTTCAGTAGAAATATGCTCTCAAACCAGGAAGAGTTCAGCTCAGGATACAGCAAATGAGGGCTTTTTGTGACCAGGTTAGTTCCCAAGGAAAAACTCCTATGATAAATTGTGGGCTACTGAGCATTAGCCTGAGGTATTAAAGTCCCTGCTTTAAACAACTCATTTGCAACAGGAAATACAATATGTTCTGAAGTAAACGGTGCGTGGACATTGTTTTATCAACATAATGAGGAAATATTATTTCCATCTGGCAAGTCACAAAATGTTACTACTGAACAGAATAATGTTCACTGGAAGCAGCGATTTGGCTGCAACACAACTTATTTAATGAATTTTCATAGCTGCAAGTTGAATTTGCTGTTTTAATTTCTAATGCATTCATGGATTCTGTGGTAATAATGTCGTTGCTGTGAGATTGAAACACTTCCCGAGCAGCAGACATGTTTAGACTGACATCAGCGAAACAAGCAGAACATGAGATCTATCGTCTAACACCTGTAAAACTCTTTGAGGCAAATTGGACATTTGATTTTCAACTGTGCTGTGAAGGCAGTGAAAGGCGGGACGTAAACACAGAAATAGAAACTGTATAAAAAAAAAGATGCATTTGTGTGATGAAATCTTTAAATAATTGATGAAGGTGATTTTGTGTCTTTTTGAGAGATAACATGAGCTGCAGCGACCGGTCACAGAGAGCACAGATGGACTCTAGGTACAGCCAGAGTTCCCAGTGGATTATGGGTAACACAGCTCGCTGCTGGCATGGTTTATAGCACACACAGACACACACACACACACACACACACACATACAGATACACAGTGTGTGTATCCATGCATGCAAACACACACACACGCACTGCTGGCATCAGAACACACTCTGACACCTGAGGTCAACGTCCTGATTTAAGCTTACATGACATGAGAGAGAAGAAAAGCAGGAGAGGGAGGGGAAAAGTAGGAGGGAAATAACATGGAGGAATAATAATAAAAAAAAAAGCAAAGGAAGGAAGGAAAGACAGAAAATCAGAAGCAAGGGAAAGAAAGGGAATAAAATAAAAAAGAACAAAGGTAAAATGAATGAACCAAAATTAATTAATTAGTCAAAATCCTTCTTTCTACTCGGAAGCAAGGCGGTGAGGGAAAAGAGAGTAAAGACAGAAAAGAAAAGGAAAATGAAGAACGAACCAGTTAAAAAGGAAAAGGTTATGAATGGAGAGACACTGCAGATTAACGGCCGTACTGATGCCATGACGTTCAGGGTGTGGTGATTACAAAGCACATTCATTCAGCATGTTTGGTTTGAAAATGTAATTTTGAAAGAAATTATTTCTACTGCACACATCCAAATTGACAGTGGATAAAATAATTATAGACAGCATAATGATCCTGTGTTCATCTTAAATATACACGTTGTCATTTTAACACAGGTAGCTTCTTTAAACCCACACGTATGAACATTACTTCTTACTTTTTACTCTGTGTGGAGTAATTATTACAACAGGAGTCATTCTTACAGTGCAGCAGCATGACTCCTCCGTTCTCTATACCCTCCCCCATCCTGTAAGTACTGCTCTTTCTATTATCACCCACCCCCCTCTTTCATCCTTTCCATCTCTTCCTCCCTTCCCCCATTTCAGCCACCATCTCCCTCCCTCCCTTCTCCCAGTCTCACTCTCTGTCTTCCTCTGTCGCTCATCTTCATCGCCCTACTTCCATTTCCTCCGTCCTTTGACTCTTTATCTCATATCATTTCCTTCTCTTGTCTTTGTGTGTGTGTGTGTGTGTGTGTGTGTGTGTGTGTGTGTGTGTGTGTGTGTGTGTGTGTGTGTGTACATGATGGCAGGGCGTCACTGTTCATTCAATCTGCTCATAAACACATGCACATCACATTTTTAACATAAAGCACCTCACTATCACTCTAACACCATCAATAGTAGAAGTATATTTATTCGAGTACTGGACTTTACTCTGTATATTCTTTACAAGCATCTTTCCACTGCATTTAGCTGTAGTTACTATAGTTACCTAAAGGATGAAGCTGTAATTTTCTATTATGTAATCAGCAAAATAATTAAAACTATGCAATTACATGTAGAAAAAATATTTTTTTAAGAGATATTAAAACACTCAACAAAATAAAATATAATACACAAATTAAAAGTACCACATGTAGGTAGGAGAGCACACTGTTGACAAACCAGACTCCATTTTGGATCTCAGTCGGCATTGTTTGTCTGAACAGACCCGGTCTGTTAAAGACAGTGAAGATGAAAAGAAGTAGCTTGTTAGTAAAAGTTGGGGTTTTGCAGCATCTCGTCGTCTCTTCAGCAATTAACAGAAAGCTGCTGTATGTGGGTTTTTATTTTTAGGATGCGCAACTTCTGTTCTTCACTGTTTTTGTTTTCGGTCTGCACTGCCTCCTCCTCCTCCTCCTCCTCCTCCTCCTCAGATGGTTGTATGAAGAGAAAACAGCAGAGTGTGTCTCAGCCTCTCTTGTTATGTAACAGTGTTCAGATATTAGTCAGGCCCGTCCTCCTTGTTACACTAAAACCGATCTACAGAAACCACAAAGAGAAAAGTAGAGCTCAGCATCTTATTGATTGAAAAACTGTTCAAAACCCAGAGATATGTGCCCCTGGTTCTCTGTGTTTCAGTCACATAATGTGTGGAAGATAAAACATGTTGCATTACCTCCTGTCATCCAACACAGATGTCTCCTGTCTGCCTCGAATGATAAACATTTGTCCAGAGTGGAAGCACATTTAACGCTTGGCTTTTCCTCGTTTGATTTGCTTGTTCATACATTGAGTACAGTCACATACACGCTGCGTTTCAAATGTGTTATCAGCACACAGATTCTGTTCCAGGAGCACTTGGTTCCTCCGTCATTTTGTGCACAGTTTAAGGACGTGATGGTTCCATTGTGAAAGCTGGCCTTTAGTCTGGTAACATATTAAATCTGAGTAGGCGGGAGAAGGTGAGAACATTTATCGGCGTGAGAGGCTGTGGCTATTTCCTGGAAGCAGTGCGGAACATTAACATGGAAAAAGAAGTGGTACAGAAGATCGGTTTGCTAATTTGTCCATCGGTCTATGTGAGGTGTGTGTGAGATGTTCATGTGGGGCAGCAATATACCTAAGGGATCATTTTAGGGATAATATTACACTATAACAACCGCTTGACTGCAGAGCTGAGTCTCAGTACAGGTCTGACGTCAAGGGTTTGATTCCCGTCAAGCTTCATCCACTGCAGCCATTTTGTAGCTTAACATCAGCGGCAGATTTTTATGGCTCTTTGAGGCAGAATATTTCAGCTCTAATTAATTATTAATCAAACTTCCATTAGTTCCTGACCTTTGACCTCTCATTCTGCAGAACTCTGAGTGTACGTGTGTGCATGTGTGCCTGCGTGGATGTGTGTGTGCTATGTGACAAATTCCTAATTGCACTGATTGCAAAATAGCATTGATTTCTAGAAGAGATAAATACTGATAGATACCAGATGGCTGGAGACGGACACACTGACTGGCTGCTTTAAAGACACACAGGACCCTGGTTAGCTGCTATGGCCACAGACCCCAGATGGAGAAATATCCATTTTTATATGTGCACTGTGTAATTTTTTATGCTTCATGAATAACACATTTGAATTATTATTATTATATGCTATTGACATGATAGTTGTATTTTTCTTTTTGCTATTAACTTGCTCTGTTTTTGAGAAGAGTTTAAATAAAGTAATGATATTATGAGAGCAAAGAATTCAAAGGCTAAAGCTGATTAGATTGAGCGTGTTACATGTTTGTACTGTTACTTATTTACTTAGAATATCTGAATGTTCTTTATTGTAGTATCCTTTATTTGTCCCTCTTGTTTCGAGGCACTCTGGGAAAGGTAGGAGGCAGCTGAGGCGGGCTGACCGTAGGAAACTGGACTAACCAAAGAAACAAAACACTTAGTAAATATTTCCTGGAACAGGTGGACCATTACAGTGTGCTTTGCTCTTACAGTATCAGAGTATTTATAGAGGTGACCGTGTGGCCTCCAGCTCACTTTGGTGTGTCCTCACAGATCATTTTAGTCTCTGAAGGTTATGTAGTCGTACACTGTCGCATCCAAAAAAAAAAAAAAAAAACCTTCAACAGGGAGCAGCACTGTGATGCCTTCAGGGACTTAGTCTGTACATTCAAAGACACACACGCACACGCACTCTATAGCATCCGTCTTCATTTCTCTTAATAGAAATTTTATGGTCAATATAAAGAGCCAGTCATATGAAGGTGAAAGGTCAGAGGTCACAGCAGCATGTGTGGAGTGATCAATCATGTGGAAAGGTGGATTTTCTATTTCTGTTTTAGTGTCATTAAACTACTCACCTTTTGTTAAATGTCTTTTTTTAAATCTTTTAGAAAAAACTTGTCAGATCAGCAAGAGACATTCACAACTATCAGCTGACTTCAGGTTTCAACCTTACGTCGAGGAGTTTCGTCGAGGAGTCAGAGTTACTGACTGCTGAATAACCTCATAACTGCCAGCTGATGCTGAAATTCATATTATTTTTCTTTCCTTTTTTTTTTTTTTTTTTTTTTTTTTTTTTTTTTTTTTTGTTGCTATGAAAAGAAGAAGTAGAGCGACCCAGTTTCAGATGTGTGGTGTGTGTTTTTGCCAGTGGGGATCAGGAATAACAAACCATCTGCAGGATGGACCATCACTGAGACCTCAGACACAGAACATACAGTAGTAGACATGAACTTAGAAACAAGCTTGAGGTACTTTTTCTTGATTATTTCACTTATTAACTGAAGGATGTGGGGAGACGTAAACAAGTTTCTCCTTTAAACTATTTTTTGTCACTTGTTATTAGATGATGTCATCTGGGGGAGTTCTGAAGAAGCAGGCCAACACTACAACTGGAGGGGGTTTTTTCAGCTAGTAGCAGAGAGATATGAAAGATGAAAGGCAGAGGAAAGTGTAGTACCATTCAAATACAGAGGCAAGAAAAAGTATGTGAACCTTTTGGAATGTCGTGGTTTTCTACATTAAGTTGTTATAAAATCTGATTAGATTTTCATCTAAGTGAAGAGTATTAACAAATACAATGTGCCTCAAATAATAACACAGGAGAATTCTGATCTCTTATGTTTTTATTGAGAACAACCGTAAAAATAGTGATAGTGGAAAACATATGTCAACCCTTTTACATGCTTTTTATAAAAACAATTTATTAAAGAACTTGGAAATCTAAATCTGGCTCATCGTGAGCTGCATGTCTCATTCTGTTTTCAGTGTTTCACTGATGTGATGGCGATGAACAGGTCTTTCTGTTCAGATCACAGAGGGACTCCACTCGTGTCTTTTACATTCAACATACTTTTCCCCATCAGCCCTTTCTTCTCTCTAGAGCTCGTGAAACCTTTACAAACACTCTGACAGAGACCGCACAGGCGGTCGAGATGTGTGTTTTCCTGGGGACAATGTTGGGTATTGGGTGTGTTGATGACAGCAGCCGATTGGTGGGCAGAGATGTTTCTTTATTACAGGTCTTATCTGCTGACAACAGATTTGCTCCCTGTCATTGTGTAAATGTTTGTGTTTCCCATCATCCTCAGCGACAGACATATAGAAGCACAAATGAAACACGGTGCTGTGTTACTCTGACAGATTCTGCAGGGAGGCAGATTGAGGGAGCACCAGAGCTGTTTGTGTTATCTACACTGTTGGGTGTCAGGTGACTGCTGACGTTACCAGACCATTCAAGACAGAGTTGGACCCTGTTAGACCCCGTAAGACCCTGTTAGGTCTGTCGATGCTTTGTTTGACATTTGTTTGTCCTGGCACAGTATTTCATCTTTGTGCTAAGCTAATCTCAGTCTGACTCTTGTTCTGCACAGAACACACACATTTCAGTATAATTGGTTAAGAACTGTTTGTTTGTACCTGTTTGGAGCAACAGCTGGACAGAATGTGTTGCATCACACGTGCACAATCATTTTTTGCTGCAGTGTGTGTGTGTGTGTGTGTGTGTGTGTGTGTGTGTGTGTGGATGGTGGAATTTTCTGACCTCTGGTCTTTGGCATCGTTTTCCAGATTAGCGTCAGGCCTGTGAACAAGTAGTTAGCTGACATCATTAGCAGCAAACACACACATGGACAGAGGGAGATTTGTTGGCAGGGTGGACAGTCTCTGTGGGAGACATCAGATCCAGGGGGAGACACCCGAGCAGGACACATAGCACTCAGATGAGTTTGGAGGTCATTTATGAGACATTTTTCATGTAATGACCTAAAGAATGATTCTCATAAAGTAACCCATGTGCTGCTGCGCCCTGGGTTTTGCCTTTCAGGCTGCTGTATATACAAGCTGCCTTTTCTTAATTACGGAGGTTGCTGGGGATGTACTGCGTGAAGCTTAAGACTACAGACATGGCTCATTACTGCTTTTCTGCTTCTGCTGCCTCCCTATCATATGGTGTAACTCACTATTTCAAACCCACATTGTGAGATCATTCTTAGCTGCCGTGTTCAGTCTCTCGTATCACTGCCCCACAATGCATGCAAAAACTGAGAAATGACACTATGAGATATAACATATATTTTTGTCTGGCAATTCGTCGAGCCACTTCTGACATTTGAGCTGTCCATGTCAGATAATTTAGCAGTTTGATTTGCAAATAGTTTAATGTCTGTGACGTCTTCAGTTAACACTTATTAAGTACAGTGGTTTCAGCGTTCTCCTCCTTTATAACATCAGCACTGTGTGGACATCACTGTTGTCTGAAAGCTCAGTTTTCCATGTTCAAACTGAAGTACAGGGATTTTAATTGCAGGTTTAAGCTTTGATTTCTTGTTAACCTGGAGGCTACACTGACCTGGGCTGCAGCACACATACTACCATGTCATGTTGGTGTGTCTATCAGAGAATGCATACACTGTCTGGGTTTCCAGCCTTTGGGTGTAACTACAGCAGCTAGAGCTACAACTCCAGTTCCCATAATACCTCAGGTGCTGGCTGCAGCAGCAGTGCAGATGGGCACGGACCTCCGCCTGCAGCATCACAGCTTTACTGGCTGATTCAACGCCACTATTTATATCTGCAGCTGAGGCGTTCACTAACCTGGTTTCCACTGTTTGTTTAGGTTTCTATTTGACCTGCTAAGAGAGCGCCGCTGCTCTCAGATCAGATCAGGATAAACAGAAGTGTTGCTCTGTTTTCCAAGCCTGGAAATACACAGTGATTTTTCTGGGCTAGAAAAAGAACGATTCATCGGCTGATAAATTGTTTCATTTTGGGGAAAAACACATCAGCAACAACATGTTTTACAAAGACTGTGTCTTTTGCAGTCTGATGCTCGGGTTGACTATTTCAGGTTTTGTTGTTTTGCTGTCAAAGGCTAACCTGAGACCTCAAATCAATTCACTCCACTCTGCTTATTTTCTGCACGTGTGGCATGCTGCAGTTTACTAGACTGGAGTCAGATCCTTTCAGCAAAACGCCTAAATATCGGATAACTCTTTCATTACAGCTCATACAGTAACTGAATGTGCAGTTGCCCTTTTATTAGTCTGTGATATGTCTGTGTGCATTATTAAACAGATGACACCAGAGAAATGACAGATGACACATGAGGGTGAGAGAGAGAAATGAGGAATGATGTGTAACAGGGGTTAACAGAGGACGCCAGTGTATGGAGTCACATGTAATACACAACCAGAATCAGTATTTGTTGAGGCTTCACTTCAGTCTTCAGCAGACATGTGACCTCAGTACATTTCTAGTTGCAGCCCTGAAAACTAGCTCCGTAAGAAATAGTTTTCCCAGTTTGTGTGGATAAATTTGACTTTAACAATTATATATGGAAAGGTTGTGTCTACATCCTGGTTTATAGTCCTACTGTAGTTTGACAGAAAAATCCAAAGTGTGGCAGAATGTAGTGAGACGGCATCTGATGTTTTTCTGGGCTTCTTCTTAAACTCCACCTCCACCTACTAACTGTGCACGTTTATGCTTGGCACTTACTGTAGTGCGTGCTTGCCCTTCCCTCTGTGTCTGTGTTCCTGTTCTCCTCTGCAGAGTCAGTGTGACGCAGGGCGAGGAAGGGGAGATGGCTGGGGAGGAGGGGGCACGATAACTGCAGTCGAAGCACAGAAAGATGCAGAAACATAGACTGAGCTCCATGCTAAGCAGAGAGCTACATGTTAAAAACCCGTACACTGTAGTACAGAACGATGCTGAGGTGTCAGTGGCTCCCTTGGCATCTCATCCAGACGTTAGAAAGCACCTTTTGGTGTCACTGTTTGACACATCACTCCTGGATGCCATGGGAACAATGATTCCTGTCTGCTCTCTTGTGTGTCTGGCTCCCTATGTTTCTATGTTTCTTAACATCCATGTATGTGCTCGTCTTTCAACCTCGTGTCCAACACATTGTCCACGGTCCAACAGTCAGTAGCTCACTGTCCACCTGTCTGTCTCCACCTGGTATTCAAACCAGTAGATTTAGTTCTGCCACTTTGCTGAACATTAAGGACTGTCGATACTGAGGAGCTTTTCATTATCTGCAATCAACATATCAGTTACACACACTATCGGGGCAAATCGCACGCACACACAGACACACACACACACACACACACACACACACTGTACAGGCTTCTCTTTATTAACATTAATAGAAATCCAATCAGCGTAACTGGAAGCTGTTTACTTTCATTGAGCGATCGCTTTAGTCTGCCTCACCTGCTGACCTGACCTCACCTCATCTCATCGTAACACGTCTTATTCATTCTTACACCAAATGAACTGAGCTTTATCATCCACCAGTTAAACTGCACATTTTCAAGTTAAAGCATCAGCTCATATATCTTTTGGTTTAATATTGAAATAACATGCTTTTAATGTTTGTTTGGTGCTTGTAAAGAGGTTCGAGGGTGTGAGAGTTTCCATACAGACTGTGAATATATGACAGTGAACTATGCAACTAAGGTGGACTTGGTGTCATGGTTGGAAAACGGAGTTGTTGTTTGCATTTCTTGACACCCTAATGATAATATCAGAGGCGCGTAACTGTCATATCCATTTTCACAGGACACTGATTAGAGAGATTTTTTAGCGGGACTGGTGAAGTGAACTCTCACCACTCATTCATAAAACATTAAGCAGAAACGAGGGAGACGTTACATTACATAATCGTTTTTTTCCTCTGTCTCTCTGCAGGCTAAGGACAGCGATGATGATGAGGAGGTGGTGCAGGTCGACAGGGACCACTTCATGGATGAGTTCTTCGAACAGGTAAGACACATCAAAAGCACACCTACACAGGGCGGCAGCTATGCCTCAGGTGTTCATCCTGGACCCGAGGGTCACAAGGAAACCATACACTGAAAAAATACTCCAAACATTTTAGATATGTGCTTCATTTCCCTCAGAGGAGTAAGTCCTTTTGTTTTGATTGAATTTTTGTTTAGTGCAGATACAGTAAATGAATTACAGGCCAATTAATAGTAATTCAAAGTAATGCTATTTAATTTGATGACTATCTAGCTCCACATAACAAAAATGATAAACATCATCAACAGCCAGCCTCACACAGTCAGCACTAAATAACCTAATCTATAATCGTAGACTAGATTTTAAACAGAAATATTAGATTAACCCCTTAATGTTACCCTTCATCCTTTGCGGTGTAAGTGTTTTAGAGATTTAAATTATTAAATATAATTTTTTTTTTTTACTTCTGAGTTATTTGATCATTTTAACAAATTTGGCAAAAAAAATAAATAAATTAAATAAAAATCACTCTTTGATTTAACTGCTAGACGTGGGCAAGCAACAGGGAGGGGGAATAACTAAATATTCCTTTGGATGGGAAATACTGGATAATTAATGACAGCACAAACAAACAAGAACTCTTGGCTTTTTTCCTAAACCGAAGCCATGGGCTGGGAGCTCTTATGAATGCTGTAAATAACCCCTCAGCCTGAAATTGATTCACATGAATGAAAATGAAGATTTCCCGACCTATCAGAGGGAACCTGCGGATTCACATAAACCAGTGTTTTAAAGAACCGGATTTTCTGACTGTGAACTTCCCTTGGTGCTGTTCAGTCAGTTTGACGTTCGGGGGAAAGCTGTTCAATCAGAACAAATTAGATTACTTGTCTATAATCTGTGTGAAATCTGCAGAGTGACAGTGTTTCTGCGAAGTGATCCATCACGCTCTGACACAGATGTGAAGATCTGACTGTCTGCAGAAAGACAATAACGACAAACTGATTTTTCCAACGTCGGCTCAACTTTGTTCTCTGCCCTCCTTCTCCCACCATCGTTTTCATCCTGCTGTGTTCGTGCCACATATAGACAATCAAGAAAAACATAGAATATCACCACGGCTTGATGCAAAGTGTGGTGGTGGAACTTTTTTAAATGAAAACCTTTATTTATTATGATATATTTAATTTAATGGTATTTCAAAGTCATCATTTGGTCATAAAGTTGATTTGTAATGAGCAGGTTAATGCGGTTTGACAGTCATCAAACTGACAGCAGGCAGAGACAGTCTCACTCTCACTGTTTCATATTTCATAGTTTTCATCAGAGACAATGAATCTTAATGAGCTCGTTTTAAATTATAGTAGACAGAATAAAGTCAGAATAGGTCCCCCGTTAAAATTTAAAATGGTTAGATTTTTATGTTGTATGCAGATGGCAGAAACCTGCAGCGACACACAGGATGTTTGTTGGTTGGTTTGACGTTAGTTTTACACAAGCTCAACTTCCCTCACAACATCATAAGTGAACTGAAGGCTGATTACTTTCTTCTTTTTAAATCATTATAAATGCTGCATATCATGGTAGAAAGATATGCAGAAAGATTTTCTTCTTATTATTTAATACTTTTATATAAACAGTTGCTTTCATTCATTCATCTTCTTAGGTTGCGAGGATCTGATCTGGTTTGTTACTGCAGCGTTCTGTGATGGCATCATTGTGACGCGGCTATCGTGTGTGTGTGTGTGTGTGTGTGTGTTTAGGTTGAGGAGATCAGAGGCTGTATAGAAAAGCTGTCAGAGGATGTGGAGCAGGTGAAGAAGCAGCACAGCGCCATCCTGGCCGCACCCAACCCTGACGAAAGTAAGACTCACACTCACTGTTGCACATTTCTCCCTGCAATATTTGAAATGAATCAGCTGTGAACCCATTCATCCATCATCCTAATCACTTTTCCTGTTAAGAGTCACAGGGGGTGCTGGAGCCTATCCCAGCTGTCACTGGGAGAGAGGCAGCGTACACCCTGGACAGGGCTGACAGACAGAGACAGAGACAGACAATCACACTCACACCAATAAGCAATTTAGAGTCACCAGTTAACCTATTAACTCCATTAACGTGTGAAAAAAATGTGTTCTTCACAATAAAAGCAGTACACCAGTTCCTAAAGGAAGGCTGACAACAGACCACAGCTCCAACATGGCTGAAACTAGTCAGGAGGATAATGCTGGAAGAAGTAGAAACACTGAAGTGAAGCGAACTCCACACTGCAGAGATTAGGAAGCTACAAAAGTCTCCATCACAGGCTCATGCGTTTAGCCGCTCAGGACACAGCTGAGGAGAAGGAGACTGACATGGGCTCGTCATGGTCGGCTTGGATGCTAAGCAGCACCATAGCAGCTCAGCGCAGCGCAAATCCCCTGCTGCGAGACTGTAATGGAAAACCACCGGCGAACCAACAAGAGGCTTTTATTTTGAAGTCATTTCAATTCGGTTCACTTGACATCTTTATTGCCCCACAAGAGGAAGTCCTGTTTGCAGCAGGGCAGCAATAAAAACAGAAACTGCAATAAGACAGGCTAGTGCTGCTAATGTGCAAACAATCCTGAAAAAAAAAAAAAGAATTAGAAAGCTCAGAACGAGAACAGTGTGAGGTTTAACGTGTTAAGAGCTCTTAAAACCTGAAACAGTTGCATCTAATTTTATCTACCCAGAGGGGAGGATGTCACATTCTTTAGAGATGGGATGGTCTGAATCTGATATGATGGATTTAGCTTTCCGTGTGATGTCAGACAGAGAGGAGCGTTGCTCACCGAGGATTTCACTCGCTGTCTTGACAGTGCTCCCTATTTGCTCTGTGCTTCACGCATTACAGGAAATGTAATGTGTTTATTGCAGAGAGAGCAGCTCTTTATTAGCAGTGCTGTTCTTCAGTAAATACACGTCTAATCAACCTGATAGGGTTCCACTCTATTGGTTTAGTGGATTCGACTTTGCAGGGGATGAATCGCACAAAGAGGGACAGCTTGCACGGCAGCCCAACATCACCAGGCCGGTCGGTGTTTGAGGCTTCGGTTGTAAGTAAGCGATCAGCAATGTGTTGACTATAAATACAGATATAAAGTGTTGAATATTGCATCAGTAACCTTCGGTAGCTCAACCCTGCACCTCGGAGTGAAATCTAATCCTGTTAACGGCTTGCTGATGAGAACTGCAGCTCACTGTTTGAGCCTCTGATGAGTCTGCTGGCAAACTTCCACTGATCGCTGGCATCAGTCACTTCGGCCCTCCTCCTCCTGACACATGAGGGAAAAATTCAAAGTCTCTCCTGTTGGTGAGTGTGAGACTCAGAGAGCTCTGCTGCGTTCACCCTGACCCCGGCACACTGTGACTCAGCAATAATGATTCAATGTCACCGCTGAAGCCTAAAGCCAAAGTCTGTGCTGTCAGAAACGCTACGCTGTAAAAAGTCCAGCTTCAAAACTGGGTTGGGTTTTTTTTTTTTTGTTTTGTTTTTCGTTGATTCAGGAGGAAGCAGAGCGGCCACAGGGGTTGAGTTCAGCTCAAGGCGACTTCTAACTTGTCACTTTAAGACATGACTCCCCCGTTATTTTAACCATTTGAATGTGACTGACAGTAAATGCAAAACCAGAACCCTTTCTCCGTCTCGATCAAATGCACTGTGAGAAGAAGAGAGAGCAACAGGAAACATAAAAAGAGCTGGTTTCAAAAACTGTGATTGGTGTTTTAAGGTAGATTTAGAATAGTTTTAATTGAAACCTTCACTGATCATGTGAAGAACCTGGGTTTCGTCCGTCTTGTATCTTATGGTTTTGCATGCTGTCAGGTTTCTGCATGTTGATATTTTCTGTTCTGTTGTTGCATGCCATGTGAATATTATTATTTTTTCTTCCCTTTCCCCGTCTGATTCTGCCCCTCTTTGCCTTTATTCTCTCTCTTCTTTATCGCTCCTCTCGCTCCTTCCTTCTACCTCCGTGTCTCCATGCTTTCTGTTGCATGCTGCCTGTGAAGTGGCTCCTCTTCTTCTGGTTGAAGAAGCAGAGTTTAAACTGCATGAAGTGAAGTTATCCTCAGAGGGGAGGAAGAGGTTAACCGCTGAGGTCATGTGAGTGACTCCTGCCTGTCTGTCGGTGTTCCTTCATGCACAGATACAGAGATGAAATGAGCACAGAAGAAATCACAGTAGCCCAAAACACTGACTACCGAAAAAGTAATTATTGGAAGGAGATTTGCTGGGTGAGTGGTGGGTGTACAGTGAGCAGGGTTCACAAACCACAGACCTGAGATCGACTACAGAGAATTTGGATGTTACAGAATAGATACTGTATATTTCAACAGACAAGAATATGTCGCCTGTGTACGTTTCCTTAATAAGTATCGACATATTTTTCGATCAGGGCGTTTGTGGTTGCAGTTTAGTTGTAGAGAAATGTCATTTGTAGGAGACTGAGTTGGAGCTTCTGTGTTCAGATAATCTCCAGTGTAGTAACATTCAATTTTATTCTGTAGATTAGTATGTTTTTGTTGCTGCCTGTTTGTTTTTTGCTGATTTAAAAACTCAAAATCAGCGATTAGTCAAAATGCAGTAAAATGAGCTGAGAGGACATTAAATATGATCAAATGAAATAATGATTTCAGTCATTTGAATTTCTAATTTTTACATTCTTAGGTCATTACTATGTTTGCTCCAAAATTTGACCCCTATTTTACCATGTAATAATCTATCATTCATATGTTAATGTATTCATTAGTGAATCTTACTGTATATTAGCTGTTGAATACTGCAGTGAATTAACATTAAAAAATATCTAGACGGATACTGAATGTTGAAATAGATTGAAACAGATCAAATCCACAGCGCCATGATAAAAACACAGTCATATACACAGTAGTCATCCATGTATCATCCATGTATGAGCTTCACTTCATGTTCAACATTCAGATGTTTTTTTTTCTTCCTTCTGGTGGAAACATGTCGCTTTCTTTCTTCTCTTCCTCCTCAGTTTTGGGTCAGCTTGCTCTCAGCTGCCAACAGACTGTCATACAAAATGCATCTTAATTTCAGACTGAATAATGGATGATGGGAGCTGTAGTGAGACCGGAGAAGCACATCTGTAGTTCTACATCTGAACCACATCCATTCACAGACTCTGTTACAGTTGCTCGTCCTTTCATCGTCATTTCTCTGAAACAAATGCTTTCTCTCATTGGCTATCCAACATGTCAGACAGAGAAAAGGAGCAAAGATTATTTCCTTTCAGTGAAAGCCTCCTATCTTAAAAACTAGTAAGCAAGCCGTTGGCAGGTCACCAAATGTCCAGACTCAGCCTGTCAGACTTTAAAAATCTGCAGCTTGTGGGCGCTCCAGGTATAACACCTTTAAGGAGATGGTGTTATGGAACAATGAGCCAAACCAACACAAGTGCTTCCTTTTCTGCCTCTTTACAAAATGCACAAAACACTTTGAGGCACTTCGAGACATTTATTTATAAAAAAAAACCACACACACACAAAAGGCATAAAGGCTTGTCCACAGCAGCCACTACGGTGTCAAAGAGAACCAGCGTGCAACCTCACTTTAATTGTTAGACTGTGGCTGTGCACAGTTCTGCAGCAAGCATGTGCAGTAATTCAGGCTGGCCTTATAACTGTACTGTTCCCTCAGAATACATTTTGCATACGTTCAGAAAAAAATGCATTACCTCACCATAAATAAACCCTGTCATAAATTCAACATCCCACTGCATTACACATTGCACAAGTTGGCAGTAAAGTTATATAGCACCATGTTGTGTTTCATTTTGTGTACTTTTTGTGCTCCTCTAATTCCCAATTTCATCTTGTTTTGGTGAAGAGGAGGAAAGAGGAACTCAGTAAACTAAAATATAAATGTTTTTTAATCGTTACTGAGGATTAGCATCACTTGCTAATAAAAGCTTCTGATCAGGGCAGAAAGGAGGAGGATGAGGATGAGGAGAGGGGGTCAGACGGAGAGAACAGGGTGAGTCAGAGGTAGAAAAGGCTGAGTGTGATTGCAGCGGCTGAATAGCACTGCAGCACTCGTAAATCTGCCTGCACTACTGCAGCTATCACACACACTCACACACACTGTGTCAGTCACTTCGGCATTACAGTCACACACACACACATCGTTACCCTCCTCCGACATGGATGACATGATGTGATGTTACTGTTTCTGAGTTCACATCATCAAACACTGACCACGCATCCCTTTTCTTCTCCTTCCACTGAAATCACGCCATCTCCCGTTTTACAGTTTTCACGTGATCAACTCGTTTCAGTTTCCTCTGCTTGGTGCGCTGCTGTAGGCCCAGCAGCCACTATTTCAGGTCACTCACTCAGACAGCACTGACCAACAAATATGCAGTTTTTTGATTATTAATTTCCTTTTTCCCATGTCAAAATATTATATTTTAATTGTTTATTAAACTGTCTGCATTTTGTGTTTTGTAAGACACATTTTGTGGATTGAAGCTACTATATTATGCATTTTATTCTCTTTCCTCTCCAGAGTGAGATGTCAGGATATGTCTATATTAGCATGACTAGACTTGATCAGGCACATCCAGACGGGGTTGCTGTGGGGCCTCAAGCTCCTACACCCTTCAATGCTATAAGACACAATCAAAATAGAAAAATACACAGAGCTTTGGATTTTATCAGTTTCTATTTATATGTATTTTTATTCTGAATACATAAATTGTCATTCTATTATAAATTAGCTCCCTACTGATAAATCCTTCTTTTTAATGCTGCAGCTGTAATGTGTCTCGTACGGCCACCCAGTTCTTGTGAACGCAATATGTGTTGGAGAGAAATTTGTCACAACTGTCACCTTGGACTCTGGGATGAACTGATTAGATTTGGGTGGTCAAAGGTCACACTGACTTCACGTTCATCTAGTCCTCTGGACGCTTTGAAACTGTTTCTTGACATTTGGTCCAATTGTCAAAGTGGAGTCAATGATGGACTGATTAGTTTTTTCGGTGGTCAAAAGTCAAAGGCCAAGATCACTGTGACCTCATGTATGTCCGTTCCCGTCAGTGCTTTATCTCAGAAACAACTAGACTGGAAGTATCCAAAGGTCAATAAAAGAGCTGCCGGCACCTTTGAAGATCACTGTTTGATATCTGGCTGCTCTGTACAAAATATGAAATGGAAAAAAAAAACACTGTGTGGTTTTAGAATAATACAGCTGCATTAGCACACAACCTCATTATGACCACAAGATTTCAGGAGGCTGCACACACACATTAGCTCTTAGGTGTGTTAAGTACCCACACATTAAATCACTGTACATATAACTATCAATATAGACTAATTGGATGCTGCATTGAGTTACTATTAATGAATTTCAGAACTTACTGAAATACAAGGTAATCATTCCCTATAGACACATATAGTTGCTTGTGTGTAGATACTCAAAATGTCAAATTTCCTGACCCAAAAGCAAAAGATGAGGGGTGCTGTGTGATGGCCAGGCTTTAGTGTGTGGTGGACATCATCTCTGAAGGGAGGTACCTTATTGTTAACTTATCCATGTTCACTTTATCTCGTTTGTTCTTTGCAGAAACCAAACAGGAGTTGGAGGACCTCACAGCTGACATCAAGAAGACAGCCAATAAAGTTCGCTCAAAATTAAAAGGTAAATGCTCACACTCAGGTTTTAAGCTAGTGACATTTCCTCGCATTGAACTCTTCTGAAACTGCTTAGAAACATCATCGATCATCTCAATAGGTCGTCTTCATTTTCTGTACTTCGTTTCATGAATACTGAGAAAATCACCACATACAAACCTGCAGAACTTCAGATCACATCACCTGCCTCGGGATGTTTTCTGTGATCAGTCAGCGTGAGGTGAGGGGTCACTGCAAGCCTCATCATTTCTCTAAACTCTGAGGTTTGCCAAGTGTCTCCACTTTGAAATTATCTGTCTCTTCCAAAGGCGTTTATATCGACTATGTGTCTGGGGACAAAGCCGAGCTCTGACTGATGACAGAGGAGTTGTTGGAATTTAGGGACTGTGATAAATTATTAGACAATGGACGCTAATCTGTCACAAAGAGGCTCTGAGAGCTTCACCTGAACATCTAAATCAACGTTTTCCTCCCTGAACATGTAGAACATTTTGATCCAGAATACTGAACAGTAAATGTCTGATGGTTTTGATGACCGTCAGAGTTTTCTTGTAGCGCCACCAAAGAGACAGTATAAGGTAATGTTCTTATTACAACTGACATGGTCTCTTGCTTGTGAGCCATATCATTGGATATGAATCTATCTATATAAAAATATATAAATATAAATATAAAGCAACTACTTGGGCAGAGCGTAGAAGTGCATTAAGAGTGAAGAAGAGCTGCAGCTCAGCAGGGAGAGGAAAGGATGGGCGGAGCAGAGCGTGTTGATTCTGAATCTCGTGCTAGCTCCAGCTGAGGTTGCACATTGTAGCTCTAATTTTTGAGATAGAACATTATTATTTTTAATTAGAGAAAGTGTTTTGATCTATGTGGTGAATATGACATGACAGTTAATTGGACATTACATTGTATTGCAAAGGTCCGACATTAGAGGGTTTATGGTTTTCAGGATGCAGGATGACAGAGCATGTCGACCTTCAGCTGCAGAAGACAAAGAAAATATTCAGAAACACTGGTGGTGATTTATCAAGTTGTAATCACTGGGACAGCTTCACACACACACACACACACATACGCACGCACAAAAACACACAGGCCAATGAGCTTAAAGCTACTGGAAAACACACACACATATGTATAGTCAGTGCAGCAGTGTTGGTTCATGCTGAGGGTTCAAGGACATCACTGCCTTAATGTGAACAGCCAGAGGTTGGACAGCGTGCACACACACACACACACACACAGACACACACAGACCTGTGGATACACAAATACATTATGTTGATAAGTGTGTGAAACAACACACACACACACACACAGACTGTACATACGCAGTCTGAGAATAGCTGATGGTGGAGATAAAACTATAATTGGAAACCCCACGAGGCCTAAGTGTTATTGTACCGTCTCGCAGACACACACATACACACTAACACACACACTCTGCAGCAAACTGTGGCGGTGTCATCCTCGGGGTGGTGTGAGTGGGGATCACATGTAGGAGCAGACAGGCATCACCCACAGCACAACGCCAACAGTGGATTCATGTTCTTAAAAAGTCAGCGCCACCACATTACACTGTTAGGGGTTGTTCCTGATCTTGTTTTAAACGTCAAATCTTCAGATTGAAAGCCAAAGAGGTCCTGATCCATCTCTTTCCACAACATCTAGGGAGTTATATGAAGTTTAGGCTTTTAGATTTTAGGATATTTAGTCTTTGCCACACACCCAAACTTTGTCAAAGTCGAAAGATAAACTGTAAAACTGGCAAACTTGCCCGAGAATTATCATGTTTTAAAATGTTCTTTTGTAACAAAATAATTCTGTGAAAACTGAAAGTACATCTATGAGTACGCAGCGAACAGGAAGTGCTGACAGCTAATTCAGCTGAGTTTAAATGCGTATAATTTAACAAAATCTACTATAATTTGGGTAAAAAACATGGCTTGAGCTTCAAAATCTATTCATATATTTTGGCAGTGCTGAGGCTAATAAAATCATTAGCATCCTTCTTTATGGTGACAGGTTTTTACAGATGAAGGAAGAAGCATGGTCAGAACCAAAGAGGCCGAAGAGCGGCCTCAAACAATTACACACACACTGGACTCACAATCTGTTGCTTACTCACCCAGTTTTCATCTCACGTAACATAAAAAACACAAAAATACACACAAATACTGCACACACACACACACACACACACACACTTTAGGTGCTGTGTGATATTGCTGAGTCATCATGGATCCAACAGAGAGCAGCTGGGCCACGAGCCAGGAAAAAACACACACACACACACACAAGCGAACACACTGAGTGGAAAAAATTATATAAGCGTTTCAGTTCATCTCATCGCTCGCTGGAGACGAACTGACATCATAGATTCACATGACACCAGGACAGACCTGCAGCCGGTTACCATGGCCTGTACACACACACACACACACATTGTTCCAGCCGATCAGTTAATTATCAGCTGTGATTTGTTTTTCAGTGTGTCTGTAATACACAACTTAAAGTATGCCTGACCTCAGAGGCCTTCACCTGAACTCCACCTAGAATTTGTCCTGGTAGTGTCCTCTAGAGGCTGCGGGATTCATTACAGCTACAAAACGACAATAGTGGACATAAAATTATTACTTGTGTCCGTTACAGTTACATTAATAACATGTCAATTATGTTTTGGGGCGAAAGCTCAGCTCCTGTTTAGGTACTATTCTGCAAAACATATGCAGACCCAAACCAACAATGTGCCACTACGTACTTCTCTCAATGCTTTTTGTCTTGTGTCTGTGGCTCTAAGCTTGAAACCCATTGGGTTGTACTAAAGATGGAGATCTTTTCCTCACACCTCTTGAATAGTTTCAGTTTTAAAAATATCTCAGTGAATTTCCCATGGCTGGGGACAGTGGCAGGTTAATGTTGTTAATCTGCTCTGGACTAAAGTGTTGTCCTCTTCCTTCCGGCCGACTCTGAGCATTTTCTTGAAGCGATGCAGTGATTTTCACTCTGTAGGCGTCTTCAGACAAGAATATCCACACACATTATTAAACTGCGTCTCCCTGGTTGAATAATAAAGTATTAAAGTTTCAGCTGTGCAGCAGTGAGGAGGTGATGGAGGAAGAGGAGGTGTTGTGTTTTGCCTTCATCTGTTCTCTCCTCAGAGACACAGGTGGGCAGGCTTCAGGTTAAATACTGTGATGTGAAGGCGTGGAGGAAGGAGCTTCCTCAATTCACGCAGAAAAGCCTGAGTGGAACATCTGACACTATTCAGTGTTAAAATGTTACCTTTTACATTTAGTCATTTGACAGACGCTTTTATCCAAAGAGACTTAAACGTGAGATACGAGGTACAAATGCAGGCAGGGTAAGAAGGGAAGAATAATCGTACCTGTTTTTTGTAGGGCTGCAGCTAATAATAATGTTAATTTGAAGTTACCCAAAGCTAAAAGTGATGTGGTTCACATGTACTGCAATAGAACGGAAAGCTGCAGATCACCTCATTAGAGAAGCTCGTTCGTAGGTACACTACTTGAGTGAACTCCAGCACTTCAGGCCGTTTACATACTGTTGGTAAAGGCACCAGTGAAAATGCAAAGAGGCTGTTTTTTATGATCTGACCGGAGTATATCTAACGGACCCACTCTGTTTCTTTCTGTAGCAATCGAGCAGAGTATTGAGCAGGAGGAGGGTCTCAACAGATCATCAGCTGACCTCAGGATTCGCAAGACACAGGTGAGTTCAGAACAGCCGCAGGTCCAGGTACTGGACGCGTGTTGAGATAGATGACGTCGGCATTCGATAGATGTTTGCTGCAGTGCAGCCTGTGAATCTTGAGGGGCCCTTTGGCCTGCCATCTGGTTGTCAGTCAGTATCTCAACAATGGCAAACCAGTGAAGGTTAAATTATGCTTTTTGACATTTCAAGCAGCTTTCAATCTATGTACCCAGGGAACCATCTGCACACCAGCCTTCTTCCATCTGCCAACAATTAAATGTCCCAAGGAACACTTAAAAAAGACGACATAAACAGTTACATGGTTCAGCAATATAACAATTTATTAAAGAAATAAATTAAACACAGGGGCACACAGAAGGATGACTGGGGAAATCATGTGAGATTTCAACACAGCTGAAAACCTATGGGAAATTTTGGAACAAGGTCTCCACCACCACCATGAAAACACCAAACGCAGGAATTTCTTATGATTTTCAAACAATCCAGTAGATTCCTAGAGACTCGTACGATCAACACCAAGGAGCACTGAGACAGCATGTGGTGACCCAAAGTCTTACTAACCGATATAATGCTGTTTGTTCCTTTAAAAACAAAACTCCATCTGAAATTGTAATATATCAAAACCTTTTTCCATTAAAAAAAATTATAATTTATTTGAAGGTTCAAACCATTTTTTTGCTACTTTACTAAACATTTCTCTTCTTTTTTATTATTTTGGTAACTTCTTATCTGATCATCATATATAATATTATCACATTACATCACATTATCTAAAACCTGCTGACTCACTGGTCAATCAGTAGCCAAACTGAGAACTCAACTCAAAGGACCAGAGAGACCCAAACGTCTCACAGTTTGGAGCTTTCAGGGAGTGTCTGTAAATAATTCTGTGGTAATGACATTAATGTGAGTTTTTGTCATTTTAAGAGCTGAGATCTGATCACACTTTATTTTACCAGACAAAAAAAGCAGGAAACGCATGTGAAAGTGAGAAAACACACACATGTGCATCCATGCTGTTTGTGTTGTCTGAGTGTCCTCTTGGCTCTGCATCCAGGCTGACATGACCCTGCAGTATTTTGCTCTGTCATTGGCTGCTGCCGCCCCCTCCTTCACATTCATTTGCTCCGTGCCGCCTCCTGGTGGAGGAGAGGAGAGCTGCAACTCCTCACAGCTGCAGCATTGACAGCACCTCACACACACACACACACATAAAAAAATCAAACAGAGCTTTTTTGCTGATATAAAGTTAACCTAACATACACAATATTATTGATGAATCTACAAGTGTAAAGCACTTTATGTACCAGTAAGGTAGAAGAACACTGTGACAGTGCAGACCCTCTACTTTGCTACTAATACTTCTGTATTTCTACAGATTTTAAATGGAGAACTTTTCCTTTTCTTTCACGTGATACATTTAGACCTGCTGGTCGTTCCTGGATAAAAACTGCAGGTAGCAGGGATATGGAATCGCTCTGGTTCAAAAGCAAGAACCATGTAATTCAGGCATTCATATCTTAATTATACCCAAACTTTTCTGGTTGGCTATCTTTGGCTATTATGCATTTACTAAAATGTCACTAACCTATTGAAAAGGTGCTACACAAAACGATTGATTATTCAAGTTTTCTTCTTTCTCTTTTTCTTCTCTGCTGTCGTTGTGCAGCACTCGACGCTGTCGCGTAAGTTTGTCGAGGTGATGACTGAATACAACACCACGCAGTCCAAGTACCGTGACCGCTGCAAGGACCGCATCCAGAGACAGCTGGAGATCAGTAAGTATGCAGCATGCAAACATAGCATAGTGACTATATAATATATTAACAACTTACAGTCAAACAAACATACTAACAACAGACAGCTGGATATCACTATTGAACATTGTATTGTGGTAGATATCACTATCTACCACAATACACAGTTTGAAATCAGTTAGTGAAATACAAAAATGACTCACATATCACCAGCATACAACATACAAACACATACAAACAATTTGAACACTGAGAATAGGACAAATGACAAGTTTTTTTATTTAAAAGTGACAGTGATGCTCAGCCATAAATGTCAACATATCAGGTTTGAGAAGACGTTGGAGAGGGTGTTTTAACATGCAACATGTTTTACCTTGACAGTAGAGACTGCTGTTAACATCGCTTTTCCTACTGAGAGCCAAGGTTGCATGCTTTATTAATCTATTATATATATATTCTATATACTATGAATCTTTTGTCAGATGAAATTGTTCTTGTCTGAAGAACATCCCACAGAATCTCCTTAAGGACTAGAACTACAATCAGTAAATTACAAATTACATCACAAAACTAAACTATACTGATTCCAGTTTGAACCATCATAGGGCAACACACACATTCCTAAATTATACTAATAGACACAATATATACACACACAATGGAAAAGGTAAGGTAAGGTAAAAGGTGTATTCCATATGAATACACAGCATGTACGCACACACTCAGGAGCAGATGATAAACACCAGCTCACGAAGCTGATGCAGACAAAACCACAAACCAGCAGACAGACTGCAGCTATTTTATTCTCTGCAGTCAAGTGCTGACCTTCAAATACACACACACACACACACACACACCTAGATTCATTTCTAGAGTAGTCTTTGATGTCAGAAGAGTAAAGGGATTTGCACACGTCCAGCAAAACAATAAATACCTAGATCATCACATACAAGTAGCTGTGGTCGAAGCATTCAGATCATTTAAAGTCCAACACTACAAAGTTGAAGTCATGCATGCAGAATTTTACTAATTTAAGTACAAAAGTAATATCAGCTAAGTGTTTTCTAAAGTTTAAAATTAAGTCAGTGTTATATCCTCATATTGCTGGATAATTATTATTAGTTTATAGTTTACATATGTACCACGTGGCACAGGTGAATACTCAGGTGTTCTCAGCTCTAAACTCTCTGTGTATCTGTGTGTGTGTGTTCTGTCTGCAGCTGGGAGAACCACCACCAATGAGGAACTAGAGGACATGTTGGAGAGTGGCAAGCTGGCCATCTTCACTGATGATGTAAGCGCCGCACCTGGGCCCGGCTGTAGCTATGGGTCACTTTAACCTGAGTCATTCTGCATCCCTAAATGATTATCACTAGCTGATCGGGATGGCAGAATGGCCACGAGGTGCGTTGAGACATCAAGTGAATACGGCCTTTGTCACATGACCACAGGGAGGATGGGAGAGTGAGAAGCCAGCTGCAGTGTTGCAGAGCTTTTACTTTGAAGGTGTAACTTTATATTGTCATCTGCTCCTTCAAATTAAAAGCTCAACTATTTGCAGACACCACTGCCCCTGGCAGGAGAAGGTTGTATGATTGGAGAGCCATGTGACCTGATGTTGTGGTAAGTGGTCAGCTCCACAGACGGCTGCTGTAACTGGATGCTGAGCTGGAAATCTAACGTTTTCACTGAGCTCTTGTGGTTGAAACCACACCCACCTATGATGTCACAGTGTACTGACATCTATTTTAACCAGCCGGCGCTCATTTATTCTATAAACAGGTAAGTGAGTCACTACCAGACGGCTATCAGCAGAAACTGGAGGTCAAAGGTCATAACCATGACTTTAACCAACAAATTCTATAGGCAATGCTGATTTACTTTTCAAAAAGCTAGCATACGTACCTGCAGTTTGAAACTCTTTTTTGGCATTTTATCATATTATTGATAGTCAGCAAGCCGAGCCTCAACATGTTTTGCTCATACCATACATCCTTTATTACACATACTGGGTTGTGAAAGGCAGACTTATATTGTTTGACTACATTTAACTGCTTTAGTAGGCTGCACCAGAATCCCATACCTGGCACCAGCCATACTTTAGAGAAATAAGCAAATATAATTCAACTGTTACATAAAGAAATATAAAAGTTTGTTTTTTTCCCTATGGTTCGAGTCCTGTTTTTGATAAAAGTGAGAGAGAGCAAAAACATACAGTATGGTTCTCATTTACTAGCAGCATTTCTACTCCACCATTTTTGTACAGTTTTCAAGCTGCTATCAGTAAAACTTCATAGGGTTTCACATTAAAAATCTTTGACAGGTTCAAAGGACATAACCTCCATTTGTCCAGAAGGCTTCTGGTTTCAAAGGTTGCAGAAAGGGTTGTTTCTTTCTTTCTAGTAGTATATTTCCATCTCTTCATGGCAGGTTTCTGATCTGAAACATTTGTAGTGTTGTGTTTCACTCTGATGGTGGCTTAGCTACAAAACAAAAACTAATATATATTTCTCTTAAATCATATTTGTGTGGAAATTCTCCCGCAGATCAAAATGGACTCTCAGATGACTAAGCAAGCCCTGAACGAGATTGAGACCCGACACACCGAGATCATTAAGCTGGAAAACAGCATCCGCGAGCTGCACGACATGTTCGTCGACA
Source organism: Anabas testudineus (assembly GCF_900324465.2). Lineage (NCBI taxonomy): Eukaryota > Metazoa > Chordata > Actinopteri > Anabantiformes > Anabantidae > Anabas > Anabas testudineus. The sequence continues at coordinate 4,400,808 of NC_046617.1, read as the reverse complement.
TGGCCATGCTGGTCGAAAGCCAGGTACGTGACGCAATGACAGCAAATGAATACACGACTACAAAGGGTCGGGTCTTTTTTTTTTTTAGACATTTCATGTTACACCTTGTGATACGTGTGATTCTAGGGAGAGATGATTGACAGAATTGAGTACAACGTGGAACACTCCGTCGATTATGTGGAGCGAGCCGTATCTGACACCAAGAAGGCCGTCAAATACCAGAGCCAGGCTCGCAAGGTAACGTGTTCATTTAGGAGAGATGTCAACTATGACTTGCAGTGTATCTCTCATTTGTTCTTGACTAACCCCATGTGTGTCTCTCTCCTGTGTACCTGCAGAAGAAGATCATGATCATCATCTGCTGCGTCATTCTGGGCGTGGTCCTGGCGTCGACCATCGGCGGCACGCTGGGCTTCTAAGATGCTTCACCACCTGCCGCTGTGACAACCGACACCGACCGACCGTCCACCTGACAGCCAGCAGAGAAAAGAAACACCAACGACGACAACCACACAAAAACTTGAAACACAAATGCAAGACAGATAACCATTCAGCTAGGAAGAGATAACAGTCCAATCACAGATAAGAGGAAACACCACAGGGTTGGGTGGGGTTCAAAAAACAGACAAAAAACACAATAAAAACGCCATCACATTATAGCTGACTTAAAATACATAGCATATACAAAAAGAGGGTACAAATAAACATACTATTTATTACAGATGTACATGTAAATTAAGCAACACATGGGTTAGCGACCTGTAAAAAAATATGACCTATAATATGACATTTAATTGTTTGTTTGTTTTGCCTTTTTTCTTATTTTTTAAAAGTTTCTTTCGTTTTTCGGGAGTCTCCAAGGACAGTGACGGTGATTGCTGCTGGGTGGGAGTTCTGCAGGACAAGCATTCCAGAGTCAAACTGTATTTGTTTATTAGTTTCCTAGAGTGATTTCCCAATAGAGGCTCTGGAACTGAGCACCTTCGAGAATGTCATTGAACACGTTCTTAAGAAATGTGCTCGGCGCTCCAGTTACATCTTGTCCTGCTGCAGGACGTTCACCTCCAAGACAATACAATCTTCTTCAGCTCCGTGAGAACATTGTGGAGCTCTACAACCTTGTGCTGTACGCTGGAACAGAAGGTTCCACAGCTGTCCTGCAGGACTAGCACACTCTGGCTTTGGTAGAACCAACATTGTCCCCTCGTATTTTTTGGGGTGGGGGAGGAACCAACCTCGCCGTTGGCTCAGCCGCCTCTTCAGACCACCTCTTATTTGTTGCTCTCTCCTGTCATTCACCTCAGTCAGCCTGTTAAATTAGCTTAAATTGGCAAAAGCTGACCTGCCACATGCCTTTTGTAAACCAGCAAGGAAAGAGTGTGGCACACTGCCCACTGAGACGTTTTCACAGCAAGCAAATTGACTGAGAAAACGCCACGTGGGTTTGTGTGTGTGTGTGTGTGTGTCACTGTAAGGTGGCAGGTTTCCATGAGAGCAGCCTCCCCTACTCGTCACACCTATCCAACCAATGAGCAGGCAGGGAGAGGGCCTTTGGTTTTCCAACTCAATCTGATTGGCCAGCTGCAGAAAACGTGCCATCATTTGACTGACAGGTGAACACTAAGAAGGAAGGGGTGTAGGAGGAGAAGCGTTCAGAGGAGATGGACGGTCAATCTATGCAGTTTAGATAAGAGGAAGACGACTTGTCCCACCTCGCTGTAGAAATATTGTGATCAAAGCTGGGTGTCATCTCCAAGCTGTCACAACTGTTCTTCCGGAAATATTCGAAAAAATGAAGAGAACACATTAAAAAGTAAAGAAACTTTGAGTAAATCATAATGGCCTAACGTAACAAACAAGCTGGACATTGCTGAAACCCTGAAGATGCTGGCGTGCCCTGGTTACCTGAGTGTTGCAGTAACAATGTTGCTTTTTTTTGTTCGTTTTTCAATGGGAAGTGCTTCTTGCTTTGTTGTTCCGTGATGCTGCTGTTTTAGTGCGTGCGTGACGTGTCCCGTGAAGTATTGGCCTGGACTTCATTTAGCGATTACAGTTTAGCTTGTGAAACAGTTTTACAGTTTTCCCCTCCATCGCCATCCTGAGTGTGAGAGTGTGTCATTTTGGGCATCGATCATTTACATTACTATCACGCCATTTGAATGAGTAACACAGGTGCTACTGAACAGGAGATGCTCTTTCGTTTGGTGGATTTTCTCCACCAAAGCATGTGTGAAACATGTACCACACATCCACATCCACGTATACATTCACTACATAGCACAAGCACGAACAACTCCTATATACATCTTAACACAGAGACTGGATATTCCCACTCAACACATACACTGTTAATTAACCCGTGTTACAAATCATGCCAGTGTTAGTGTTAGACTATGTCGCTTAGCATGCCGTAGCATTAGCTTGTGTTACGTGTAGACTGTAGTTGTTTGACAAAATAATCTTCACATAAGTTTCGCTTACTGGCTTTTTCCGGAGTGATTACCTACATTGTTTCATTAGTGTTTAGTGACTGCTCAGTAAGGGGACGAATTAAATCATAAAAATGAAGGTTGAAAGTTCTGGAAAAGGCTAGTAAGCTAGTAGCTAGCTAGCTAGTAAGTAATTTTTGTCAAACTAGTGAAATTGTAACAGTAGTCACGCATTTTACTTTTCCATTGAACACTGCAATATACACAAAGATAAATAACAACCACATTTTTATTTAAAACATATTACCTGTATACAGATTGCATTAGCATTAGCAGTTAGCAGTATGTTTGTACAAAAAAAAAGAACTTCTGTTTACACAAATGAAGCTATACGGAAAAGAATATGATTTCAAATGAGCTCATTATAACATAGTCAAATCAACATTATTAGTAAGCACAGTATAATGTGTTACCCGTCAACACTGCTCCAGGCTGGAACAACATGCACATTTTAAGACAGCGTATGTTGTAAAATCGGGTTTTGTTTTATTCATGTTAATGTGGTTTACATTAAAAAGTAACACAAGTGTGTGTGTGTTGTCCAAAACTGGAGACACGTGTTGAAAACTACTACTCAGTATTGTGACTCTGGCTTTCGGAGGTGTTTAAAAGAAGAGCGTTCGTCTGTGTTAAACAGAGGTTTGTGATCCTGAACCATCACAAAACAACCACTGGCAGGGTTACCACTAATACTACACCAAACCACTCCACACCACACTGAGAGCAATAAAGTCTGGCTTTAAAGTTTGTTAGTCCAGTTTCATTTGACAGAACACGTTTTACTTAGCTAGCTCACCGTGTCTAGATTTTCTCCCCGTTCCAAAGCTGTAGACTTGAGTTGTTTTGTAGAAGGCTGTTTCTATCAGGCTTTAACTATAACTTGATTTAAATACCACTTTGCATTGAATAGGACATGGACCACTTCATGTGGTGTTTGACGAGCATCATTAGCCGAAATCTGGAGTCATGACATGACACTAGCTGCTTCTGGTAAGAGCAATTTGTAGACACGACGGAAAAGTTACCGTCTTCTTGTATGTTGTTTTCTGGGTAGTTGTAGTAGCTAGACTGTTTGTTCATTTGTGCAGTCGCTCGATATAAAAAGGGACTAGCATTCCAGCTTCAGGTTTGGATTGGAATGAAATGGTTATTTGTATTACAAGTGATTTTTAATTTTGTTCCCAAAACCAGTCACTCAAAACTTTTCTCTGCTGTTGTGTTGTCAATGGTCATGGCTACGTTCTGTCATTATTAGTGGTTTCAAAGTAATTTTGCCACTTGAGAGAATGGTAACAACACTCAGTCTGTCCACAAGTGGACTCGCCTTTGTGAAGTCAATTCATCTAACTCCACTAATCACAGTGCTGTGTTCATCACCTGCCAGCTGCATCATAAAGCCATGCAATACTTCAATTACTCAATGTTCTCCATGGTCGAATCGTTGTCAAGGTGACATCGTGGTCACCGCAGTAGTCTTGCAATGGTTAGGTGGTGGTGATTGTGGTGGAAATAAGTCATATCAGTGATGTGAGGATGCAGTCGTAGCACCAGCCATCTTGTTGATACGGACATTTCTTTGGCATTTGTACCTGTGTGTGTTTTTTTCTGTAACATTTCTGTTCCCGTCTGGCAGCCATCCATCAGGCCATGTCACCATCGCCAGGGGAAAGAAAACACAGACAAACATCACAAAAGCATAAAGGAATTAAGGTCAATTTAAAGAAGGTCAGGAGGTTTGTCTGACTATTCAGCCCCCTGTGCTTTTATCTTGTCCCATTTGTGTTGTTTGGTTGTACAAAAGACTACGTCAAAGATCGGGGGTCTGCCCCTTCCCTTCTCCAGCAGACCCTGCCCATTCCGTTGTGTGTAACAATGATAATAATAAAAAGGCATGCAAAAACGTTGTGGAGTTTGCATGATGGTGTTTTTTGTACCCCAACCCCAACCTGCCCTCCATGTCATGCACTTTACCACTCATCGGACCTAGTTTGCTAACTACACTAGCTGTTCCTACTTAATCAGCATTCGCTTTTTTTTATCATTATTATTATTTAAACGTTAAACATATGTTGACGGTACTTGTCAACGCATGCTCTGTTTGTAAATCTTTTTGTTGGAACATGAACTGATGTTTCGTTCGAGGTTGATATTTCAATGGGAACCTGTGAATGGCAAAGTTTTGAAATATGCTGCTGTCCACTTGAGCCATCCTGCTTCCCTAAAACCCCTGACACTGACCTCCAAACCTCCCACTAGGTCACACACCACTGTTATCAGCTGATCTCTGTGCTTTGCTTCCAAAGTGGCATTTGTGTTGTGTTTTTGTGAAAGAATTGTCCACAATAACATGAATTGTTTGTTAGAAGTCTGAAAACCTCAACTTGTGGGCAAACTTCCTGTCGCCCCTCCACCTGGCCTTGTGTGTGTGCAGCATGCCGCCCTTCCTCTTCAGTGAAACAAGATTAGTGCATTTGCGCAAAAGCGTGTTTGTATTGTGTCAGAGCAGCACGAGTTTGTTTTGATGTGCGAAGCATCCTATCGCAGGTCCACGGGTTGCAGCCGTTTGACGAATTATACTTTTGTTTCTTGAAAATGGGAAGATATAGGCGATTTGACATATTTATGGACGCCATAATCACTGTTATAGTTATTCTATTTATTAAAACTCAAACCAAAGCGTTTTTTGCCCTGCCCTCATGTGTTCGCAAAATGTTCGCCGCAAATATCAAAGAGCACAACGCAAGTCAAGTTTACACAAAGAAGTTCGTCACAAATGGTGAAAAAAAAATCAATAATACCAACTCATCAAATGCTATCGTAAGCATAAAAACAAAACCCCAGCCCCTCTGCCCACCACTAGCCCTTACTGCATGTTGGTTTGTCCACCAATCAAACCAACGTCTTACGCCACAACAACGTCTGCCTCCACCCCCTCTTTTTGTTTCTTTTGCAAGTGTAGATGTTAGTTAGTGGTCTGATTAGTGGAAAAATATAACGCATAATCATCCGTGAAAAAACTTGCATATATATATATATATATATATACACTTCTCCTCCACTTGAGGCATATATGGAGACAAAGGTGGTGCTTTCTTATTCTATTTATTAATTGCTGTTATTCTTGTTATTTTGGTGTCATTATTTTTTCTGTACAGCTTGTTTACCAGTCTCTGTGTTCACACTACAGGATAAATGCTTTCCTGCAGGTTTGAAGGTTTTGCTAGCTAGTCCGTCACAAAGTAGCTTGTTTCATGGCTGATGGGTGGAAGCCAACGAAGCCGCTTCTCTTGCAGCTGCTCCAAAGCCCCAAAGTGTTTGTCTTTAGCTTTCTTGTAATTCTCCTACAAGAATTCTGATCATCCTGACTTCAATATTACTGCTCCATTATTACTCATATTTGCATTTGCCAGCTTCCTGCAAAGGGATGTTATTTACCCCCAGCAAACAGTATCATGTTGACAATGTGTCCTAGCAGACCTTATTAGCAGTTGCCAAAAGCAGTTAGTTTAGCATTTGATCAAATAAAAATGTTGACTAATTAGCTGTTTGAGCTGTAAGTTGTTTTATAACGGCCTCTACAGCTTCACTTGACTGCTGGGACCATTTTTCTGTAAGATGATGACGACTGGCTCTGTTGCTTTTTCAATAAGCGTAACACTGGGTCTATTTGAGCTGCATAACAAATTGGAGATGCTGCTACTTGAGAGAGGTCTGAATTTGGATTACCTGTATACATCACAGTTATATAATGTGGCTTCCAAATTGCAGTTGTGCACATGAAGCAGAGGGAAAGATAATCTTTTATTACAGCTGGAAGATAATTGAGGAGTGACAACCATTGCTAGCTAGATCCCGTAAACCTACAGCCAGCATTTTCCTGTGTGTGAGAAAAGACTGCAGCCTTGTCAACTGAAATCACATATATAAGCAAGAAAATATATATTTATATACACATAGACACACACACACACACAGACATATATATATATATATATGTATATATATATATACATATATATATATATATATATATTACACCAACATACTGCATTTCTATAACTGTATGTATGTAACTGTACTGCTTCTATTGGCTGTGTACAGTTTTTGTCAGAGTGGGGTACAGAAAGCAGGAAAAAATCATCTGGAGGGAGTTTGGGTGCGACACCAACACTTAAAAGATTGACTTACTGTTAGCCATTGGCCTGTGTGTGAACGTAACTTGGTTGTTTCACACACACATATTGAAAACTAGGGTGGGGGGTCACACACGCAGTTATTTCTGCAAAGAATCATTTAAGCATTAACCAGCAGCACAGTGTCTGCAGACAGGTGTCTGTCTTCCAAGTTGGTACTTGACAGACACCAAGATCAAAGAAAATTGAAGTTTCAAGTTCAAGGATTCAAGTTAGTTCCTTTTTTTCCTCCCTTGTCGGACAATAAACTCTTCTCTACGATGATTTTTGTCTTCCTGAAACAATTTTCAAAAACCAAAACCTGTTCAGTGCCCTGCTCTGGATGATGATAAAAATATTTGTTTGTTTTGGCTTCGATCTGCTCTTGTCAGCAGTAGTAGCTGCGAATTTATATTATTTGTGGTTTCTGATGACAATTAGTTTGATGCTCCCATATGTCTTTCTACTCTCTCATCATACGAGACAGTATTTGGTTTGTATCAGTGTTTTTTTGTCCCTAGTGGGAGAGGTGGGAGGGGTCAAGGGGAGGGGCCTGAAAATATCCCACGCCCATACAGTCTCTGCCACAGCAAGTAGGAAAGACACTCAAATAGCTTTGTTATTATCATCATTATTGTTGTTATTATTATTATTAACATGAATTACAAAGAAAAATGCAGTAAAACATTTGCAAAAACCCAGAGGAAGAACAAACGGCTTCACACAAAGTGATCAAACAAACATAAAAACTTTAAAAAGGGAGGTTGTGACGATTCTATAATAGCAATGATTTAAAGACGTACAAAAGGAGTTATGTTATCATAAATAATAGTAGTAATATTGAATATTGAATGCTCGCAATTTTGTCAAACTGAAACTGGATTCTTTGTGTTATGTAATTATTGTAAATAACTTCAAAGAGAGAAAAAATGACTTGCATGTCTATGTATAAATCTACTGAGATATCTATTCCTGTCAAAGTTGACAAGTAGTTCGATCTCTGTCCTTTTTTGCCACTTTCACTTCCCCCTTTAAAATATCACTGGTCCTCACCTCCAGTCCTCCGCCCTCTCATCTTGGCTGTCCTTATGTTCCTGCTTTGTGGGTGAGAGACAGCAACAGAGAGAAGGAGAAACATAGCTTCCAGTGTCGTTGTCCGCCATGCTCAGTTCAAATGCTGTGTTTACACCAGCCTGCTGAAATCTTTCTGTTCACGTATGTAGACAGAAAAGGTATGATAGTGGTTTTAGTAGTAGTCCACCCACGGAGCTTCAGTGTCATACCTTTTTTGTCAGTCAGGTCTCTTCACGTCTGTCTAAAGTAATACCAAATCAATTATGTTAAGACAGAAGTGAAAAGATGTTGTGCATCAGTGGGTATTCTTCAAAAATGTTTGCCTTTGTGGTGAAAACACAGCCACAACCACACCTCTGTCCATCACCCCAGTTCCAGAGGCTCCACCCACTGGCTCCTCTGATGAAAGTGCTTCCCTCCATATTAGGAAAACGTACCCCGCCTCCAGGGCTTTCCAGGTCACCCCTACCCCATCGCTTTGGAAGCCCTGCTAGCGGTTTCCGAACTCTTTCTCTCTGTTTGACGCTATGTCTCTCGACCCCAGCTATCGAGCCAAACACCCAAACTCCTTTTCTTACCTGCCTGTTTTCCCCAGAGTTTAGCCTCCACTCAGTCCTAGTAAAACGACAACCTGAGAGGCAAATGCTAAGTAGTCTGCACTAATAATGTCAGCCTGCTAGATTTTAAGGTGAATCTAGTTCTAAGCAGCTTTTAGAAGTTAAAGGCTTTTCAATAAAAAAACACATTCATCAGCTGATTTCTAATAACATATAAACACATAAGTAATAAAAACTATTCCACTTCAAGTTAACATCTAAATAAGAGTCCTTTTACCCTTAAACTAACACGATCATAGTGTCTATGTATTTCTATGGTTAAGATCATCAGTCTTTTGGGGAAAAGAAGCACTGACCAATTTTAAAATCCAGTGTTTCTACATCTGCTTTGTCCTCCAGATGTTCCCCATCCCCAGTGCCACCACAATCTACCTAATATGTGGATGTTACCAGCGTTTTGTCCTCAGCGAGTTCCTAGAGGGGGTCTTCAGTTCCTCACAGGCGTTGATGTGCAAACATTTTTGTGACAAAAACATCTTCAGTGAAAAGCAAAATGAATGCAGTTTCGACAGGTTTTTAGTCTCCAGCTAGTTTTGGGCCCAGTATCTAGCGTCACACAGGCCTAACGTAACAAAGCATGCAATATACAGAGAAACAAGGGCTTTCTTTATCATGCAGAGGCGTTCAGGCCTGTCCCATGAGCTCAGACCTCCTGAAGGAACTCCATTTACAAAATCACAGATTTTAGATGCCATGAACGCACAACCTTCTGCAGCATACCAGAAGGAAACCCCTCTGTCTTTGTGGCAGACAGACAAATAAAGACAGAAGCTATCTCGGGGGGAAATGGCAGGAGAGAGATGAACACATGAAGTTACAAAAAATATTTCCAAAAATTTTAAAACAATGAAACAAAAAGAGGACAGGGCCATCGCTCTTTGAATGCAACTTTGACTGGAAATGCAACTTGTGTCCCGTTTTTTTTGTGTGTGTGTATGTGTGCGTAGCGTAATGTAAAAGCGATCTGTCCCCCCCTCCCTGCCCTACCCCTCTAAATAAAGACACCTTTCCTGCCCCCCCCGTCCCTCCCCCTCACTCCCCTCCAACCTTGTTTCCCCCTCTTCCCTCCTCTCTCGTACTGCTGTTGGCTGTTCTGTTTAGTTCATGTGACGTGCCAGTATTCCCCCTCTCCCCTTCTTTTCCCATTTGCCTCCTCCCCCTTGCCCTCCCCCCACGCCCCCTTCTCTCTCTCTTGCTCTCTCTCTCCTTCTTTCCCTCTCTCTCTCTTCATGGATCTTTAAGATGACAACTCTATGCAGATGCTGTCTTTTATAAGTGTGTCAAAATTTTAATTTAAAATAAAAACTTAAAAAAACAAACCCTGACAGAAATATTGAAATGATAACAAAAAATGAATAAAGAAAAGGATTGTTCAGTGTACTCTTGTTGCATGTTGGAATCGTTATTGCTTTGTGTCTTTAATCACTCTCACCTTCTCTTCACATTTAAAGAATCACATTTTCTGTATTTGTGAACTTTACAGGAACAATATGTAGGCTAATATATTACCTTACTAAATAATATAAGAGTATTATATGTCATTAGAGATTAAAGATATACTTTAAGAGACATTATTGGCTCCACAGACAACAGCGCCTGTAGCCTGTAAACCGTCTTTCGAAATACTCCAGGCTGCAACATCTCTTTCTGTTTTCGTCTATGTGATCCTGCCCACTACACACTTGTCCAGTGACTTTTGGCCACCACGGGTTCCCAGACATGAAACATCTCACCAGATGGGTTTTAAGATGAATGGAGAGTTGGCAAATGTTCTTCTCAACAGGTGCTGGTGAGGACTGTTAATTACTTTATAATTGAGATCTCCATCAGCTGCAATTGGACAGTTTTCAGAAATGAAAAACTGAACATGCTTCTGGAGGCAGTAGTAGCAGTAAATCCAACTCCAGAGTGTCTTATTTTCACCACAATCAGCACTTAGATTCAGGTTAATGGGTTCAGCTTTGGCTGTGGTGCTTATACCCATCCATGCATCAAGCTAACACTGAAAGAATAAAATAACATCCACATGAGCTGGTTTATAATTTTCAGGCTTGTCATCTCTTGCATTGTCAAAGTTTTCATATTTGCATGTTCAGCATCCTCTACCTGGAAACTTGTGTAAGCTTTATATCTTGGGAGGAGGGGTAGGGTAGGTACACAACCCTGTTTAATATTTTGATTTTGGACTCCAGTACTCCCTTTTACAAACTCCCTGTGAAGTCACATAACATAGTACGTGATTCATTTTAAACTCATAAACAGTATTCTACTTAGGTGTACGTAGTAAAGAACACAGTCACAATATGACGGTAGACAAAAGCACAGCCTCCTTTCCCTACTCCATCTGTGGCTCTCAGTCGACTGGTTCATACTGAAGAAGTAAATCTCTAGAAACCTTAAACTCTTTAAAAACATAGTTTCATATTCAAAAGTGCCATGGTCAGTTGATCCATGTAGTTCTTAACAAAGCAACAGAAGGAAACTGCATTTTGGAAGGAACTACTTTCAGAGGTGGATTAATTCTTATTAGCGGCCCTTATTTCATTTTCATTCACACAAAAACATAAATACCATCAAGAAGAATAAATGTCACTTTTCCAAAGAAGCATGTTTTTTTTTTAATGAAAGTGATTTTAGGTCAACATTTGGTGCTTCTCAGGGACATTTTCAAACAATTTCTCACCAAAAACTGCTTTGTGAAACACTCAACACTCATATCTAGTAACAGCCATCATTACACTTTGATAGAAATAGAGGCATTATACACTTATGTTTGTATATAAAGGGTCATACAGAGGTTATAATATAGAGGTACAGTCACAAAACCTAATCTAACCAAACAGTACCAAGAGTCTACTGCTATGTTTCTACTAGTCGCCTTCTAGTACAACCATTGTGCATCTCCAGCAGAAATGAACTGACCGATGCAGATACCATAAATCTGCATAAAATTAACATTTCCTCTAAATAAATCAACATTGTGTCCAGGAGTGATCATTTGTTCAATGCATACACATGAAGTTGGGACTTTTGTATTATAGCTCAACAACCTTTTACTATTTTACACATCTGAAAATCCTAAACTCAATATTGCATTCACAAAAGTAAATTAAAGATGTTTCATTTGTTTAATTGTGACCTCAATATCTTACACATTCCTTGGGCATAAATATGAAAAGGTTCTAGTATGAGAATTAGAAAAAGAGGAATAATTGATTAAATTAATTCATCCAGAAATTCTTAGGGTTAGTAAAATGAATCTCATAATTGCAAAACTTGTGCTCAAACTTATAAGAAAACATTCTTGTAAAAACAAAATATATATTTTGGTATGAAATATAGTTTTTCTTAACAGTTTTAATTATAGTCATTATTTTACTAGTTATAAAGATTAGGAGAAAAAAAGTCATAATGACTAAAATCAGCAGCCAGATACCTGCCTTCAGTCACACACTCTATTGATTTAATAATTACAGTAGCTTCATCTGAAAGACCAAATTTGATTGAGTTAATAAAAATAGAACATATATATGTCTGAAGAAAAAAAAAAACAACTTACAGCAAGTTTCTGCAATTAAGAGTTTAGTGAATCTGACTCATTGACAATGAGAAACTAAGGACAAGAATATGAAAATAGTCTTGTTTCATGTCCTAATTATAAGACTATCATTGTCTCATAATTATGTGTAATAGGTGAATATACAGTATGTGGAAGTTTTCTGGTTTTTCCTGTAAGATCTTCAGTTTCTCCTAATACTGAGACGTAGATCTCAGTATTAATCGTTATAATAAAACTTTGTATTAAAAAGCAACAAGACGCTGGGTGATAATCTTTCATAACATATCTTCACATGATTGTGAGCTGTTTATGTCTCACAAAAATGACGCCTAGTCCACGGACCTGTAGAAAACCTTCTAATAATTCAGACTTTTTAGAAAAACATATTTTTTCTCAATTTTACAATACGATATATCAGAATTTGTAAGACACGCACCTTTTATGAGATAGTTTGCAGATACTTATTACAAGGATTGTAAGAAAACCCTGACATAGTTACCAAACAAACCAAAGATCCTCCTCTTTATTATGAGATGAGACACTTCAGGAGAAGGCAACTTCTCATTACTGGATGAAGTTTTAATGTTTCAGAGAGCATATTTTGACATTTAGATACAAATCTTAACTATTCCAATGATTTTTCTCGTATTTTGATCAAAATAAATTAGTTCCTTCTAATTATGAGACCTAAACCTAGAGAAACTTTCTTAATAATTTGATGAGAAATAATAAAACTGTGTAAAATTAGAAAATGAGTAGAAATAAATGTCAATACCATAATACTTAAAAAATGTCTATTGTCTTACACAATAGACATGTCAAGGACGTCATCTCTTGAACGTCTGTGCGTCTAATGACCTCAAAGATGTGCCCCTAGTGTACAGACATGATACATGATGATTTGCATGTCTAATAATGTCTATATAATGACATGGGCAGACATCCAACTGTATCCACATCATCCATATACTTCCATATACCTGCACCTACAGACTTGTGTTGTATGTCACAACTGCAAATGGGGACCTTGACCATCTGGCATGATGCAGACACACATGCATGTCTCTTCTCTCTGAATTATTTAAATATCAGTACGAGCTTTTCAAATCAGTCAATAGATGCTCACTTCCTTATAGTGAGAAATTGTGATGAATAGTTTCTCACACTATAACAATGAGAAAAACATCTATCTAATAAGCACTGGATATTGTCTCACAGTAATGACAGTGTAATTAGGTAAAGTTATCATTATTATTGTTGTTACTGTTATTATTATCATTATTCCTTTATATTATTATATCTGCCATAATACCTCATAATAAACAGAAAATAAAAATTACTTGTGTCGTGGATCAAATGGCGGACACAAGCTCCTAGTTAGGCTTTATATTTTTTAACTTTGAGCCAGTTGAGGCCACGTCATTGAGCTTTTTAAACTTAGTAAAACTTAAGCTCTCCTCGAGGAGCCAGACATTATGCGACTCTCATCATCCAGTAATGTCCCACTGTGATTTCCATTCGTAAAGCAAAAGGTGGAAATGCTTTCCACCACCACACGTCATTTTTTGACCTCAGTATTCCTTGGGAAGACGAGGACTTGAGTAATCGACCATGTAAAACATAAGAGTTCAGAGCAAGACATTTTCTCATGCCACTGTCAGCGGTAAGAGTAAGGGGAGATACCTTTTTATCCTCCTCAGTATAAAAAACACAAAATCATCTTCATTGGTGTCCATGTTGACATCCTGAATATTTACAGAGGTCTCAGATGTGAAAGTCGTGGACTTGGACAAAGAGTCCACAAAGAGAGAAAGAAACGATAGAAGATCCTTAATCCAACTGTACATACTGTGTTTTATGCTGCAGAGGAGCCATATGTCTGTAAACCTAAAATATATCCCAACAAATACTGTTCGAATTCCAATGGGCATCAGCTCAACTCAGAATCACTGGAGTAACAAGTCAATGGGAATACACGGAGGTCCATGTTCAGGCACCACTGTCAGCAGAAACAGTCAAAGATACACGTCAGTAGAAAAAGATGCAAGGCTGCTTGATAAAGTCTGAGGACAAACACATTAGTTCAGTTTCCAGAAGGAAGATTTTCCAGGTTGTAAATGTCTTTACATGTTGGACTTGACATAACATGAAGCATAAAAAGTCTGTACAAATTTAGATAAGAAAATCATAGTCAGTTCAAATATTTCATTGACATACGTTTGGTGGTATTTGAATTTAACAGTATGTATTCATGGTTCAATTTCACAGCCAGGTCTCGAGTTGTGTATTCAAATCCATGACCCTTCAGCAGAAGAGATCTGGTCTGGGTCTGATCCATATGTCCTCAAGACGGAGACAAGATGTTCAGAAAGGTCTGGAGGAGACGGTGAGGAAGGCAGATGACATCCCTCTGGACAGCGGACTTCTCCAGTGCACCTTCATGTGGTGTCTCAGGTTGGACCGGGACGAGAAGCGTTTATCGCACTGCTGGCAGGAAAATGGCTTCTCCTTGGTGTGGATGCGACGGTGGCAGACGAGCGCCGTGGACACTCGGAAGGACTTGCCACAGTCAGGGCACTGGTAGCGTTTGGGCTCCGTGTGGATCCGTCTGTGGTTCTTGAGGGACATCAGGTTGGGGAACTCCTTCTGGCAGGAGTTGCAGAAATAGGTCCCGGTCTTGTGGCTGTTCTTGTGGTTGAGCAGGGAGCTGGCATGGCGGTAAGAGCGACCACACTGATTGCAGACGAAGCTCCTGGAGCTGCTGCTCGGACTCCCTGGACTCCTATCTGAGAGAGGAGAAACAGTTTTTCTTAGTTCTAACAAACTCTGGTTGAACTTGGAAACAGGCACAAAGAAATCACAAATATCACGTCTGTCTCTCATAGTTGTAAAACAATTTTCATAATTACCATATACATAAAAACTAGTATGGCATTCATATTAAAACAAGTTGCAGGATTAAAAGAAAACTAGTTAATAATTATTAACATCATATTATATTTTTTTAAAAAGTGGTCATAACACGATAAGACAAAAGCACAATATACTTCATAGTAACACAAGGAGAGCTCACCAACAGTTAAAGCATATATCATGTAAAATAACATGTACATGTATATACATACATGTATAGATATAGAGACCTTATATAACTGGCATTACAAGCCCTGTTCAGACATGTTGTTCAGGACATTCACTGTAAAACCAAAATGTTTTACAGTGAGCTAAGCTGTTGAAAAATGTCTGGGATTCTGTTGCAACTTTTAATGAGCCACTTCCTCGTGACTGTGTCTTCGCCTTGTGCATGCCCGCCTGTTAATGTGACTGCATGCAGTCGAGACTTGTGCTGTGCTGACAGTAACACGTAAATCTCACTGGGTCCGAACTAGTGAGCTGGGTGGTGCACCTTTAAAGGAAACGCGAGCGGGGTTTCAGACATGAGATGCTGTCAGGTTAGTGGAAAGGAGCCCATGTCTGAAAGGAGCTCTAGTAACAAGAAAAGGTCTCATAATGACAAAACCTGCCTCACTTAATGGACAGAAAATGGTTACAAAATCTCCTTTATAATGATATTTACAAGATCCATATTGCATTACAGTACAGTAACATAAATACAAACATTTGAAGCACTGTACCACAGTGTTAGGAAAAAAAAGATCTTATGAAACAAGACAACTGTATAATTGTTAACAAATTATAAAATAATGCAAAGATCCATCTCCAAACATCTGATACAGATACAGATCACAAGCTCATAATTATTAAGTATTAATCAGAAACTCTGAATAATAAATGAATGATGAATTATTAACATTTCGTTATTTACTAAATGCTCTTTAAAAACCATCAAACTGAATTTTCTGTCTGTATAGACATCCCTATACGTTCAGGTTGTGATTTACAGGACGTCAACATGAACTCATTTTATGTTTTAAAACCATGAAAATGACATTAAAAGACAAAAACAAACAGACTCTGATGTTTCAGTCTCAGGAGGTCTGAAAGCATTCCCCCCCCCCCCCCCCATGAAACGGGTTTAATTTTGTTTTCCGGGATAAAACAAGAGAATCAAGCTTGTTAGTGAGTGAACAGCACTGAGCGTTTCAGTTTACAACTAAATCACAGTAAACTCATTATTTTTACAAGCTCTCATTCCCCCCGAGACACTGTCTGCTGTTTGGACTTAACATGCGTGACTGAAGGATTTTCATTTTCACCTCAGACTGTCTGACCTCAGGTCGTATGTGGTAAATATCCCAGAATCTGGCAACAAAAACCGACGTATGACACAATGGAATTTTGGATTCTCAGTCAGTTTTGCTACAGTTCAGTACAGTTTAGTGTGAAATAATGAGAATACTGTGTTTTTAAAATGGACTTCACAACAACTTGTTTCCCAAATTTGAACTTCTTAAAAGCAATAAAAAAAAATACCTATTCTTTTTTGGTAACATATTTTATATTCCAACATTTTACTGGTTTTACCAGCAACACTCATTCTAGTCATAACTTGACATGGGTGGTCTTCAAAATACCCGAGGTTGTTGACCTGGTTGTGTTGTTCATTTTCTTCAGATAACGGTGCATCGTTTTAAAGAATCCTCTTTTTTGTATCTCACCCAGAGACACATTAGAAGCAGGGCTGTAACACGATTTTAGAAACACTGGTTTTGTGTAGCCACCCCACTCCCCCTTGATTTTCCTTTTCTGACACTGACTTGACTTTACTTCTATGAAAATCTAACTCACAGAGAGTATCCATCAACGGTAGCTTTCAATTCTGCATACTCTGTCCTGCAGCCAAATTATTCCGTATCTGATAATATCAGCTTTTCCTCCTTTTTAGAAAAATAAAAAATAAATACTTTAGTGGTGGTGCACTTTTAAATGTCCGCTGAACTGAGCTGTGTGAGTATAGACGCTCTTCTGTCTGTGAGATTTCTTACAGGTTTCTGTGTTGATATTTGCCATGTTGACAGTGTGGTCAGTTAGTGACCACAAAAGAAGTTGAGATGGGATCTTCTACCTTCTTAAAGGTGCAGTGGAGTCTTACAGGCACTGCGAAGGTGAGTTGAGATACTAAATGCACTAATGCATGATATTAAATGTGTCAGCAGCTGTTTTTTTCCCCACAGTAAGTCCTTTATCAGTCATTTAGTGGTTACACATAACTGGAGAATTTCCATGTTTTTTATGCGTTTAATATTTATTTTGGAAGAATTCGGGGGACCCACATCTGTGTTCGGTCAGATGAAGCCTGTTATGAACCTACTGGTCACATGTTGAGAACCTGATGAAGTTAAACTAATCCAAAGTCACATGGAAGAAAAACTATGTGCAAGCAGATTGATGATCCAAGTAGACAACATGGTAAACGGGATGCATCGTTTCGTGTTAAGCAAATGTTAAATGTAATAGAACATTTGAGCTAACAGCTTAAATGAAAACACACACAGTGTCATAAAAACCCAATACCAATACGTGATATATGACCATGTATTGATCATTTGCAGAAGTATTCAAACCATTTGATGTGGCACCAAATGGTGGAATGGGGGCACTCTGTTTGCTTTCCTTTTCGTGTAATCTAAAACTTTGAATGGCAGCGTCATGCTATGGGGATGCTTCTGTGATGCATGGTGCAGGTAGACTGGTCAGAGTTGAATAATAGACTAGCGGCACAGAGCTGCACAAAACCGGAGACTGGGACAATGCATTTCCAGATCGGTACAGAGAGGTGTTTTACCACGGTGAAATAAAACTATATGTGTTTCTACCTTGAAACACAAAATGGATAAACGACCTAAGGGTTTTATTCAGGTATCAAAATACTATATTTTTGTTTATGAAAAACAAATTCCATAAAAAGACTTGAAGCAAACCTGAATAGCATTTAACATATGTGAATCTAAAACCTGTTTTTAGCTTATTCTTTTGTTCCACAGAACTACATTATTGTTCAAAGGCTACTAAAAACACATCAGTTAGTGAAACTGCTGCCATGGGTGACGTGTTTCTTCCTCATAGAAACCTGTAACTCTTAATAAGTACTTAAAAAAAGAGAGAGAGAGAGCTCCAAAGTTTGAGGATGACCAACACTGAAAAGGAAGGGGCGGTTTTTAACAATACTCAACACTGGAAGCTTTGTAAAGGCCGACTAGCGTAAAGTGCAGTATGATTAATATTGTTATTATTAACTTAAAAATAACAACAAAGACAACAACAATAGTAATAGTAATAATAATAGTAATAGTAATAATAATAATAGTAATAATAATAATAATAATAATAATAATAATAATAATAATAATAATAATAATAACAACAACTGACAAAGCTGTTGAAGGAGAACAGATTGAAAACACTGACCTCCAATCTTTTTTTCCGCTATTTATTTTCAGTACTCAGCAGTAAGGGTTATAGTATATGGACAAGTTTTTCTGTTAAGAAATGAATTATCAAAACATAGTTTATAAAAGTGTATAGTAAGCATTACATATATATGTATGGAAACAAAAAGTTAGAACTTAAAAGAAAAAAGGGATTATACTAGTTCCAAACCAATGTTTTTCTTCTTTTTCATCTAAAAACTACTTGAAATGCAGGCGGGAAGTGTACACTCAGAAAAAAAATGTGGTGGACGAAAACGCAAAAATAAAAATAGAGAATATACAGTTATTATTTCTGTGTTCTAGATCACATTAACTCCTACAGCACTTGACGGTCACTGCACGGCTTTGACTTTTTCTTTTTTTCTTTTTTAAAACTAGCACCAGTGCTCCTGAAAACTCTGACAAACTGTTTTTTTAACATACACAGAGGCTTCCAAATAGTCAATAAATGCAATTAAATAAAAAGGGAAAAAAAAAAATAACACCAATAAATACAAGAGGTTACCATAAAAGTGTAACATAAAAAATGTTCAAATTATGAGGACTGAAGCACTCCAAATAAAGAGGAGAACCACCGAGTCGTCCCTTTTGAATGCGAGTTAGATTTTTGTGAAAAAGGAAGGAGGGTGAGGAGGTGAAGAGGAATTCAGTCAGACTCGGCAAAGAGATAAATACGGAAGAGAGGGATGATGGGAAGTCTCGACTGAGATAGACAGTCACAACATCACTTGGTAAAAGGCAAGAAAAACACTTTCCATCGTGTAGTTATAGTTCCTTACATTTTCACACATTAGAACAGTGTCCACAGAGTCTCTGTGGAGCCCAGTGTTCCTTAAGAGAGTCCATCATCTCCACAGGACAAGGGGATTGTGGGTAAAGGAAAGGGGAGGGGGTGTCAGGTGGGTGTTTTACATCATCATCACAGCTCTAAACTCACACATCCTAAAGACTAGCGCCGTCCAAGTGTTAATAATAATCATAATAATATAAATAAATGCATTACTACAATGATCTGTCATCTTTTTTCCTTCTTATAAAAGAGGTACTGTAGATAATACAGTCAGAAGTATGATTACAATACAGAATCAAAACAAAACAGTCATGTCGGCTCACACCGAACAATAAACACCTTTGTTTACTTGTGTTTTAGCCATCCATGCAGTTTCTGTCATTTTTCAGCTTTGAGCCATGTTCAGCTGGTTACTCAATCAAACAGTAACAAGTCTGAGACAAAGATTAGGACCGGACAGGAGGAGCTGAGGGGAAGATTGATAAATTATTAAACTTACCACTTGTTCACACATGCAGACTCAAATGCTGGAGAAGAATCATAATGTTGCCTGCTGAAGACTGAAATACATTAAATTCAAACATGTCCACTGACAGAGCAATACCTTAAAGCAGTGATTTTGATCCCCTGGCCAGGTTGAAGATCAGTCATTTCCTGTTTAACTGTATTAAACAATTTATCAGTAAGCAAAAGAAAAGCTGATCGTCAATGATCTGTCTGTATCCGAGTTTGCAACAATTCATTAAAATTAGCATACTGTGCACTGTATGGGATTAACGGCTGAATCTAAACTGGTACTGGTTTGTTTATATTGGATTTTTACATGAGTACATGAGTACTCAATACTGGTATCAGCATCGCTACTTTTGACTGTCACAGTCAACAGCTTCACAACTCTCTATAATCTCATAACTTTTATGAGCTAGTGTGACTTGAAGTATAAAAATACATCACCTGGGAAATGACAATTTGTTCTTTGGCAGTGTAATAATGAAATCAGAAAACAACTGCTCAGTCAGGGCTGGGTACACAAGTTACACGGCTACTGTTGAATCTGTATGTGTGAACGAGGTGTCAGAAAGTGAACTGACAGAGAAGCTACAAGAATATGAAGCTCATCTTGATGCTGCAATGCACACACAAACACACATATAACCAGACCCTCAAAGACCAAAGCATCCTGTCTACAGCTGAAAAGACTCCCAGCTTTCATTGCTGTCTTATTTCAAACTAGTAAGATACAAAAAGGGAGAAATAAACCAAAGCCATCTGTACCAACACATCCACTGCACCTACATGTACACAAACATTTTGGACTTTGTTTAGACTGACTCAGTAAGGACATGGTTTAAAAATATTGTGATGAAGTCAGCAAGTGAAGATTTCAAGACAAAACTCCCTGCAAACACAAATAGGATGAGGGCAGAAAACAAATGTAACAGTGGACCCATCAGCTTCTGGGACTGAAATGGACAAGATGGCTCAAAAACAAGCAGCCTTCCTCATGCCTTCATGTGGACACTCACAGCAGCTCTGCCCCGCTAGTCAGTATGTCATAAAGTCACTACCACAGGACCCATCAGTCTATGAGCTGGTCTTTAATAAAACAGTCTGATTACAGCTCAGTCTTTGCAGGGGTGTGGGGGCCTGCCATCAAATTTGTCATCAGCGTTCCAGAGCAAAAAAAGTTCAACAACCTCAGCTTTACAGGGCAACATGCAGTAGGGTGTAAGGCAGGTGTAGTGAAGTCTATATAGTTCTTTAAAACTACATCATGTCTTGTCTAAAGTCCATGTTTGTCTGCCCATCTGCCTGTCATTCAGTCTGTGTGAAACAGTTCTACAACCAAAGCCTTGTGGGAACGTCGGAGTTTCATCTTGGAAAAGGTTAGGAAAGATGTTGGCATGTAGGCGACAAAATGTGTTTGTGCGCATGCCCACCATTTTCAGTTCTCTGTGAATGCAGCGTCCATTTTGTGTTTTCCTGCTGTCAGTGTTTGTTCTGTCATGCAGGACCTGGGCTGAATCTAAGCACTGTCCTTCGCACACACTACAGCCACACATGGAAAATGAGGAAGGTGAGGAGGAGGAAGAGCTACATTTTGGCACCTCCAGAAACCTTGGCATGTGACTGATAACCCCCCACCCCTTTGCACAATCCCCCCTCCCTCATCCCATAGCTTATATGAAGGGGCCGCCGGGCATACCCAGGAAGTTGGGCGCACCCATGGACATGGGAGGGGGCGCCGTCGAGCTGCTCCAGTGCACCTTCATGTGGTGCCGCAAGTTGGACTTGGACGAGAAGCGCTTGTCACACTGCTGGCAGGAAAATGGCTTCTCCTTGGTGTGGATGCGACGGTGGCAGATGAGTTGGGTGGAGACGCGGAAGGACTTGCCACAGTCAGGGCACTGGTAGCGTTTGGGCTCTGTGTGGATCCGTCTGTGGTTCTTGAGGGACATCAGGTTGGGGAACTCCTTCTGGCAGGAGTTGCAAAAGTAGGTCCCGGTCTTGTGGCTGTTCTTGTGGTTGAGCAGGGAGCTGGCATGGCGGTAAGAGCGACCACACTGGTCACAGACATGGGACTTCATTACCTCACTGTTACCCCCATGGCTGCGGGTTCTGGCCATGCTGCTGGGATCGAGTCCTTGCTCTTGCATCAAGGTGTGGTCTAGGCCTGACCCCCAGCCCAGCTCCTGGGAGCCCCCCGTTCGGGGCTGCTGGGATCTGGGCTGACGGGGCTGTGGTGCCTGGCCATGGGTGATCTCCATGTGGAGCCTGAAGCTGGCCTGCGTAGGAAAGGCTCTCTGACAGGACCGGCACGTCAGCTCCCGCTGCTTCTGGTGGACACGTCGATGGTTGTAGAGCTGGGATGAAACACGAAAGGCCTTGCCGCAGTCGTGGCAACGGTGGCGCCGCGTCTCGGAATGGATACGGCGGTGGTTCTTCAGGGCAAGCAGGTTGGAGTAGGTCTTGAGGCACACAGCACAGTGGTAGATGCCAACAGTGTGGGTGTTCTTGTGGTTGAGAAGGGAGCTGGCATGGCGGTATGAACGGCCACACTGATCACATCTGTGCAGAGACAAAAAGAAAAAAGCGGGGAGGAACAATAGGATGGGAGAAGAGACAGAAGGAAAGAAAAAGGGACATTAATAGTGGAAGATGGTAGTTTGTTTTACTGTTCTAGCCAAGTTAATCTCAGTTACTGGTTACCACTTTTGTTTAGTATTACTAAAAAATGAAGCTACTTATTTAAGATGTTGCAAATACAGGTATATGATCTGAAATCCGGCTTAAAGTTTTTAAAGAAGGCTACTAAAGTGGTTTACCATTTAAAGTTATGATTTCTAGACAAGTCATAGGGGAGAGGACTTCTGCAGGGTGAGGGAAGGACATGGGAGAAACTATGGACAAACAACTGGGATTCATGTAGGGAACTGGGAGGTATCTGCTGCTCCCTGCACTGCACAAATGGACACAAGCTTCAATCAGCTTCTTTCACATCTGAAAACAATTTCAAAGACCTGTCACAGCTCTCTTTCAAATAATTACTACATTCTGAATACAGTGATGAAATTCAAACAGGGAACCTCTACCATGTCCAACTGTAGTTGCTTACAGCTGCTGCTCTACAATAAAAAAATCCTATAACTTTGACCAAAGAAATGCCTCTAGATATGTGCAGTGCAGCTAGCTCCAAATACTTCCTAATCTTCTCTGTGGTTTCTGTGTTTGCCAAGACATCAAAATGCAAGAGCCCTATCACATAACTGTAGTTTCCAGTCTAATAACTGACCAGCAGCATGAGATTTCCAGAACAAAAGAAAAAAATGCTACAATCAAAATCATGACAAGAGTTAAAAAAAACACAAAATATAAATACTTCAAATTCTGCTTATATTCCACACACAATACTTTGAGTGATAAGAAAGCAAAGCATGAAATCAGTACATCTAAACATTAAATGTTTGATTGCAGGTAGCCTAATGAACTCAAGTGTGTGATATATGCTAACTGAAAGCAAACGGGGTTGACTTATCTGGTCTCTCCACTAATTCAATTTGTCCAAACTTCAGAAAAATCCGAATTCCGGCACGCGTATGGTCCCAAGGAAGCCGGATTGGAGATCATATACCTGTAATAGACATGTAGAGACCTAAATTTATCTTCACTATTTTTTTTTTCCAACTTCGAAGAATCACAAACAACTGACGAGAACTCACGTGTACCGACACTCTTCGCCCTCTCCCGTGGGTGCAGTGGCCTTCCTCCTGACCTCCATGCCTACCTGGTTGTCCCCGCAGCGGTGCCTGGCCAGACCGGATCTCCCCTGGAAACTCTTCCCACAGGTAGGGCAGCCAAAGGGAGTAGCACCCTCTTCATGGACCTTTTGGTGGTTGCGGAGGAACCTGGCCAGTCGGAAGGCTTTCCCACATGTATGGCAGATGTGCTTCTTCCGTTGCGTATGTATGCGCATGTGGTTGCGTAGTGCCATATAGTTGGTGTAGGGTTTGTCACAGAAGTTACACCGGAAGTTGCCTGTCTTGTGGGTGTGCTTGTGGTTCAACAAGGAGCTTGCATGTTTGTAGGTGCAGCTGCACAAGTCACAAGCATATGGTCTCTCATCAGAGTCCAGATCTACAGAGCTTCTCTCCATGCTGATGTTGGTCGAACTGTTCGTGGAGGAGGATGAAGGCAGATGCTGGGCTGGGCAGTCATGGGCTGAAAGTTCATCAGCCGTGGCAAAGCCTTCACAGCAGCCATCACACTCAAAATCCATCTGGGTTCCAGGGCCCTGTGGGCCTTTGCAAAGGCCAGCTGTAGTGTGAGTAGCTAGCTGCCTTTGTGTACGAAAGCCCTTGCCACACTCTTGGCAATTGTGCTTTTTCTGGGCAAAATGGAGACGAAGATGATTTTTCATGGCCAGTCTGTTGGGGTACGTAGAATTGCAAACGTTGCAGTGGTACTCCCCAATTTTGTGAAGGTTCTTGTGATTAGCCAAGCTACCTGCATGCCGGTATGTCTTTCCACATTCTTCACAGGCAAAAGGCCGTCGTCCACTTTCAGCTGGATCAAACTTCTGAGGCCTTGAAGTTCCTGCAGAAGAATACGGCTTTTTGAACCCTTGATGACTGTACTTGACTCCCATTACCTGGGCCTTAGATGACTCTCCTCTCATAGTCTGCATTTGAGATGGGCCAGGCTGCCGAACAAGTCCTTTAGCCCGGTGCTCCTCATGGAGACGGAGATGGTTGATCAGCTGCTTCTGAATCTTGAAGGCCTTTCCACATTCTTCACACTTGTGCCTGCAGCAAAAAAACAGAAAAACAGAATCTCTGTAAGTACAGGGATTCAATAAATCTTACCATCTGTGTAGCACTGGTGTTAAACTGCACCACTGCACTACCTCTGTAAAGGTCACCGTTTTATATCTACTGTCCAAAGTCAAACCCCCAGTTTTAATTACATTTTTTATTTATTAAAATGTAGACTGAATAATGTTCTTTTGCTCATTCCCTCCCCATTTGCAGGACATGAGCAGCAAACTTTTCCCACATTCCAAAATTAAAAAAATCTACCTTCACAACATATGAAATACAGAATTATCTTAATTCTGAATACAACACCAACCCAAATAAAGTCAAAAATAGATCTGCAACTTACCTCTTTAGATCAAAGTGAGTCCTTTGGTGATTCTTGAGAGCCAGTAGATTGTAGTAGCGTTTCTGGCACACCAAGCAGCGGAAAACACCAGTCTTATGGGACTTCTTGTGGTTAAGGAGCGAGCATGGGTGTCTGTATCCTCGTCCACATTGATCACACTTGTGTGGTTTGTCACTTTGGTCAACCATAGGCCTATGTCCATCACTGCTACCTCCTGCAACTCCACCACCTACACCATCTCCACCAGACATCCCTTTGGCTCCATTCAGACCCTGCTTGTTCAGTGAGCTGGCACGATTCTTACCAGGGCACAGGTGGGTGATCAGATGGTGACGGTCAGCAAAAAACATGCCACAGTCAACGCAAATGTGATTGCGTCCATCCATCTTGTCATTGCCATTAGCCGAGTTGCCTCCAATACCCGGCTGCTGGCCATCTGGTCTTTGGGGGCCATGGACTAACTGGTGATTCAGGAGATCTTGCTTCCTGGAAAAGCTCTGGCCACAAGTTGAACAGATCATCCTCCAGTCCTGCTCCAGGTTGGAAGGTCCTGGCCCTGTTGGGTTGTTAGCATGACTGCGCAGGTGGCTCCTGAGAGCTCTGAGGCTGGCATAGTGGTTGCCACACACTGAGCACTGATACACTTCTCCATCATCCTCGTCATCTTTATCATTGCTCCCCATTCTCTTTCCTCCACTCTGTGAGTACGGCCGTTGGCTGCTACCTTCCTTCAGGCTGCTGGAGCTTCCAGCAGGCAGTGAGGTTCCACTGGAGCTGTGATAATTCATGTTTCCCATAAAACCATTGGACATGTTGCTCTGCTGCTGTTGCGGCTGCTGCTGCTGGCCACGGCGGGGACACATGTGCGACTTGATGCCAGATACATCTGCATACATCTCACCACAATCGGCACACACATGTCTGTCGGCCTGACGGTGAGCAGAGTTGCTTTGGGATAGTGAACTGCCATCAAAGCGATCATGGAACTCAAGAGAGTCCAACCCACTGCTGTGTCCACCGTCTGGTACAAAGTGAGCTGCATCACCAAGATTTCCCGGCAGAGAGATTGGAGTAGTGGCACCACTGCCTTCCTGAACATAGCTCTGTTGGGAGTCCAGAGTTAGCGGTTCTGGAGACAGCCAGTCATTGCTGTCATTATTAATAGACTGGTTAGAGGAACGGCCCTTGTGGCTTCGTAAGTGGCTGTGTAGCGCTGCCAGGTGAGGGTACTGCTTGCAGCAGATGGTGCATTGGTAGTGACCTGTCTGATGGCAGCGTTTGTGATTGACCAGGCTTCCTGCATGCCGGTAACTTTTGCCACATTCCCCACACTTAAAGCGCCTCTCTCCATCATCTGGAGAATTGGCTTGGGGCACACGGCCTCCGGAGGGAGAAGACACAGACCCCTGTGATCCAGAACTTAGTGTGTCTGAGTTGAGGATGGAACTGTCCTGGCTATGGGCCGCAGGGTGGGGATCATGGGTTAAATAATGGACTTTCAAAGTCTCCAGATCTGGGTGTCCTGCTCCACAGTACGCACATGTGTAAATAGGATTGTTGACTGGAGGGCCCATTATGGGATCATAGGGACCTCTTTTTTCGCTTGGTAGGGGTGGCAAGGGCAAGGGGTCCCCTAAGGCTGGGGTGTATGCTGGAGATCGCACTGCACTCAGATTGTGAGGCATTATGCCTGGGAAACTGCGTGGCAGGCCAAGGGAGGGCGAGGCTGTGTTGTGCAGCAGGATATGCTCCTGGAAGTCTGCCTTATTTGGCAGTGCTACCTGGCACAAGTGGCAGAAACAGGAAGCTGTACTGTCACTCTGGGATGACTGAGTGCCACTGCTGCGCTCCGAGTCGTGGAGGCTGCTGCTGCTACTGCTGCTGCTCACCATGGATGCCCCAGGAGTCTTGAACTTCGAATGAGTTCTTTCGTGACTGTTTAGAGCAGCCAGATTGCTAAATTGTTTGAAACACACAGAACACTTAAAAGTTCCCTGTTGGTGACACTTCTTATGGTTCACCAAGCTACCGTGGTGTCGGTAGGTTCTGTCACACTGATCACACTTGAATGGCCTGTCCCAAGCGTCGTCAGATTCAGGTGAGCCTTTTTTTCCGTGATCGTCTGTCTCGTGGCTTTGTAGGACACTATGTCCCATACCACTGTTATTCAAGTGGGAGCGCCCAAACCCGTCAGAGAGGTCTTGGGCGAGACCGTAGTCCCTCTCGTCGTGGCCTGCTTCTTCTGGTACTTCTTCGCTTTCTTCTTCAGTATGTGCACTACTGGGGGATAATGTATGGATACGTAGGTGGTTCTTCAGGGCTACCGCATTGGGCAAAGTACGGGTACAAACAGGACACTGGAATGAACCCACTTCATGAGATTTTTTATGATTAGCTAGGCTAGCTGCGTGCTTGTAAATTCGGCCACACTGTTCACATTCAAAACGTCCTGTCTCTTCTTGCTGATAATGTGCTTTCATATGCTCTAGAAGACTTGGAGTACTCGGACAAACCATATCACACTCTTTACAGGGGAAACCCTTGGCACGACTCATATCATGCATTGCCATAGTACTCTAAAGCAAACTTGTTGGAGGGAATCACGGTTCACAACGCAGTAATGAACAGTGATGTAAAGGAGGTGGGGAGGAAACAGCAGGGCTTAGCTTTTCAGCTGAGGCCAGCTTTGGTGGCCATTTTCTCCCTTAGAGCCTTTAGTGCAGGTCCAGCCTATCAAGGCCCACCTTGGGAGGTGGTGGGCCCGCGGGGGTCACGCCAGCCAATGAGGTATCACTGTGGAGACAACAAAAAGAAAAAAGAAGAGGGTTAACAGTAATTCCAAAGGCGGCTTATATGTCCAGCTGTACTGACACATTTATTTTTTTCAAATGTAAAATGTAAGATTCTTGAAGAGTATAAAGGTGATGCTAGAATTTAAGAAAATTCAAAAAGAGAAAGAGAAAACTCAGCAAGGTAGGGCCACCTGACGATTACTATCAAAACCTTAGCAAATAAAGTCTCAGTTAATCAACTAACAGTTTCAGCTCTTACATCACAAGAACGTTCATCTAACTGCCTCTAAAAAAGGCCTCCTTTCCAATACTAATACTTCCATTTTAAACCCTCACAATTCCTTGAGCTCCTAAAGTCTAAATCTAACTGGTAACAGCTTCACCCCCCGTGCACTATTCACACTTGACACTATTCTGTAGCAGGCAGGACACACCTTTGTTGATAGTATAAAAAGGATGAGGCTTGCTGTAAATCCCCAACCCCAGCAGGACAAAAAGACCTCCAGGGCCACCATTCAACCCTTTCCATCAATGATCAATTATAAACAGCGGCCTGGTCTCATACCAGTATTTTTATTTACTGTAAGGTTATTTACACAATCACTGAAAAATAAACAGTAGTGAAGTAAATATATTTGTAGAAGTGAGATAATGCAGTGTTCTAAAACTCTAAATAAATGATTTTAAGAACAAAACTAAAGGGTTCAATACAATTTTAGACTTAGCATTTGAAAAATCTAACCCAGTTTTAGGTCTAACCAAGTCCTAGTGCTCAGAAATACCGTACAAAATAGGCTCATAAAATAGTAACTAATAACCGTCTTAAACAAAATCTGTAATGTTGTCTGTATCTGTTTCTTTGTAATTTATGATTACAGACAATTTCTATGGGTTTTGTACATTTAATTAAAAAACAGGAAAAACTGTCACCTTCACCTTGGTTGATGAGACAATTGTTCACTCATTTCTGGCATTTTATAAACACCTACACTGATTAAGCAATATAATTTCATGCGGATTATTGATTTAGTTAATTTTAATAGCTGATTATGATACGTTAAGAAAAATATTCTAATTAGTAATAGCAGTAGATTAACTGATAAAAATTATGTATATAATTTTTTTTTATCAAAATCTGGAACCTATCTGATGAAAGAATAAGTCAAGAACATATCTAACTATTTTTGATTTGACTGTTGCAAAGAATTCACACAGATTTGCTATTCTGCATTGGTCTGGTTGAATTCAGACCAATGCTGATCACTTAGTTCCTAAATCTGAAAAAATACTTTACTCTGCTGTCATATTCAACATTAGAATTGACAAATTTCACATCTTCTGCCTTTGTCATTAAGGGAGAAAAAAAAGAATCCAGCTATAAATATCTAAATGATTGTTTCTGAGGACTGAGCAGTCTTTAGTGCTGCTGCTGATCTAATATTTACATACTGCTGTTTGTTCCTGACATCACATGACACTGCACCTGCCAACATTGTTAGCTGATGCAGACTAAAAGGTGAATTTAACAAAGAAAACTGTATAGTGGCTACAATCTCTGATTATGTAATTGACCAATATCCATTGTTTCCTTGATCATCTGGTAAATAAAATGTTTCCTTTTCACTTGTTTCCTGTGGCTGGAAAAGAATGAGAATAGAAGAAGAATTTTGGCATGTTAAGATTTAGAAATACACAATGGGGGTTGACAGTGATTTTTTTCAAACAAAAATTATGTTTTAAAACTTAGATAATGTAGACGTAGTCTCAATTTCTGGGAAGTTCTGCAATGTCTGTAATCCTGAGCGTGTTTTATTGTTTAGTGTGGTTGTGCGCTCCACTGACTCTACTACCTCCGTTTATGGGGGGGTATGAAGTATTCACAAAATCCTCAATTCTCTTTTTGCAAAATTCATTATTAATTTGGTCATTATTATTATAAACATATTTCTAAAAAAAGTACTTTTTTTAAGTCAACCTATTCATATATCATATTACACAGGACAAAATATGTGTAACTGTCTTACTGGAGAAAAAAAAGAAAAGATATGCCTTTGTTCATGACCACCCTATACACCATATGAAGCACGAAATATTTAATATAACATGTATTATTTTTATATAATGGTGACATCTGTATTTTCTCTGTATGTGAATGCTCAATTTGTGTGAAACTGAAGGGTTACCGTTTTAATGTTTTTCCACATTTGTGTCCTATGAATCAGTACAGTATATGGGACCCCAAAAATTAGGAATTAAAGTCAATGCTATCACATGTAAGGGGTGAAAAACAAGCTGTTTACTGTTTGAGTGCAGCATGTGCTACCATCCAGAGAGAGACAACCCTCATTAACCAGGCAGTAATGAGATCAACAGTTCTTTAAGAACCAGAGTGATTAAAGCAAGTCAATGCCTGTGACACTTTTAACAAGCTAATGTGTAATCTGTAACGGCTTAAACCAGGCAGCACCGTTAATCTGCTCTGCCAACATGAACACACAAGTTTCACTTTTATTACACTGCAGTTCAAACACCCTGTCTGAAGTCACATTCAAGGGTTTTCAATTACTTTCAAGATTCAGTTGATGAAATGTGACAAGACAGCAGTTAGTTCACAGGTGGTATGGCATGGTAAGGTACTGGCCAATCCCTGGATTGCTAAATATGGATAGAGGTTCCAAAATGCATATTTATTTTATTTTAAGTCATAAGTTTGTTGTTTTGGAACAATGAGACCAGTTCCTTTATTTAGACTGAAAACATTTGGGTTTGACATAAACAAAAAATGAATATGAGACAAAAGATTAACATTTCAGCTTTTATTTCCAGGTATCTGGATAGACAACTTAGAAGATAGCACCTTTTGTTTTTCATGTGAGCAATTTCTTGATCTGTTTTTTAAATTCCTCATTTACTAAAAAAATTGATTTATTATGAAAAAAGAGCACTTATATTGTTAAAAAGAATAATTTATTGTTTTGCTCTTCCATGTTCTTTATTCATCAGAGATGAGGACTGAAATAATAAATTCATCTTAAAGCATTTACATTTAGTCATTTTTCCAGACGCTTTTGTCCAAAGTGACTTAAAGTGAGTTACGAGGTACAAGGCAGGGTAAGTAGTCTCTCGCAAGAATGGTTGCCATCTACTACACTATCCAGCTGCTACGAAAGGGCTGGATATCACTGCAATTAGCTAGTTTTATTATCAGTTAGGTTCAAGGTGAAAATTCTATACAATGTAAATTTTACCAATTTACAATAAATACACCAAAGTAGGGCTGGGCATTATAGAAAAAGTTCTGTCAGAATTTTTTTTTCCAGTCAATATCTGTATATCTTGATAACAGTTCAACCACTATTTCTGTCAAGTTCAAAGCTTCCCTTTTACTCTCAAGTGAGATGTGGGGGCGCTTAAATCTGTTGTTTTTGACCGCACTTACTGGCATTATGTGTTGTGCAATTAAGTAGACTATTACATGTGTGATATCAGAGAGTCTCTCTCTTGTTATTTTTTGCTTTGAGACCGTCACTGGAAAGTGGACGCTCTCAAGTCTGTGTTGTTGCATTAGTATCATACTGGTTGTTTTATGGGAACCATCAGCACTTGCTTGGATCTGGGACAGTAAAATTTTGCATCAATTCTTGCAATAAAGGACAACACTGCTAGCCAGAATATCGCTACACTATTGAATTTCTCTGACCCTTCTTTTTAAGATCATCTTCATTTGAGCAAGAACACTTGGGCTGTGTTCTTCGGGATGTTTTTCTTCAGTAACGCTGTCACTCAAGTTTCCAATCTCCAGCTTCTGACATACTGCTGTGCACAGCTACAGAAGCAAAAACATTAGCAAGTGTTGCTGTCAATAGCTGATCCTATGGCATCAACCAAACCTGACATGGCTGTAGCATGATTGGCACAATTGTCATTATCACTGGCTTTGTTTTCAAACCATGGATGGAATGGGTTCTATTTAAGTTATATTGACCATGTCTAAAAGTTAGTTTGATATGTATATAGACAGACAGATGGATAGATAAACAGATATACATCCATCCATACATCCATCCATACATCCATCCATACATCCATCCATACATACACACACACACAATTTATTGTTTTATTGCCCAGCCCTACACCAACGTGTACAAGAAATGTAGGGGTATGAATCTTTTCTGAAGCCAAGGTAGATAAAACAGAGATAGAGACACAGAAGGAGGGAGAAGGCAGTCTGTTCAAGTTTGGAGCAATGGAAAATAAAAATGTGAAGGAGGATTTGATTGGCAGGAGAGCAACATTTTAGGGGGTAGCGAGAAGGGTAAGGAACACAAACACACACACACCCTGACAAGCTGTGGTCTGACAGGTAGGCAGGCTGGGAGGAAAATAAGACCACGTACAATCACACACATTGAAAAATAAATACTAAATAAAAAAAGAGAAAATATAATGAAAATAAACCGTGTCAGTCAAATCAATCAACATTTTAATGTCTCAGTTCACCCACATTACAAAATAAAACACATTTTCTGCTTTAACCATAGTGTGGTATCCTGCAGACAGTTTGAGTTTTATCTACTCAGACATCTGTCTCCACTGCAGCTGAGTTGCTGTGTATTTAAATGTTGAAAATCTGCTAGGAACTACCAGATCCAGCATTTGATTCAACAATATTTGAATTTGTTTACTTCATAGTCTACAGGTTTATTCCTGTATGATACAGCCAACAGCCCAGGGTCCTCTAAAGCCGCAGGTTAATATCTTAATGCAGTATGTATGCATGTATGTATAATATATGTTATCTATCTATCTTTAAAAAAATATAGATGGATAGATAGATATTAATGACTAATTTGTTGAAGTACCCATTTTCAAATCTGGACTGAACTGTTTCAGTTTTTTTTTTTTTTTTTGAAATATAACCTTTATTTTACCAGGTAGAAATCCTATTATGGGTAACAACGTCTTTCCAAGAGTGACCTAGCCATGACGGAGGCATTACAACAAGAAAAACATGAAAAATACAATTACACTATTCAAATACAATCACGATGTTGGTCAGCCAAAATGACGAGTTATCAAATAGTTGTAAATGTAAAGTAAAAAATATTCTACATAGTACATAGTCAGGCAAGAGAGAACTCATTCAGCATTAATTAATAAACTGATCAATAAACTATGAGATTGCTGTCAATTGATTTTCTGTCAAATGACTAACTGATTAATTAACTCATCACTTCAGCCTTAGAGTAGTAATTGGTTTCAGTGTGTTTGGGGAAACAGTGTACAGTGGGCATCAACAAGAATATGAACCCCAGGACTGGCAGTTTAATTCCTCATAATAGGGCCATCATCTATGTGCAGCTGTCCAACAACAACTTTCTCAATCAATAAAGTAAATAAAGAAATGTATTAGTTGAGAAAGTAGCAGTAGATTAACTTATAATGAATGAATCTCAATTAAATCAGGCTAAATTCTGCCGATTATAAGTGAACATTCACACAATAACAGCCAATAAAGGTACGCTCTAATAAAGTCTGAAGCGCACAGAACTACAGCAGAGCACAGTTACCAGCATTTAACAGCCCAACTCAGCTTCAGCTGCAGTTGATGACACCAACACTGAGCAGAAACAACCAGACTAAAACAACATTAAGGCTTCAGTCAAGCAGAAAGCCCAGCAGCCAAGGACAGCCAAGGGCTTGAAAGTGTGTCCACACAAGGACATACTGCTATAGGTAAAGCTGTGCCCACTAGTGTTGCTCTTTGGTTAATGTACCACAGATGCTCATAATATTTTCCTTTTAATATATAAAACGATAGTAGCTGTGGTGGTGGCCAGTTTCTATACCAGCAAATAGGAAAGCTGCATAGTTTTAATAGAGAAAACTATGTTTAAAACCATATTTTTTACTTAAAGCTAAAAGGCCTTCTGTTGGCAGCTGTCTTTGGCCAAGTTAAAATAACATTTACACTAGTCACCATAATATAAATAACTATGATATTTATACTTCTATTAAGTCACATTAAGAGTCAAAAGCAGCTTGGGGAAAGCAGGAACACAGAGTAAACAGGGAGGTGTAGCAGAGTTAGGATAGATGCTTGGTGTGAAACACGACAAAGTGAAAAAAAATCAACAGCTAAGCTTAAAAAAAGCAGTTCAGAGTTCAAACCAACACTGACGGAGATGAAACACAAAGACAACTCTGAATCTCTCAACTGAACTGAAATAGGTGAAATTATTTTTATTATTCTATCAATTAGTTTAATAATTAATCATTTAGAGATAAAAGGTGAAACACGTCTGTTACTCCACAGGCACTTTTTTGTAGTTTTTCAGAAACACATTAATCAGCATCACTGTAATTGTGTTAGTATTAAACGTATTGTTCTTGAATGAATTACTTAAACCATTATAAAAATAACTGCAGACCTAATGCTAATAAAAGATCCAAATGTTATGAAATGATGCTGCATACTATTACAGCATCAACTGAACAGTTGTTTCTGTATAATGTTCCTACATATTAAGACTCGGTCCTCAGTCTTTTGTGTTCACTGGGTTGCTGCAATGACAAGTTTCCCTGCTGGAAATCAATACTTTACAAGTGTACTCAAGAATTAACCACAATAATCCAGCTCAGATTTAACAAATTAAGCAGCTCATTCACACACAGATTTGAATCAGGGCTCTCCGCAGCAGCCAATCACAATCCTTGCACTTTTCCTTGCAGCTCATCTTTCTACCTCTTAGCCTCAACTCCAGATAATGTAAACAAACCTTGTCAGTTCTGCAAAAAACGCGCCTTTGCTCATTGAAACTGAACATTATTCAAAGAGAAACTGTATTTACTTAACTGTTTGGGTTCTTAAAACTACTTTAAGTCGCCTGGATTCAAACATTTTACCCTTGGAGCAGAAATAACCCGGGTCCGTTCACACGCCTTGTTTTGACTGTTCTGAAGCAGCAGAAAGATCCCCGGCTTCAGCTCTTCACCCTCAAGCTGTTTATACTCTACAAACGCCATATCAAAGCTAAAATTTACTCTCCGTAATCAAGTTATTTTTACTCAGAAAAAGCCTTCGCGGCTGCAGCAGGGCTCCCTGACCTTGGCCCGTCTTTTCTCGGTCGGGTTCAGCCCCAGCGTGAATTTATCGGGACAAAGCGGGGTATCTTCACCACCGACACACGGCGGACATTTCCTTCAGTCGACTCCCCAATGTAATCGGGGGAGTGAGCCCGAGCGCCTGGAGAGGAGACCACGGAGGAGTCAGCCGCAGAAAATGCTACAGTATTAATCATGTATCTCCGACATGATGCTCCCAGCAGAGCGGGGACAACACCTACAGCCATAAGCCCACTTTCACTGAGACCCCGTTTCCATCGGAAAATGGCTTTCGAGCAGCAAGCCATTTTCCCCATGCTAACAGGCTAACCTCGCGTTTTAGCCCCACAAAACACAACCACCTGGCACCCAAGCTTCAACAGTGTAGTGACCAAAGTCCTGTTCACGAAAAACACGATGCAAAAATAACAGACCGTGCAACCTGGACGATTCCAGACTTTTATTAAAATTTGCACTTTGAAGAAACGAGGTAAATACAGGCAGGTAGAAATGCACGGCCGAGCTAGCGTTAGCGCTAGCGCCTGGCTAGTTAGCAACCCCCTGCGATGAAAGGGGTAAAACGGAAGTTCAAAACGACAAACACACAAACTACTGAAACACAGAGCGACCTAAACAAATGCTGGGTTTTAATTTCTACAAGCAAATAATGAAGGCTACGCCGGGTGGATATTGCCGCCACTGCAGGAGCTCGCAAAGCAGCTAACCCTAGCAACCTGAGGCTAGCCCGGAGCTACACAAAGATCTCGACAAACACACCGCGGCCCCCGCTGATGGAAAAGCTGGTTTTTCATCCGTTTTACGCTTCACACTTACCCCTCAATTGGCCTCTGCGCCCGCAGGGTGAACGATGCACGGCACGAAGATGCAAAATGTGCAACTTTCACGAATTAGGCATTGTTATTTTCCTCCTCCTCCTATTAAACCACCGACTTTTGGTTCTTGGCTGTTTTCCCCCTACCGCGGCTTCGATAGCATACTTCCTGCCGCTGCCGCTGCTAGCCGTGCGGAGCCGGAGCGCACATTTTTACGCGTCGTCATGCGCAGAATAAAATTTCACCAGCTTTATAAACACACCGTTTTTTCTTCTAACATCAGTTTTTAGCTTCTGTAGGAGCGCACTGGTCTTACGTTATATCTTGCAGTGCTCGTTCATGCCATGTATGTCCATTTCGACGCAGTTTGGAGACAAACCGGTGGACTTATTGCAGCTCGGCCTCTCAGCCGCTGGGAATATCCGAGCCGATCCAAACCAAGCCGAGCTGGATGATCATGGGTATATGACACTCCGAGGTCATTTTACCAAGTAACATAACAACAGAAACATATGTGCATCCTTTGAGAGAATTAGAGGGGTTCACTGTAAAAGGGCACCTACATTTAGGGTCTATACCCACGGCTTGAGTACTTTTTCTAGAGGGAACTAACAATTATCCAAATCAATCCTTTACTTTTTAATTAATGAATTAATCCTGGAGTGCAGTGTTTGCACACCTCCACCCTACTGCCTCTGTCACAGTGGTGTATTCTGTATAAGTGTTGCAGAGATGTAAACAGTTTTCTACACTTTGTATTTTCTACACCAGGTTGACTTCAGTTCTCTTTACCAACATGTAGCTTGGTTACATATTTTGTGTGACTTAATGTCACTCCTCGT
Organism: Anabas testudineus; assembly: GCF_900324465.2. Classification (NCBI taxonomy): domain Eukaryota; kingdom Metazoa; phylum Chordata; class Actinopteri; order Anabantiformes; family Anabantidae; genus Anabas; species Anabas testudineus. The sequence continues at coordinate 4,364,480 of NC_046617.1, read as the reverse complement.
GTGCTAATGCAATGCTTCATGCAAACCTCAGGATCAGCTCTGACACCAAACATTTGTCTCAGTATTATGCTTTACTATTCCCAGTAAAGCAGCATAAAACCATACATAATCATTAGCTGCAGATAGAATCAGTGTGGTGACTGTTGTAAATGTCTGTGTAATTCTTGAGTTTACAGTGGATATTTAATTTTGACTTAACATCAAGCTGTGCATCACTCTTTTTCTCAATAGTTAATCACATTTGAAACATTCTGTTTGTCCCACAAAAGGCCATCACTGTCTGGTTTCAAAATGTAATAAATCCAGTAACAAGTTCATCACAGGTACTAAAACAGAATATAATATATTACACCACAGCATACAAATATGTAATAAATTACTTAATGTTAGTGAATTCATGTATTAACAAAAACTCATCTTATTGAGCCCCTTTTAGTTTAATAGGGTTAGCCCATAACAATTTATTAAATGTTTGTATACATATTATAAATGTTACATAGTAGGAAACCACAGCTATTTTCTAAATCTGAAACTTCGTCTACTATTAATTCTTGTGGCATTATGACAAAATCAGTAAAAATATTTATATGTTCCAAAGGATATTTGGCTGAGTTGCCTTAAAATATGGCATGCTTGTGAGGGTAAAACCGATGATAGTAAATCTGCTTCAGAATACAACCAACCATTAAAAATGTAATCCCTTTTGGACACCATATCAAAGCAGGCCCAAATAAATGCATTATCAAATGTACTACTGTGGATTTGAGAATTTTAATTAGTGTGTTAAACATTATTATTTTCAGTAAATGTGACTCAGTTAGTACTGACTACATGCACACAGTGTTTTTTTGTCATATCAAATGAGAAAATCTGATTTAAAAAATGCAATACATACTTTTCTTTTCTATGATTTGTGTCCAGATCATAATAACTGAAAATATTGAATTACATGATTCATAACATCAGACGAGTGTATAAAATTATAACATTTGAAATAAGGTAAAATAAGATAAACTTTATTAATCCCTGAAAGGAAATTCGGGTAGTCTTGTAGACAGAAAGATAGTAAAAGTGGTGAGCAATCATCTGGCTAGGGTGTTGTAGAGCCTGACGGCCGTACTGTTTAGTTCTGCAACACAGTGAGGTGAGTCGTCCACTGCAGCTACTTCTCTGGTCTATCAGGATATTGTGTAGGGATGGGTCTGTGTATTCTAGGATCTCTCTATCTTTATCCGTGTGCGTCTCACCACCCCAGTCTCCAGTGAGTCCAATCTTATTCCAGTCACTGTGTAGTCTTTTTGCACCAGTTTGTCGAGCATCCTTCTGCTCTATGCTGCCTCCCCCCCTACCATTTTGAATTGCTGCAAAAAAATTTCAGCAAAATGGACCAACCTCACATAATTTCTGGCTTTGATTTTTAAAGTTCCTCTGTAGTTTGATCATTTTTATTTCCATCAAACAATGTTACATCCTTTTGTTTTAACACATTACATCTTTGGGCTTCAAGCTCGGGTCCTATACCAGAGGCCTGGGAGCCTGAGGGTCCTGTGCAGTATCTGTACACCCTTCTGGACAGACATCTCGGATGTGCTTCCTGGAATCTGCTGGGGACACTCTCCCAGTTTTTAGGCCACTGTCCTGAGTGTTCCATTTACCACACAGACCACTGTTGATTTCATCTTCCACATCTTCTTTAGCTCTTCTCTCAGGCCTTGTTTTTTTTTTCCTAATTTTTACCTTTACTTGGGATTTCTTCATCTTTCACTATGGCCTTCTTTGTTTGTCCACCACTACTACATCCGGTTTGTTAGCCATTAGTGGTTTGTCAGTCGCTATCTGGATGTCACACAGGATCTCAGGAGGGGTGTATTTCATTTTGACCTTGGGACTTACAGCCCATACTCTGCACAAATGTTCCTGTACACTATGCCTATACACTAGGCCACTTAGTTATCGTGTTCCATGTACACTCTGCATGCTAGCATCTTGTACCCTGCTGTTATGTGCTGGATTGTCTCAGGGGCATCTTTGCACAGCCTACACATAAAATCTTCTCTGGTATGATAGACCCCAGCCTCTACTGACCTTGCACATAGAGCTTGTTCCTGTGCTGCCATGATTAGTGCCTCTACACTGTCTTTCAATCCAGCTCATTTCAGCCATTAATAGGATTTTCAATATCAGCGACTTCTTCTACCTGCTGGTGGAGATGCCATTGTGGGGTTTCTCCTTCCACGATGGTTCCTGTTTTTGCCCCTATTCCTTCTTGGGTTTCTGCTGCTTAAGGTATTCACTAGGCATCATCAGTTCATCAGTTGGAGCCATATTCCTGTTGTACTCATGGATCTTTGTTGCTTCGTCCTGAATTGTGGCTCTAATGCTCACTAGGCCTCAGCCCTCTTCCTTATGCTTAGTGTACAGTCTCAGGGTACCCTCCATTCATTGTAAGAAACTTCCTTGATTTGATGTCAGTGGCTTCTACCTCTTCCGTTGGACAGCTTATTATCAATTCTTTAGACAGTATCTGTAGCCAGTCTTGTTGATGACCTGGCTGATGGGGTTTAGGCCTATGCAGACAGCAGTGGGAACTGGTCATTTCCTTGGTAAATCCCACACTTGAAGGCAACTTGTCCTTCTAGGGTTGTTTTCCACAGCCCCATTGGATTTCTGACGAAGACTCTTAGAGTCCTGTTGAACTTGTATTCCAGTACTAATTGCATTCCAGGAACTATGTGTAGTAAATCCAGGCGGTGCACAGATTGGTAAGTCTGGTCAATCTTGGAATGTGTGGGTAATGATATTCCCCTCTTGACCTGTTGTCCCGGGTGTCCCATGCTGTAGCATCTGTGTTGTACCTCGTTGATCTCTAGTTGTGATCATGTCATACTTGTCGATGTTGGAAACTGAGCTACTCATTGTTTCGATGTTATGTCTCGAAGGAATCCATCTGTCTCACATCCTCTTCAAGTGTAGTAGCAGCATTGTTAATTTAGCCTATTGACTTTTAATGTTTTAAAATATTTTTTGTATTAATGAATAACTTTAGTTTAATTATGTTGTTGTTGTTGGTGGTGGTGTTTTTGGATCAGTTATTATGTTTACATGTCTTTATTTTGCACAAATCATTTGATCTTGCTGTTCTTGCACATAATTTCCATCATCGTTTTTACAGTACATCAGATGTACATTGTACATTTCAGCTACTGGTTCGCTGCTGTTTTTGTGTTTTGTGTTCTGTCTTCAGACGTCTGTCTGCACTTTCTCTTTGTGTTACTGCACTGTTTGCACTAGGTTGCACAGGATGCACTTTATGTGGCTAGGACTACTTAGTAGTCCTCAGCTCCATGTCTTATTTAGCACCATGGTTGTGGAGAAACGTTGTCTCATTTCACTATGTACTGCTTCAGCTATATGTGGTTGGAATGACAATAAAGCTTCTTGACTTGTTGACTTGTTGTTGACATAATAAACCCCTTGTATGCCAGGGGCTACCAAAACAAGCACACAACAGATCCAGATTATGATAACATATTAATGTCATTTTTATTTAATGTAGTATTTGTTTCTTTTTTCAATTGTAATTTAAAATGTGAGCTATTTCCATGACCAAAACTCCTAAAAGCTACGTACATCCAGTACAACATGTCCCAGAATCCTTTGCGCTGGGCAATACGTCATATTTCGTCGTCTTTATTCTATGTTTTCCCTCTTTGCATCGTTCGCGTTTATACTAGTTTAATTCGTTTATTTCCACTTCACTTAGGGCAGTTTTGTGTGTTTGTATTCAGCAGAATGGGTCCCGTTGAGGTAAAGTTTATCATCTATATATAATATGTCGGTTCTTAAGTGTATTAAAGAAACTTAGAAACATGTTAGGTTAAAATCTGTTGTAGCTCTTGGCTAGTTCGTGCTTTGTGTTGCGTTGTTATCTAAAATGTGACCACTGACGTTAGCAAATCATATATTTGTAATAATTATTTAAAGGTAAAGTACAGAAAATGAACAAGCATGACGTTTTGTCGTTTGAAAATCTATTTTTGCTGTCTGATATCGCCTTCAGCGGACTAGAGAGACTTCAGCCAAACTCCGTTTATAGTTCTGCCTCATTTGGGTTTTACTGCTTATTAGTAGATGTGTTCATGTTTTATAAAACGTTCCTTCAAATGTTGTTGTTAAAGTGAATCTCCTGGTTAATTCGGGTTGGGGTGTAATAAGTTAGCAGACCATAATGGGGATTTTGTGTATAAGTGTATGGATGTTTTAAATTAGAAAATGGACTCTTATTCTTGTTGGATTTGAACAGCCTGTATCTCATTAATAATGTCATACTTTATTGATCAGCTTTGGGAAACTGTCACATTACCTCTTGATTATAATGTATCTTTGACAATATTTGAAGCACACGTGATGATCACTGTGATGGATCACTGAATAATGGCTGCATGATAATTTATTGCAGTATTATGGAGCTAAACAGATAAATTGACACGGTCGAGATTGATTGGTGTAGCTACCACATCAGTTGTTAATTTAAAAAAAACGAGTTTTCAGTTAGCATATCAGTATCAGCCACAATCATTATCTATCATCAGTATCTACTGATTTCTCGTATCATGGCCATATGAAATCATGCTTTGACTCCAAATCCTATTTTATGTACAAATCATTTGTATATAAATGTTTAGTGCATCAGTGTAAAAGCAGGAATTCAAGCTTCATTGATTATCAAAACAGTTCATTTTAATTTCATACATTGACTAATCACATGTCTATGTGTGTGGATATATCAATATTAATAGATGTCAGGATGGATGTGTTGTATGAATGAGTTGAAGGGTTTGAGAAACACTGAACCTTTTCTGTAAAGACAGCGTTTGATCTGTTTTACTTTGGCACCATCTGATGGTAGGATCAGTAATGACACTATAATATTTATATGTATACTTATATATATAAATATATACATATATGTTTATATTGTTGTTGGTATTTTATATGTTTATCTATCGACCTTAGCTGTCTCATTTTTAGAGGGTACCATAACTTTACGCAGCGGGTTTGTTCCTGTCAGTCAGATAAAGTGACAGGTTTCCCTCCCATATGTCTTCTCTGATGCTTCTTGTAATCAGCGTCAGCACAGGACCTCTATGTAAATGCAGTGAGTGACAATGTAACTTTTGATCCAGTGTAATAAAATCATGTTAAAAACCTAATGTTGTTTTTTTGTCCGCAGCTCCTCCACATGTCTGTTTTCTCTCAGAGTTTTTCTCCTTGTGGTCGATTCCTGGCAGCTGGAAACAACTACGGAGAGATTGCAATATTCAGGTCAGGCTGAAAAACCCCCTCACAGAACAACAAATTATCAGAGTGAAGGTGTAATGTGTAACTAATGTGTAATTATTAATGATCGTTTTCAACTGTTCCAGCCTGTCTGCAGCTCTGAGTCCAGATGCGACCAACCTGAGTCAGAAACCTGTTTTATTGTTCACTGGTATGTCATGAAGTTAATCTTTCTCTGTCCTGTAACCCAGCATTTAAACAAATGCAGCTTTTTGTGAGCAGCTGGGCTGTTAAAATGTCCAAAAATAGTTTTGAAAAACCCATTCTAGTTTCTTAAAGCCCAAGTCGAAATCTTGAAATGACTTGTTTTATCCAACCAGCAGCCCAGAACCTGAGGTTAACACTCCTTGTCTACTCTTCTACTCTGTAGCTCATGAGGGTCCGATCTTCTCACTCCTCTCCACTGACTGTCACCTCCTGAGTGCAGGAAATGGAGAAATCAGCGCCTGGAGCTGGACTGAACTCATCAAGAAGGTACAGATCACTGTAAAGGACAACTTCTTTTTTTTTTTTTCAGGTCAACAAAAGCACCTGTTTGAACCTGCGGGTTTTAAAACAGCCCTGAAAATATGTGAATCCATCCTTTAAATATAAACCAAAGACACTACTCATTACTACAAAACACATGTAGCACACGTAGACTGATGCTGATGCTGTGCTCTGTGCATCTAGTTCAAAAAGCTCCACTGTCGTTCTTTGTCTGATATCTGTATTTGGCTTTTTGTTTTCTCAGAACGCCAAACCTTTGTGGACAAGAAGACCAAACTACAAGTGAGAAAGAGCACACATCATGATTTGTCTTAGTTGCTGTTTGCTTTTTATCTGTCGTGGAGAACACCACCACTTATTGCCCCTACTGTTTATTTGTGCGTCTTTTGTTTTTTACAGATCCAGTCTGGAGATCCCAGAGATCAACTCAATGATCATAAACCCCAGAGTGCGTAGAGATACAAACAACAGACACATTATATACTGATCTGAAGCAGGGCTGCAACTAACAGTTACTGTGTTATGAACTTTAATTAACCATTGTACAGTGTGTATAAAGTACATGTTAGAGTTAACATTAAAGTGCTTTAGTCTCTAAAACTACACTACGTTAACAGCTGATTCCAACAATACAAAAACTTACAAAAAAGTTTTTTTTTTTATCATCCAGATTTTGATAAGCCTGTGAGTCCTTCAGTAGTGTAAATGTCGAGTTCCAAAACTGATTTATATAATATATTCATTATAGATATCTATATTATCTATTACATTCATTATAATACATTCAATAAATTCAAGAATGGGTTAATTTGCTATCTAATTGATAATAATTGGTTCATTCTGCTTTCTTTTTCTCTGTTTCTATGTTTCAGGACAACAGTCTTGTAGTCGGTGGAGGAGACAACAACATCCACATCATGGACCTGGAACATGGAGCCTTCAAGGTCTGTCACATTTAACAGGACGGGTTTACCTCTGCTGCCCTTTAATGTTTCAGACATTTTGGAGAACAGACATTTTCAAAATCATGTTGAGAGCTGTTTCGATGTCTTATTAAACATTTCTTAGTTCAATAGACTTAGTTCTTAGTTATAAAGTTATATGATGTTACTGGAAACTAGAACATGTTTTACAGAAATCGTGACCCTGCTCCTGTCTGAAAAAAGTAATTTAACATCGAGGCAACATTTTGTGGATTTATTTGTTAATCACCTCATGTTTCTGCTCAGTCGGTCCTTCACGGCCACTCTGACTATATTCACTGCATCACTGTGCGAGAGAGGGAGGGAGAGATCCTGTCAGGGGGCGAGGACGGAGCTGTGAGGATCTGGGGTGAGTGACGGAGGACATGTTGACCAGACCATCAGAAAACACAACAATAAATGGTTCAAATAACGCTGTTTCTCTCCTGTCGCACAGACAGCAGGACGGGACAGTCGGTTCACTGCATCGAGGTCTACAAGTACGAGGTGGGACGACTAAAAAACACAGGAGATGTTTGACAGTGTGTTTACTTTATCCTTCATTTGCAAGAAGTATTTGAAAGTTAAAAGGGAAGTAAATCGTATTTCTGACCTGAAACCAGCAGTGTAATAATACACATAAGTACTTCTGAGTGTAATTACTCAAATAAATACACTGAGATGCCTCTGTATGTGCAGCTCACCTGTAGTTACTGTCTGCTGTGTTGCAGGACTGTGCACGGCCTCAGTACGGGAAATGGATCAGTTGTGTGACCACAGACTCTGACTGGATGGTAAGAAAACAGACACTGAATATATCTTTGGTCAGATCTTCCTTGTTTTGTATTTGTTCCCTCAGTTTCTAAACGTCACGCAACTACTTTTACCATTATTATTAATATAACCGTGCAGGTGGATGGAGGCTTTGATGGAGACTATGCAGTTCCTCACACTTGCTGATATAGTCACAAAATGTAATTTTGGAAAAGAAAAATAACAGCAATGTGATTATGGTGCATTCAGGTGCTCCTGGTAAAAAGAAAATATTTTATTGACAGTTATGCAGCCAATGTTTTGTCTTGGCTGTTCCTGCTGAACTGATATTGACTTAATATCACTATGAAATAAGTGTTTATTATTTCCTACAGCTCTGCGGTGGAGGTCCATCTCTGTCTCTGTGGCATCTCCGCTCTCTGTCTCCGACTTCCGTCTTTCCTCTGACAGGTTGTCAGAGACAGGCCGCCTTCTACCAGGACATGGTGAGATACTGAGTGTGCCGACGTTCGTGTTGTACCAACGTCAAGACTCAATTACAACTCGTAAACCCTTTTTAAACACACGTAAAGACACAGCAGAACTTTTCACTGTGTGTAAACTGGTCTCATCTTTTAAACTATGTAAAGGTGAAGATTCAAGAGCATAAACAATTTATTGTATATTAGTGTTGACCCGTCTTTGTTCCCCCCTCCTGTTGTAGATCCTAGCTGTAGGTGAAGGTCCATTTGTGTCTCACTGTCTGCTGGGTGGAGAGGTCAAAGCTGAGATCCCCTGTACACCACAGAGCCTCAACACCCTGCAGCTCAACACCAACAGCACCGAGCACCGGGTAAGACTTTAAACGCAGCACCATATCCACTCTGAGGCACACATCCCGAGATTGGGCAGACAGCTGAGCCCGTTTTGTTCAGGCTGTGGTGTTGAAGTCAAATTCATCTGGCTCACTTCAAAGTAAATGCGTGTTCTGTCTGTGCAGGTGCTGACAGTGGGAGGCAGCAGCGATCACATCGACGTGTTCACCAACCTGTCGTACAGAGCGTTTTCACTCAGCTTCTGAACACACACAGCGGGTGAAGTGGTGTCATGTGTGAATGTGTGTGTGTCTGAAACTTGAAGCTCAGCATGTGTTTTGGCGGCTTTTGTACCATTAATTCTGAAGATAATAAACTATTTTTATCTGGTTTTACACAAAGTCTTATTTTTTTATAAGATAATCTAATCACTAAAATCCACTTACCAGCTTTTAGGGTCAGCTTTTAAATTATAACAGAATTTATAACAAATCATTTTTAAGGATTCATTCTGGATGTTGATACTGTGTAAAATTTCTGTATATTTGTTTTTAATGTGTCCATCAGTGTAACGGCTCAGTGGCTGAACAGTAAAAACTGACTCTAAACAGTTGAACAGAAATTTTATTTATCACAGCAAAAAATAAAATAAACAATAATAATAATAATAATAATATACTTTCACTTTGAAAACCAAAGTGTACAAGTTTTAGAGTTTGTCTGCACATTAGCGCTCTTCTGTAATATGAAACAGAAATGACATCTCAAACAGAAACTTATTCCCACTAAATAATGAACTGAGGAAGCAGAATATATATTGGGATAAATGACAGTTGAGCAGTTTCCATATTGGTCTGTTAATACTTTCCCTTTGTGTGTTCTGTCTGTGCGCTTTAAACCAACCTGCTACTGCAGACACATGCATGTATAAATATTAGCTACAAGCAAACTGTAAAACTCGTGGTTCTGACTAATGACCTGTTGAAATCAGCTAGAGCTAGTGGGTACAGAGAAACACTGACTAATAACAGCAGCTGACAAAAACTGGAAAGCATGCTTGAAGATCGATGGTTTCCAGGTGTAAACAAGTGAATTGCAAAAGTCCTAATTCACCCAGAATCCAAGAGGAATATGAGGATCCCACTACACGACATCAGACTGATGCCATGACTTACTGGCAGTCATGGGCGAAGTACCAGCACATTATTAGTGGCAGTTAAAACAGCTCTAAAATATATGGATGAAAACCATATCCAGGTACTTTTAAAGGTTCCCTCTGGAGTTTAACCTTAGTTTTACCTTGAAGCAGTTTTTCTGAATAAGAGGGTTCCTGTTTTGTGGCACATGGCTGTTGATGGTTTCACATTCTCCACTGATCTATAAACACACAGCAATGCAACAAAGACAGGAGAAAACTACAGCAAGCAAGTCGATCTAAATATTCCTGGATTTAAAATGTTTAATGAAAAAGAAAATCTACTCAGTTGTTGATGAGACAGTGAAGGTAAACAGAACTCCACAGGGAGCTTTAATTTGAAGGCAGAGGGAGGCCTTTTTGTTCTGGAGGTGTCTGAAGTGATCTTAGGAATCCTAAAGCCATTCTTGGGGTAAATAATGCTCCTTTAATCCTTGATTCTTGGTGTGAAATAGTGAGATTTAGAAAACCTAGAGGAGATTCTAGGTTTTTATATAGTGGTTGTAAGTGGTGCTGAGGTAAGAGGAGTCCTTTAAATGGTTCTAGATATAAATGCGGAGGTTATTTGTGTCCTTCAGGAGGTTAAGGTGCATCCCAAATTTTAAGTGAAGAAGGTCCGCAGACATTCTCAAGCTCTTTAAAGGTGTTGACAGTCTTGAGTGTGTCGAGAGGGTTTTTAAAAGTTCTTGAGGAAGTTTATTTCGGTTGTTGATGAGCTTGTTAGGGAAGGTTCCTTAGGACATTAAGGAGGTTCCAGGCAGCTTTGATGTGGTTCTTATAGGAAACAAGAGGTTCATTCAGTCCTTGAAAAAGTTCTAGTAGTGGGAGCGTGTGTCAGAGTGGGTGTTAGTAAGGATAAAGTTAGTATGGCTGCAGCAGGTGATATCAGGTGAGGAGGGAGCGATGCTTCAGGCTGCAGACAGACAGGCCTGGCGGACGCTCTGAGCCCAGGTGTTGAGCAGCTCTGTCACTGAGTGTTTGTCTGGCAGCTGCAGCAGTTTGGACGTCATGTTCCTGTGGACCGTCTGCAGGAAACTGTTCGCACCTGATAAGACAGACAGGGAGAAGCAATCAAAACGGGTTCGGCAGATTCCAGTGTCAGACATTCACTGTGTCTGTTCATTTAATAGCTACAGTCTGAGACACTGATTGTCTGATATAATCATTTTAATTCTTTACTTTATATCTAATATGAACTTCATATATTTTCTATTTTCTTAATTTATTGTTATTGTTGTGCTATGATTTATTTTTTCTTAAATCTGACTATAACAATATGATATACACATGGATCCCTTCTTCTCCCCTCTCTTACATAAGTATATAACCAGAAACAACAATGTTTGTCTACAGCCGCCTGTGCTGTTGCCTCACCGTACTGCTCTCCATCGTCGGCCCAGTAAGGACTCTGATCAGGATAGTCAGCAGGAACACTGAGCTGCAGAGGTGGAACACTGGGGAGGTTTTTATCATCTGACAACAAAATGAACACACAACAAGGTTAAACATCCTACTTGGTCGTATTAGTGGAACTCATTTAGGCTCAGTCAGTCTCCACTCTCACCAAGTTTGCAGACGAGGTGCACGGTGCCATTGTTGCTGCAGTAGGAAGGATCCAGATTGACCAGGAACTTGACATCGAGGCGAGCCACCTCCCCCTGCAGGATGTTGGGGATGGTGTGTCGCTCGTCCTCTTCGTGGTTCCTCTTCCGACCAGAGATGTTGGGACCCCTGAAGAGGAAGCATACATCAATCACTACTGTTCTTTAAACAGCTGTTCACTGTTTCACGTGACCTCAGAATGTTTAATGACAAAACTACCTCACATTAATGCTGCATTAACTCCTGTGTAAAGATATTCCTTCAGTAAAGAATGCTAGCTTTCTTATTTTTCAGATGTTATTTTTCTACTTTGTCAAATCTGCTTTACTTCACCCAATACAGTAGAGGGGAACAGACAGTTTGTGCTGCCAACGGCTTTAAACATGACCTTTAAAGCATTCAACAGCTAGTTGCTCTATGACTATATGATGAACTGAGCCTCTCTTTGACTCTGAATGTGACCTACGTGATGGGAGGTCCGTGGATGGCAGTCATGGCGGGAGCAAAGGTTCGGTACAGAGAGTGATTGAAGACTGGAGAGCGGATGTTGGCCATGACAGCATCCAGCAGCGGCTGACACAGATACTGCTGTTTGGTGGCTACTGGAGGGGGCGGGGGTGTTGGCTGAAACAGCACGGGCAAACTCAGGATGAAATATGATATCAAAACAAACAAAATTGTAGTTTCAAATGGCAAAAGAAGCAGAGGTTCTTACTACAGCCATGTCATTCTTCAGTTTCTCTAAAGCGATTTCACATTTCTGCAGAGTCTTCAGAGGACATCTGCAGGACAGAGGACACAGGAGACAATTACAGAGGAGTTCACCGTGAATCACTGAGCTGACTACAGCGAGGTAAAACTGACTACAACTCAGTCTTTTACCTGGTGTTTGGATCCGTCAGGATGTTGAGCAGACTCTTCATCTTACTAAGATCCTTCTTTCTGTCTGTTAACAGAAAAAGAAAATCCACTTTTGTTGTATACATGATGTACAATGACAATAAAGGCCATTCTATTCTATTCTAAAGAGCAAAAAGGGAAATTTAAAAATATTTTATGTCTTTACTAAAAAGACGTAACAGAGACATGGAACTGCAGGTTGCTAACTGCTGCTTCTATATATTGAATAATCTGACAATTATCAATTCTTCTGTCTATTAAGTGCCTGAAACTTGAAGAAATTGTGCCCATTATAACTTCAAATAGTCCAAGGAGACTTCTTTAAATGTCTTGTTTTCAGTCCAACACCAAAAAACTGAAGTCTGACGTTTTACTAGAGAAAACAGCAGTTTTACAACTAATCATACATTTTCTGTTAATCATCTAATCACGTCAGCTCTAATAATGACCTTCATTTTTGTCGATCTTGTTGATCATCCTGCGGAGAGGTTCGATGTATTTGGAGAGCTGTTTGAGCTTCTCCATGTACTGCTGGTCCTCTAAAGATGTTGCTCCGGCCGGACTCATTACTGAGCTGGGGTTACCTGCGACAGGAAATGACAGCTAAACTGAAATAAAGAGTCTAGAACCAAAGATTTTCAGGTGATTATTTTTTGTTTGACCCCCACTCTTCCCTTACATATACCACCCTACTATGTCTGTTTAAATTGTGTGTTGCTATTGCATTTGTCGTTGCTCTATTTTTGTGCATGTACCTGGAGTATTGAGAGGTCCAGGGGAGGGGACTCCATAGTTTTGTGGGGTTCTGACGCTGGCGGGGCTCTGTGAAGGCTGAGGGGACGGGCTGGGCTGGAAACCCCCTGGAGATGGAGTGGGACCCGAGCTAAGATAAGAAGCAGGAAACATAAGAATAATACATGCTTAACCACATACTCGCCATGTGGAACCAGCAGCGCTGTATCACAGAGGATTTATCTCCAGAATAGAATGTGGCGTTGGGATTTGTCCCTAATGAAATACAAATAAATCAGGCATCATTCTAATACTTTCTATTCCACTTTAAGGATTTCTAAACTGTCATCCAGAGGGCGGGCACTACCATTCAGAATAAGGATTGTGAGACGGATCATATGGTATGAGGAAAGAAAAGTTAATTTGAATTAAAGTTCAAAGAAACATGCAGCACATGAACCTGCACTGCAAGCAGAGCTAAGACACAGCTGGTGTTGGCGGTTTGTTTCAATTGAAGCTCTGAAGATTAGAACCATTCAAACGTGAACTCCTGTCATACCTGGCTGAGTTTGGCTGTGAACTGGGGGGCTGTGGTGAAGGCTGTGGTGGAGGAGGCATCGTATGTGGCGTCTGGACCTGCACCGGTGATGGCGACGACATCATTGTGTGCTGCTGTACCTGTGGAGGGGATTAGACGGAAGAGAAGGCAAATTAGCCAATCACAAGGGGATTTGTTTAACATGGATAAGTCATGTCGGGCCAATATGGATTGCAACTGGCTATAACATCAACTTATCTGCTATTTATTTTCTTAATTAATCATTAGGACTGTGTAACTTTATTCAGTAAATATGCATGCAATGTGCATTCCAATACCCCACAGGACAAGGTGATCTAATATTTTGTTTTGTGCAGGAAAGGGTCCAAACCTAAAAATGTCCTGTTTGTTTTACTAGAGAATAAAGAAATTCTCTTCTGGAACGATATGGGGTGAGACTCAACAGACTAATTAATTCTCTAAATAGTTGAATGCCAGAGCACTATAACCTCTAGCAATAATATGGAAGCTGCTGCGTGTAGCTTGACAGATGAAACCTTGGGCAAGAAATTGCAAAGCACAAGCACTTCTGCTTCTTTATCTTGTTCCTTCGCTGTACTAATTCAAAGTGAGTGAGTCATCTGTTGATTAGCTGCTCACCTCTCTCATCTGGATCTTAACAGCTTAACAGAGTCGGAGGACAAAGTTTATAGAGAGTTTAACTATATTTCTAAGTGTTTGGTGATATTTAGCTCAGGCTTTATTCAAATGTTTTATGATCACTCACACACACAGATCATTTTTTTGTCTTAGTCGTGTGTCGGACCTTAAAAAGGTTTAAGCAGCAGCACATAATAAAGTGAAGACACTGAACATTGACAGACAGAAGCACAGTGTGGACAAGACAGGGACACTGACATGCCAGAGATCAAGGCTTATACTAGGAATAAATACCTGTGGTGTCATTGTCTGTCCTCCCACTGCAGCAGCAGCAGCAGCAGCGGCAGCGGCAGCAGCAGCGGTGGCAGCAGCAGCTGCAGCATTTGGAGAAGGGATGGAGGGGTTGAGGGTGGCTCGAGGCAGCCGGGGAGGAATCTGCATCCCAGGACGAACCAACTTCAGAAGATGACACATAACAGAGACATAACAGGACAGGTGAGCAGAGAGGAGGCAGACGGACACTGCAGCGCGCACACACACACATACACACACAGACAGATGTCAGCTCCAGATTGGAGGACAGATACAAAATGCCTAGCTTCCTGATCACCCTGAACTTGTACTTGTGTGGTTGGAAATGCAGTTGGTACTGTGACTGTTGTGTGGTTGAAGTTGTAATAGTCTAAATCTAGAGGAGCAGAGTATGACTACTCACACTTAAGAGTTAACGCTATGCAACTGTTTCACTGTGATTATGTGCCAGCTTAAACCCAAGCCTAACCATAAAATCAATACCAAGAGGAATGCAACATTTACTTCAGCCATGATTACTAAACATGTAAGGAAATACACATGTGTAGATTCACCGTCTTCACTGTGAAGTTATCATTGGGAATAATAAACTCTAATATAGGAATATAAATGTCCTGTAAATATCTGCACCAAAGACCCTTTTGTTTGTTTACATTAAAACTCTTGGCCAGTCATTATGCATTGACAGCAATTTTGTGAAACACAAACTTAAATTTAGAATGCATATACTTCTAATATGGACAAAATAATCATACTGGCAACTGTTTTTGCTTTTTCAAACAGGCTACATTCTAAATATATTTAGTGCACAAGTGCATAACAGAACATTTCACAACAAAATAACATAGTACTAACAGCATGATAAACAACACTGTAATAAACTGTCTTTAAAACAGACAACATTAAATAAATAAAATGTAACCCAAATTCTAGTCATAACAATAAATAAACTTTAATGCACTCATTTTCTTTTGATTGGACTTTTGATTTCAAAGTTGCCCAAACACTGCCCTTCCCAAAAAAAATGTCACCAGCTGGATTTAACTAATCAAATAGGTAAGAACCTCCCACTGGATAATTACTAGATGGATAATTATTTTTCAGCTGGCAACAAGTTATTTAACCCTTACTGAGGCAGTGAGGAGCTTCTCATTTCTTAAACAACCATGTCTGAAGACATATTCTGTGGTCGTGGAAAACATGTTAATCTTCAAATTATTGGCATCCAGCAAAGAAAACATCTAAGGAGATTGTTGAAACTACTAAAAATGGGTTATGAACTGTCATGTGGTCTAATGAGTGCAGATTTACCCCGTTCCAGATTGATGGGATCAGGTTAAGAAAAGCGACACTATGTCCAAAGAATGACATCAGCTGACTACCTGAATATACTGAATGACCAGGTTATTCCATCAATGGGTTTTTTCCTCCGTAATGTCACAGACATATTCCAATATGACTGGCTAAAATGGTACAAGAGTGGTTCAGGGAGCATGACAACCAGAGTCCAGACCTTTACTCCATTGCCTCAGAATCATGTGATTGGATTTTGAGCTTTTACACATAAAGCACCTACGCTTGCAGTGGCACCAGTCTCACCTGACCAGGTCCA
This sequence comes from Anabas testudineus, assembly GCF_900324465.2. NCBI lineage: Eukaryota > Metazoa > Chordata > Actinopteri > Anabantiformes > Anabantidae > Anabas > Anabas testudineus. The sequence goes on along the minus strand of NC_046617.1, from coordinate 4,348,570 downwards.
GTGGCTGCGGCTGCGGCTGCAGCTGCGTTGAGCTGTGCCTGTGCTGCTGCCTGCTGGGCTTGCTGCGCTGCTTGCTGTGCCTGCTGCTGCTGCAAGGCTGCACGGGCCTGCTTTCGCGCACACACACACACACACACACACACACACACACACACACACACACACACACACACACACACACACACACACACACACACACACACACACACACACACACACACACACACACACCAAAGCATGCAAGCAGAAGAATAGATAAGCAAGACTGTAAGTTGGAACTGTAACCCTATGTTGTGTTTTCTAACCACTAAAGAAAGGGACTAAAGAAGCACTATTTCTCCTTTTACTTTATCAGTCCTGACACTGGATCCACTTAATACGGTTAACATGGGGGCCAATATGATGGGCACAATTTTAACAAGTGAACCATTTTTACTTGGGGAAGAGGTGGCCCCAGACAGCACTATATGAAGAAGACAAGCCAGCTGACGAAGTGTGATGCTTTGGGTAATGTTCTGTCGGAAAACCTTGAGCTCTCGCATTCATGTGGATTTTACTTTGACATGCTTCACCTACCTACCTAAACATTGTTGTAGACTAAGTAACTGAATTCCTGGATGGCAGTGGCCTCTTTTCTAATAATGTGCCCTGTGACAGCATAACAATTGTTCAGTAATGTTTAGACAAGAATAGAAAGGAGTTCAAAGTGTTGCCTTGGCCTCTTGGAGTCCATGCCTCAACAGGTCATTGTTGTTTTGGCAATCTAAAGGTGGCTGTGTGCAGTATTAGGCAGGTGGCATTAATGTGGTGCAGACTGGTGTATAACTCCTATCGGTCAGACGGAACTAAAGAATCACTCTGAACACTGAACACTGAAGAGTTTAACAAAATGAAACGGATAGGCCTGATATGAAAAAGATTTTACAAGGTTTCATGAAGTTAAGGTGCAATAGGTATGCCACTGTTCTGCAGCAACCTCCTCAATCTCACCTGGAAGGCCTGGAGTTTGAGCTGGTGCTGTTGCTGTTGCTGACTAAGTGAGTTGATGGAAACATGCTGAGCAGACGTCATCTGTCCAGGCAGAGACTGAGGCACCATGCCAGGCTGCTGCTGCTGTGAGTGTGGAGGCATCTGACCTGGCTGAGCCTGAGCCTGCTGCTGAACCATGTGCTGAATGGCCTGGGCCTGGGCCTGAGCCTGAGCCTGTGCCTGTGCCTGAGCCTGGGCTTGAGCTTGGGCTTGAGCTTGGGCTTGAGCTTGGGCTTGGGCTTGAGCTTGAGCTTGGGCTTGGGCCTGAGCCTGAGCCTGAGCCTGAGCTTGGGCCTGGGCCTGGGCCTGGGCTTGAGCTTGGGCTTGGGCTTGAGCCTGCGCTTGGGCCTGCGCTTGAGCCTGAGCCTGCTGTTGCTGAAATTGCAGCTGCGCCATCTGTTGCTGCTGAATCCTTGTCTGGTGCATCTGAAGAGAAAGGGAACACACAGTGTCTTGATTTATGAACATACATGTAGCATACATCATATCACATTGGGTAGAAGGACTGAAATCCAATGAGCCCAGGTGATCGTTCTTCATACTATACAAATACATACAAGTGCATTTTATAAGAGTGTTTTCAAATTTTTTGACTCTAGTATTTGTTTTAATTTGGCTGGATTTGTTGCTACATAGCCACCCACTCTCTGAATATTATACTTAAGCTATACTTAAACTGACTAGGAGAGTGCTATAGCCATCCCAGATCTAAAACAACTGCAGTGATCTCAGACCAGCTGTTCTGACAAGCAAATGTGCCACTGTGGAGTGACAAACTGAGACAACATAAAGATGGCTCAGTAAGAAATCAGTGAGTCAGTGAACTTCTCTTCAAAGTTATCTTACACTGTTGAGGGGATGGAGTAGTGTGGTGATTCAAAGTTAATTCAAAGCTGCGTTATTGCCTACTATCCTCTTCTCTCTCTGCTCTCCACTCATCCCAACCTGGGTCTGCTGCAGGTGTTGCCCAGTGCTTGCTTGGGGGATTGTTGGATCCTCTTTGTATAATTTTATAGGGTTTTGACATTATTATATGAAATGCATTGAAATGATGCTGCAGTGATTTGGCACTATATAAATAAATTAAATTAAGATGAATTGAATTCCTCTTTTTTTGGTACTTGATAAAAATCTGAACCTTAGATGATCCGATACTGGTCCCATTTGTTATTCATGCATGGTACCTGTCATACACATAGCACAACCAATGGCCCAAATGACAAAGCTGGTGCTTCAGGTAACTAGAAACATTGGCTCCCAGTCAGCATAGTTCAGATGAGGATGTTCAATAGATGCACTGAAGTATAATGTATAATATTGTATTCAACACATAATTATGTTAGCATTGTTGTGTACCGGGTTCTGCTGCTGCTGATTTTGGGCCTGCTGCTGCTGGTTCTGGTGCTGCTGCTGGAGCTGCTGATTCTGGTGGTGTTGCTGCTGCTGCATCCTCAGCTGCTGCTGTACCTGAAACTGCTGCTGCTGAACCTGCTGGAACGGCTGGAACTGCATGGGCTGCGGCTGCTGCGGTTGTGCCTGTACAATTTGTTGCATCGGCATCTGACCTGGACCACCAACTGCAGAACAAGAAGAAGATGAAAGACTGACCCAGTGTACAGCTAAAATTAGTCTAAAGAGAAGCTCTGGAACCTCACACAACACAAACAACGTGCCAAAGCGGAGACCGAAAATAAGACCAGCTCTGATGACAAAATACACTGTTTAGATGCAGCCAGCGTCTACTGAACACTCTGAAGATGTTCCTTTACAGCACACACACCACACGGAGGAAACACACTCACTGGCTTGTGGGTTTCCAGCCACCCCAGCCATGGCATGCTGGCCTATCTGCATCGGCCCTATGGCCCCCATGCCACCCACTGGCGCACCAGTGGGGCGAGGCCCCATGCCAATGGCGCCTGGGCCCCCTCCAACCCCTGTCAGGTTAGTCAGGGCATTCATGGGATCTAGCAGAAGGGTAGACAACAGACAATATTACGCAGCTCCAACATGCACGGCAGAAATCATGAACACTATGAGTCTGGTAGTGACAGGTCCAGCAGAGGACAGAACCGAGCAAAGAAAAAAAAAAAGAAAGTGAATGAAAGAGAAAGAAGTCTACTTACCTGGAGCTCCAAGGGCCTTCTTGTCTGTAAAAAAGTCAGAAGTTATAATTACACTTGCACTGAACTCTTTTTAATCATAATTTTCCAATCATTTTTAAACACTTATTTCTAGCTGCAGACAACTATAACATTTTGGATCAAGTCAAGTCAAGTAAAGAAGCTTTATTGTCATTCCAACCACATATAGCTGAAGCAATACATAGTGAAATGAGACAACGCTTCTCCAGAACCAAGGTGCTACATGATGAATTACAATCTGGTTTTACGCAAACATCACAGTACAGACCGCCCTACCGATGGTAACTAATGACATTTTATTGGCCTCTGACGTTAGTACTGCTTTTGATACAGTAGACCACCACATTTTGTTGGATCGGCTAAAGCACTCGGCTGGTTCTCTTCATACCTGTCCAACAGATCATTTTGTGTTACCGTTAATAACTGCAAGTTATCTTTTTCTCCTGTGAAATTTGGAGTCCCACAAGGTTCAATGCTGGGGCCAATCTTGTTCTCTTTGTGTATGCTCCCTTTGGGACATATTATTCGTAAACACAGTGTTTGATGACACTCAGCTGTACTGCCCCTTTAAAATCTTTGACCATGGAGGACTGAGTTCCTTACATGAGTGTATAAATGAGATAAAAAGCTGGATGGCTCAAAATTTCCTGCAGCTGAATTTTGACAAAACACAAATACTTGTTATCAGTCCACAACATATAGACACACATTTTGCCCTGCACAGATTCTCTCCTGCAGTGGGGTTAGATAATTCTAAGCCCACTGCAAAAAGTCTTGGTGTTTGGTTTGATAGTAAACTCAACTTTGAGACTCATGTCACAAAGCTTGTTCAGGTATGTTTTTATCACCTTAGAAATATCTCCAAAATACATTCAATTGTTTCATTTCATGACACTGAAGTAATCTTACATGCATTTATTTCCTCATGCCTTAACTATTGCAACAGTCTGTTCACCTGTCTCAGCCAGAAATCTATTAATCGGCTCCAGATTGTTCACTCTTAACTACCTTCCTACACTGGCTGCCAGTATGTTTCAGGGTTAATTTTAAGATTTTATTAATAACTTTTAAAGCCCTGCATTGCCTTTCTCAGAGCTATATATCCCAGCTTTTAAAGCCTTATGAGCCTGCATATAGCCCGAGTTCCTCTGGTAGAAATCTTCTGTATGTCCCTGATGTTACAATGAAAACTGGAGGTGTCAGAGCCTTTTCAGTTAGAGCCCCTTAACTCTGGAACAGCTTACCCGAGGAAATAAGATCAGCTGATTCAGTAGACGGCAGATGGCCGTTTAACTTGAGCCTGGTTCTGCTGGAGGTTTCTTCCTCTAGGGTGAGTTTTTCCTCTCCACTGTTTGCCTAGCGCTTGCTCAAGTTGATCTTGTTGGGCTACATGTGATTTTGTCTCTTTTGTGAAGCACTTTCTAACATATGTTTAGAAAAGTGCTCTATGAATAAATGTATTATTATTATAATTATTTCCCCATCCTAGTACATATAAAAATACTATTTAATTAGAAGTGTATCATACCTTCCTTGATAACAATAAAATATACGTTTTTATGTGACATAAGTGTCATTTGTAAACAAAGCCATCTTGGCTTCTGACTCTACACTACACAAAGAGACCCCAATAAAGGCCATAAACCAAAACACGTCAGTCGTATAATAAAGTTGTTCTCCATTCCAAAGGTGTGGCTGGAGATTTGACGCTTTCAATCTACACTACAGAAACACATGTACTACTCTGCTATAGTACGAGCCTCAGATCTTTCACTCTCTGTGTGGACTAAGAAATCATTAGTAACGTGCTGTGGTCAGTAAACAGAACAAAGGCAACACAGGAATCACTAGTGTTATTTTTTTTGGGTCTACTTTCAAACACTTACGGATGTCTCTGAAGTGTATGATCAGCCTTGCCACCAGAGATAGATACTCCTCCTGCAACAATAAATGAATAAATAACAATAAGTATGTAACTGATACACAGTTTATTATAATAAACACTTTAAAAGACTTCTAAAGTATTAAATGTTAGTACTAGTACTTACTCTGGTCTTAGCTTTGACATAAACATGATTCTCCATGTCTGTGCTTGACTTTGTGTGTGCGGTTCCTGCCTTTCTCATCGCCTCTTCACTGGAAGGAAACACATGAATCACATTCATTCATTCATCTTATAGAAAGAAACACCATCAAATAACACGTTGCATCTTTTTTCACATTCTCATATAATGAACATTGAACATGTATCAAGATACGCTGTTGAATATGTTTCAATTGTTTTTTAACAAAGAGTCACTCTTTAATGAGAAAATGTGACAAGTATAAATGCTGAACACTGACCACCACAACATTAAAACCATCAAGGAGCTGTAGTGCTGAGGCCGATCTGCGTTTGTCTAAGATATTAAAATAAATGACTAAATTATGTCCTATAAGTAAAACTTTGTAAATGCAGTTTAGCAATTAGCCAGTTTTCGTAAGTACCACACCTGAGTACAATTATTAAGTACTACTAAAGTGATAAGACAGTCAACATTTCTCTAAAATGGATTTATTTGGTACTTTAAGTATACACTACCAAGACAAAGTAAACATGTACAATCTTATGTATTTTATATTATTCAATCAAATGGCTGCAAACTGATCCCAAAACACAAAAAATAGCAATAATTCGTTTTTAAGCATATCTGAGCACAGAATAATGGGGTCAAATCGCGTTTGCATGTTAAGCTTTACTTTTGTTTCCCTGGATCCAAATACCTTAAACCTGGACTAATCAGTTGACAAGACTTCCAGTCCACTGCACTGCAACCTTTTCTTTCTTTCTTTCTTTCTTTCTTTCTTTCTTTCTTTCTTTCTTTCTTTCTTTCTTTCTTCCAGTTGCAGCATGTATCTGGAGACAGTGTCCACCTCCCAAAGAGATCTTTAACTTTTTGGCCAATACTCTCTTAATACTGAGAATTATCTGGATTTCTAAAGACAAGTATACATTGACAATTTTCTTATTAGAGCCGTTTTTGTTTGGCCATTTTTAATTAATGTTTACTTCAAAATCGACATGCCACTATCACTGTGGAGGAAAAAGCCAAATGACAACTCAAATTATGTGTTTGATGAACATGAACCTGTGTTTTAAAGAAGGGCATTAATGATCAATTAAAAACAATCCATACTTTTTTAAGTCTAGATGATAAGTTGTTAGAGATGACTTTTTGTTTTTGCTACCACTACTTTTGATGCTCCACTATTACTTAATCCAGCACTTGTTACTAGTAACTAAGTATCTGTAACAGTCTGTCACTATTTTACAGACAGAAATGTCTTGTATATTACCATTAGGTACAGTTTATGTTGTGATCATGAAAAAATGTAGCAGCTGTAGCACTGACTTTATTCTACAACTTTACATTTAAAACATATCTCTCTTTAAGCTGTAAGTCAGATTTTCTCACTTTTAGACTAAGATTATCACTATAAAAATCTTTATGCTAACTCTTACATATTAGTGTCGAGTCATTAACGTTATACAATGTCCACAGTCATGTTGGCTGAAGAAACAGTAACTCACACTAAATGAAGTAACAAAGAACATACGCAGCTGATAATGCCTATAATGAAATCTTATAGGATTTCCCATACGATTATCATTATTTTATTGTTAATTTTATTGAGGCCGAATAAAGACCAGACCCGAGCCGATCTTAAATGAAGCTGTGTGGTTTTGGAGACTCAGTCTACCTTGTTATTACTACGTAGTTTTAATTCATCCTATGTTTTAGCACGTTTTTGACGTAACGCTCTATTCAGCAGAGCTAACGTTAGCTTAGCTCAGGGATGTAGGAGAGAAACAGAGACTTAACTAACTCAAAACACAACCAAATTACTAGAAAATGTCTCACATCTGGGCCACGACTTTCTGTCGGAACTGGGGGCTCCTCCAGTCGCTGTCCGGTCCGGGAACCTCCATCTCTGAGACTATTTCTTTCTGGAGGAGTGTTTTTGAAGCGGTTTAATGTTTTTCCGTTCTTCCTTGTTCCGCTCTCGGGATAATGGCGGCTGCGCTGTGAGTGGGTGGATGGAGGAGTGTTGTGAAACACTACCGCCTCCTGCTGGACGGACTGTTTGTAGCAGCTGCAGCACAATTCAAAGAGCTTTTATTTCTGCTTTGACCTGTGCAAAACATTAAATACAAAACGACAAAACTACGACTCACGGTGAAATATATTAAACTCCATTGTTTTAATGTAGACTTGAATGTAGAATGTATATTCTGTATATACAGCTGGTGTGCATGTGTATATTTGTATATATAATTGTGTACATATATATATATGTATATATATTTAAATACTTTTTGTATGAAAGGTAATTGTAAGCTGTTTTATTATTATTATGTTGTCTTCTACTCTCTCCTTGCACCAATGTGGGACAGTTTGCAATTTCGTTGTACTGTTGTACCAAGTGTCACTGTACAATGACAATAAAGCTTTATCTTATCTTATCTTATCTTATCTTTAATTTGGCACCTTCCTAGTTACTTTGCTGAAGGAGTCCTGCATCTATAATATAGTTTAAGTAATGTAGGTTATCATTCTTCATTACTGCTTTTATGTTATGGTATGTAGAAATACACTACATCCATCTAGCATCTAGATAAAGGGAGCTGCCACACACACACACACACACACACACACACACACACACACACACACACACACACACACACACACACACACACACACACACGCTCACTTCTTCCAGCTTCCACTGTTACTTTTTCCACTGTTAATCCATTTAGTTACTTACCAGTTGCAGTCAGTGTCATTTAATCTCTGCATTGTCACTTTTAAATACTATTAGGTGTTTACATCCTGCGTCCAATATTTTACAATAAAATTATGTACATGTGTAAAAGACCTTTACATGTTCTTTTAACTTTGAAAGTTTGCTATTTAGACCATAAATGTGAAAAACAAATCCCACTGAATATGTTCTCATTTTAAAGCTTGTGTAGCTAAGGGTTTTAGATTTCCATCTTCCATTTCCATTGCCATCATATGGTAGCAGCAGCCTTTATTATGATTTCTATTTGAAGCTGTTGGAGGAAGCATAGGACCCACAGTCTGCACAGACCTACTGCTTATTGATCCCACAGTGTTATTCTGCTCCTTTGCTGTTGAATATCTCCCTCAGTATTCCAGTGACAGACAGTCACAACAAGCAAAATAAAAGTGGCTCATTCATTAGAATGAGTCAGTGTGTTTTTTCCTACTTTATGCTGTGCATGAACCATCCAGTCCTGCTTACCACTTTAAATAAATGACCAGTAAAACACATTTTTCCTGCTTTAGGTCATCTTTTTGTATTCTTGCAGTGACAATTTTAAACCATCTCAAAACGTATCTGAAGGACAAGTGTAAGTGAGTGCCATTAGGTCTCAAGGTGAAATCTTTGGACCCACTGTCAGACCCTACACTCGTCCAGTGGGTTTTGGGTTGTTCCTGGTGACAACAATGCCCATAAAGGAAGTGATACCAATGACTGACCTCCACGCTCGCCTGATCTAAATCCAATAGAACACCTTCGGGACATTATGTTTGGGTCCATCCAATGCTGCCAGGTTGTACCTCAGACTGTCCAGGAGCTCAGTGATGCCCAGAACACACCATCTATCATTTCATAAGGAGCATGCTCAGTGTTGTCAGGCATACATGTGAGTATATGGGGGCCATACAAACTACTGAGCACCATTTTGAGTTGCTGCATCATTTTCCAATTTGATTTTCAGGGTGTCGTTGAATTCAGCCCTCTGTAGGTTTGATATTTTTAATTTCCATCAAACGATGTGGCAACCTTGTGTTCCTAACACATCACCCAGTCCATCTCTCCTCTTCTTTTCTCCCCTCTTCTTTTCTCTCTCTCTTTTTCTCTCTTCCTGTCTCTGTCGAGCTACACGTCGTTCCACCCTCTGCCCTCTGGACCTGTCTGACTTGTCCTGGTGCCCCGCTCTTGGTCGGAGATCTCCTCACCTGGATTCCCCGTGGGGTCTCAGTGGGATACGTCTGGTGACTGGGGTTGGTTCCACGCTACCATGACGACGGTCCTGGCCTCGGCTGATGTTGACAGCTGTTTCTCTGAGGTCTTGACTCAACGCTCAATAGTCCAGCACTGGATTTTCCTACAAGTCTACCAGAGCCTCCAATAACTAACTGGACTTCACATTAACTTAAAGACATTAACTATTATACTGAGCTGCCTGCTGCCTAACACAAAGTATATAATCACCCATATGAGGATGGGTTCCCTGTTGAGTCTGGTTCCTCTCAAGGTTTCTTCCTGTTGCCTCCTCAGGGAGTTTTTCCTTGTCACTGTCGCCCTCGGTTTGTTCATCAGGGACAATCTGATTATTATGATTCATACACATTCACTGTTCATGTAAACTTCAATAGTTTCTTTGGTTGTTCAAAGCTGCTTTGTGACAATTACAATTGTTAAAAGCACCATACAAATAAAATTGAACTGAACTGAATTGAACTGAATATCCAGCTTGATTATTTTCCCTATTGAGATCTGATGGGTTTGTGAGTGAATGTAAAGTAAGAGGGAACAAGAGGGAGACAGACTTCTCTTTCCCCAAGAATCTAGTCCAGAGCTTTGATGCTAACATGCTGGCACATAAATCCTGCCAGCTAGCTTGGTTAGTGACTATAAACATTACTTCACATAACAGGAAACAATGATACATCATCCATATTTAGACTAGACTAGTTCTTTACATCTACTCAAACCGGTCAAGATGGATCAAATCCAATCTCTTTGTTGGAAGAAGTATACAGTGTACAAAATGTTTGATCAATACCTGGGAAATGTCATAGGTAAATATAAATTACTGAGTGAACATCAATATGGATTCAGAGAAAACAGAACAACTACATATACAACAATGACCATGGTGAAAGAAATAACCAATTAAAAATAATTCAGTGTGTTCAGTTGGTGTTTTTTATAAAAAGCGTTTGAAACTACAGATTGCAGACTATTGTTGAGTAAAGTAGATTCCTGGTTTGAAAGTTATATGGAAAATATAACACATACAGTTTTTCTTATGGGGGGGGGGGGGGTTTAACGTTTGTAACTAAATACTTAACGGATGACAGTTGTGTCAGGTGCACTATCTCACAAGGGCAAAGGCAAGTTTCACAAGGGTCACTTTAAGTTATAACAAATGGCAGGTTCATGAAAGAAACTAATGTAAAAGAATAACTCTTTGTAAGTTTTCTAACATTTCCTTCCTGTTTATACATGTACATACAATGGAAACCATGACAATGAAAATTAAAGTAAATTTTAGAAAATGGAAGAAAAAAAAACATAACAGGAATAAATACAAACACCGTGATACATCACTCTAAGTCGTTCATCCACAGAAAGACTGCTTTCAAAATCTTGTCACTGAGTCTCCGGAGGTGGAAATTCTTGAGCCTGAGCCTGCTGTTGCTGAAATTGCGGCTGCGCCATCTGTTGCTGCTGAATCCTTGTCTGGTGCATCTGAAGAGAAAGGGAACACACAGTGTCTTGATTTATGAACATGCATGTAGCATACATCATATCACATTGAGTAGAAGGACTGAAATCCAATGAGCCCAGGTGATCGTTCTTTCTACTATACATCGTATCTAGTATTTGTATTAAATTGGCTGGACTTGTTGCTACATAGCCATCCACTCTTTGAAACATTAAACTGAAACATGACGACACCATAAGAAATTAGGGCAAAAACAGAAAGCCCTGTAATTAATAGAGATTCCTATATAAAATACAGTATAAGCATGAATTTTGCTACCCAATGAAACTGCCACTTACCAAATTCTATTCTGATTAGGAGAGTGCTATAGCCATCCCAGATGTGTGATTATAGGCAGAACAAACCCTCTGAACCATCTCTGCTGTGTTTTTTGAGCATTTTTGGTTGAGCACAAACATCTGTCACTGACCTGTATCCATTTACTTCTGCTGATTGCCTTATCTAAACAACTGCAGTGATCTCAGACCAGCTGTTCTGACAAGCAAATGTGCCACTGTGGAGTGACAAACTGAGACAACATAAAGATGCCTCAGAAAGAAATGTCCAGACAGACAAACTCAATGAACTTCTCTCCAAAGTTATCTTACACTGTTGAGGGGATGGAGTAGTGTGGTGATTCAAAGTTAATTCAAAGCTGCGTTATTGCCTACTATCCTCTTCTCTCTCTCTGCTGTCCACTCATCCCAACCTGGGTCTGCTGCAGGTGTTGCCCAGTGCTTGCTTGGGGGATTGTTGGATTCTCTTTGTATAATTTTATAGGGTTTTGACATTATTATATGAAATGCCTTGAAATGATTCTGCAGTGATTTGGCACTATATAAATAAATTAAATTAAAATAAATTGAATTCCTCTTTTTTTGGTACTTGATAAAAATCTGAACCTGAGATGATCTGAAACTGGTCCCATTAGTTATTCATGTATTGTACCTGTCATACACATAGCACAACCAATGACCCAAATGACAAAGCTGGTGCTTCAGGTAACTGGAAACATTGGCTCCCAGTCAGCCTAGTTCAGATGAGGATGTTCAATAGATGCACTGAAGTATAATGTATAATATTGTATTCAACACATAATTATGTTAGCATTGTTGTGTACCGGGTTCTGCTGCTGCTGATTTTGGGCCTGCTGCTGCTGGTTCTGGTGCTGCTGCTGGAGCTGCTGATTCTGGTGGTGTTGCTGCTGCTGCATCCTCAGCTGCTGCTGTACCTGAAAACTGCTGCTGCTGAACCTGCTGGAACGGCTGGAACTGCATGGGCTGCGGCTGCTGCTGTTGTGCCTGTACAATTTGTTGCATCGGCATCTGACCTGGACCACCAACTGCAGAGCAAGAAGAAGATGAAAGACTGACCCAGTGTACAGCTAAAATTGGTCTAAAGAGAAGCTCTGGAACCCAGGCGCCATTGGCAAGAAAGAAGGTGAATGAAAGAGAAAGATGTCTACTTACCTGGAGCTTTAAGGGCCTTCCTGTCTGTAAATGAGTCAGAAGTTAGAATTACATTTCCACTGAACTCTTTTGAATCATTTTCCCATCCTAGTACATATCAAAATACTATTTAACTAGAGATGTGCCACACCTTCCCTGATAACAATAACATATACGTTTTTATGTGACATAAGTGTCATTTGTAAACAAGGCCATCTTGGCTTCTGACTCTACACTACAGAAAGAGACCCTGATAAAGGCCATGAGCCAAAACAAGCAGTCTTATAATAAAGTTGTTCTCCATTCCAAAAGTGTTGCTGGAGATTTGACCCTTTCAATCTACACTACAGAAACACATGTACTACTCTACTATAGTACGAGCCTCAGATCTTTCACTCTCTGTGTGGACTAACAAGCACCAGTACACACAGCACAATAATGACTAAGAGAGTTACACCAAGATCATAGTGTCCACTTGGCTAACCCCACTACGCAGTTCCTTCAAGAACAGATAAAAGAACTAACCTTCAAAACCGTCCAAGAATAATGAATTAGACCCTATAGCATCACTACTCAAAACTAAGTCAGCTGAACTCCAATATAACAAATCATTAGCATCGTGCTGTGGTCAGTAAACAGAACAAAGGCAACACAGGAATCACTAGTGTTCATTTTTTTGGGTCTACTGTCAAACACTTACGGATGTCTCTGAAGTGTATGATCAGCCTTGCCACCAGAGATAGATACTCCTCCTGAAACAATAAATAAATAAATGAATAAAAATAAGGATCTTTATGAAACATTTTACCACTACAAAAAAACATTGTTATTTTGCAGTTTATTACAATGAATACTTTAAAAGACTAAAGTATTAAATGTTAGTACTAGTACTTACTCTGGTCTTAGCTTTGACATAAACATGATTCTCCATGTCTGTGCTTGACTTTGTGTGTGCGGTTCCTGCCTTTCTCATCGCCTCTTCACTGGAAGGAAACACATGAATCACATTCATTACTTTTAGAAAGAAACATCATCGCGCGAATGCTTAGGTCTTCCTGAGGGGGGGCGTACCAGGAAATAATTGAGAAGCACTGTACTAAAGTGATAATATAGTCAACATTATTCTAAAATGAACTATTTGGTACTTTTTGTTTTAGCAAAACAAAGTAAACATGTACAATCTTATGTATCATATAGTTAGTTTTATTCAATCAAATGGCTGCAAATTGATCTCAAAACACAAAAAATAACAATAATTCATACAGAATAATGGGGTCAAATCATTTTTGCATGTTAAGCTTCACTTTTGTTTGCTTGGATCCAAATACCTCAAGCCTGGACTAATCAGCTGACAAGACTTCCAGTCCACTGCACTGCAACCTTTTCTTTCTTTCTTTCTTTCTTTCTTTCTTTCTTTCTTTCTTTCTTTCTTTCTTTCTTTCTTTCTTTCTTTCTTTCTTCCAGTTGCAGCATGTCTCTGGAGACAGTGTCCACCTCCTAAAGAGATCTTTAACTTTTTGGCCAATACTCTCTTAATACTGAGAATTATCTGGGTTTCTAAAGACAAGTATACATTGACAATTTTCTTATTAGAGCCGTTTTTGTTTGGCCATTTTTTTATTCATGTTTACTTCAAAATCGACATGTCACCATCACTGTGGAGGAAAAAGCCAAATGACAACTCAAATTATGTGTTTGATGAACATGAACCTGTGTTTTAAAGAAGGGCATTAATGATCAATTAAAAACAATCCATACTTGCATTTCTGGAAAAAAGAGATACTGCAACACCTTCATGTTTAACACTGATTGGGTAGTAAATGGTAGTCTTTTTTTTTTTAAGTCTAGATGATAAGTTGTTAGAGATGACTTTTTGTTTTTGCTACCACTACTTTTGATGGTCCACTATTACTTAATCCAGCACTTGTAACTAGTAACTAAGTATCTGTAACAGTCTGTCACTATTTTATAGACAGAAATTTCTTGTATATTACCATTAGGTACGGTTTATGTTGTGATCATGAAAAAAGGTGATGCTGCAACTTTACATTTAAACTTTTAGACGAACTCAGATCATCATTATAGAAATCCTTATGCTAACTCTTACATATTAGTGTCGAGTCATTAACGTTATACAATGACCACAGTCATGTTGACAGAAGAAACAGTAACTCACACTAAATGAAGTAACAAAGAACACATGCAGCTAATAATGCCTAATGAAATTTGATAGGATTTCCCATATGATTTTTGTCACTTTGTTGTTAATTTTATTTAGGCCGAATTAATATCAGACTCGAGCCGATCTTAAATTAAGCTGTGTGGTTTTGGAGACTCAGTCTATCTTGTTATTACTACGTAGTTTTAATTCATCCTATGTTTTATCACGTTTTTTTTAACGTGACGCTCTATTCAGCAGAGCTAACGTTAGCTTAGCTCCGAGATGTAGGAGAGCAACAGAAACAGAGACTTAACTAACTCAAAACACAACCAAATTACTAGAAAATGTCTCACATCTCGGCCACGATTTTTTGTCGGAACTCGGGGCCTCTCCAGGTCAGGTTATTCAGCTCATTCATGGGATCTAGCGGAAGGGTAGACAACAGACAATATTACGCAGCTCCAACATGCACGGCAGAAATCATGAACACTATGAGTCTGTGCTATAATGAATAATATTATATTCAACACATAATTATGTTAGCATTGTTGTGTACCAGTTGTGTTGTGTGCTGCTGCTGATTTTGGTGCTGCTGCTGAAGCTGCTGGTTCTGGTGGTGTTGCTGCTGCTGCATCCTCAGCTGCTGCTGTACCTGAAGCTGCTGCTGTACTTGAAACTGCTGCTGCTGAGCCTGCGGACCCCATGCCAATGGCGCCTGGGCCCCCTCCAACCCATGTCAGGTTAGTCAAGGCATTCATGGGATCTAGCAGAAGGGTAGACAACAGACAACATTACGCAGCTCCAACATGCACAGCAGAAATCATGAACACTATGAGTCTGGTAGTGACAGGTCCAGCAGAGGACAGAACCAAAGAAAGAAATTAAACAAAAGAAAGTAAATGAAAGAGAAAGACGTCTACTTACTTGGAGCTCCAAGGGCCTTCTTGTCTGTAAATGAGCCAGAAGTTAGAATTACATTTCCACTAAACTCTTTTTCATTATTTTCCCATCCCAGTACATATCAAAATACTATTTAACTAGAGATGTTCCACACCTTCACTGATAACAATAACATATACATTTTTATGTGACATAAGTGTCATTTGTAAACAAAGCCATCTTGAAACACATGTACTACTCTACTATAGTACGAGCCTAAGATCTTTCACTCTCTTTGTGGACTAACAAGCACCAGTACACACAGCACAATAATGACTAAGAGAGTTACACCAAGATCATAGTGTCCACTTGGCTAACCCCACTACGCAGTTCCTTCAAGAACAGATAAAAGAACTAACCTTCAAAACCGTCCATGTTAATGAATTAGACCAGGGGCGCCCAATACGTTGATCGCAATCTACCAGTCGATCGCAAAGGTAGTGTGGGTAGATCGCATGGCTCTATCCGGAGATTAAGGAGTTTTTCCGTGTAGCTAAACATGCAGAATACAACCAACTAAATGACAATCAGTGGCTGCTAGACTTAGCATTTTTAAATGATCTGACCAACATGTTGAATGATCTTAACGTAGAGCTGCAAGGAAAAGACAAAAATGTGATCAATATCATCAGCTCAGTTAATTCTTTCAAATGGAACATGCAGCATCTCTCCTCAAAGCTGTAGCGCCATGATTTGGCAAACTTCAAGAACCTCGCGTCAGAGGTGGAGACGCAAGGGAAGACATGCGTGCAACTTGACGGTGCACGCAACACAGAGCAGATTGAGAATGGTTTGTCAGAGTTTGACAAACGCTTTCAAGACTTTGTTTTCCTGGAGCCAGTCACTACATTTATGTATTACCCCTTTCGGGATTATGCTGAGGTTGATTCACTGGCATCAAAAATTTAAACACTGTTTCACCTGAGTGGAGGATGAGATTTTGACACTACAAGCTGACATTCAGCTTAAGTCCAGGGCTCATGGACAGTTCTGGGACTTACAGAGGAAAAGTACCCCAACATGAGGGAATGTGTTACCTCCTTGGCTGCATTATTCGGCTCCACTTATTTATGTGAGTCAGCCTTTTCCCACAAGAAGATTATTAAGTCCAAATACGGTTCCACCATGACTATTTGGAAGTGTGCTTGAGGCTGGCTATCAGCAGCTACTGTCCAGGCTATGCATCCCTGGCTGATTCAATTCAGTGCAGGTCATCAGAGTAAGGTAATGACAAAAAATGTACAGGGTTGTATTGCACAATATGGGTTCATGCAGTAATGCAAGATACATCAACATATATTGTACAAATAAAGAATACTGTTATAAATAAATATATGTTTTGCATTTTTATAGTAGGTAAATCATTTGGACTTGGTCATTTTATACGTAGCTTGCATGCTGAAAAAGGGTGGGCACCTCTGAATTACCCTACAGCATCACTACTCAAAACTAAGTCAGCTGAACTCCAATATAACAAATCATTAGCATCGTGCTGTGGTCAGTAAACAGAACAAAGGCAACACAGGAATCACTAGTGTTCATTTTTTTGGGTCTACTTTCAAACACTTACGGATGTCTCTGAAGTGTATGATCAGCCTTGCCACCAGAGATAGATACTCCTCCTGAAACAATAAATAAATAAATGAATAAAAATAAGAATCAAAAACATTGTTATTTTGCAGTTTATTACAATGAATACTTTAAAAGACTAAAGTATTAAATGTTAGTACTAGTACTTACTCTGGTCTTAGCTCTGACATAAACATGATTCTCCATGTCTGTGCTTGACTTTGTGTGTGCGGTTCCTGCCTTTCTCATCGCCTCTTCACTGGAAGGAAACACATTAATCACATTCATTACTTTTAGAAAGAAACATCATCAAATAACACGTCGCATCTTTTTTCACATTCTCACATAATGAACATTGAACATGTATCAAGATACGCTGTTGATTATGTTTCAATTGTTTTTTAACAAAGAGTCACTCTCTAATGAGAAAATGACAAGTATAAATGCTCAACACTGACCACCACAACATTAAAACCATCAAGGAGCTGTAGTGCTGTGGCTGATCTGCTAAGATATTAAAATAAATTACTAAATTATGTCCTATAAGTAAAACTTTGTAAATGCAGTTTAGCAATTAGCCAGTTTTCATAAGTACCAGACCAGAGTACAATTATTAAGTACTACTAAAGTGATAAGATAGTCAACGTTTCTCCAAAATGGATTTATTTGGTACTTTAAGTATACACTACCAAGACAAAGTAAACACGTACCATCTTATGTATTTTATAGTTAGTTTTATTCAATCAAATGGCTGCAAACTGATCCCAAAACACAAAAAATAGCAATTAATTCGTATATATTATACGAATATCTGAGCACAGAATAATGGGGTCAAATCATTTTTGCATGTTAAGCTTTACTTTTGTTTGCTTGGATCCAAATACCTCAAACCTGGACTAATCAGTCGACAAGACTTCAAGTCATATAAACATTGCACAGTTTGTGCATCTTGGCCCCTCTGCACTGCAACCTTTTCTTCCAGTTGCAGCATGTCTCTGGAGACAGTGTCCATCTCCTAAAGAGATCTTTAACTTTTTGGCCAATACTCTCTTAATACTGAGAATTATCTGGGTTTCTAAAGACAAGTATACATTGACAATTTTCTTAGTAGAGCCGTTTTTGTTTGGCCATTTTTAATTAATGTTTACTTCAAAATCGACATGTCAGCATCACTGTGGAGGAAAAAGCCAAATGACAACTCAAATTATGTGTTTACTGAACATGAACATGTGTTTTAAGGAAGGGCATACATGATCAATTAAAAACGATCCATACTTGCATTTCTGGAAAAAAGAGATCATTGCAACACCTTCATGTTTAACACTGATTGGGTAGTAAATGGAATTTTTTTTTTTTTAGTTTAGATGATAAATTGCTGGAGATGTCTTTTTGTTTTTGATACCACTACTTTTGATGGTCCACTATTACTTAATCCAGCACTTGTTACTAGTAACTAAGTATCTGTAACAGTCTGTCACTATTTTACAGACAGAAATGTCTTGTATATTACCATTAGGTACAGTTTATGTTGTGATCATGAAAAAATGTAGCAGCTGTAGCACTGACTTTATTCTACAACTTTACATTTAAAACATATCTCTCTTTAAGCTGTAAGTCAGATTTTCTCACTTTTAGACTAAGATTATCACTATAAAAATCTTTATGCTAACTCTTACATATTAGTGTCGAGTCATTAACGTTATACAATGTCCACAGTCATGTTGACTGAAGAAACAGTAACTCACACTAAATGAAGTAACAAAGAACATACGCAGCTGATAATGCCTATAATGAAATCTTATAGGATTTCCCATACGATTATCATTATTTTATTGTTAATTTTATTTAGGCCGAATAAAGACCAGACCCGAGCCGATCTTAAATGAAGCTGTGTGGTTTGGGAGACTCAGTCTATCTTGTTATTACTACGTAGTTTTAATTCATCCTATGTTTTAGCACGTTTTTGACGTAACGCTCTATTCAGCAGAGCTAACGTTAGCTTAGCTCAGGGATGTAGGAGAGAAACAGAGACTTAACTAACTCAAAACACAACCAAATTACTAGAAAATGTCTCACATCTGGGCCACGACTTTCTGTCGGAACTGGGGGCTCCTCCAGTCGCTGTCCGGTCCGGGAACCTCCATCTCTGAGACTATTTCTTTCTGGAGGAGTGTTTTTGAAGCGGTTTAATGTTTTTCCGTTCTTCCTTGTTCCGCTCTCGGGATAATGGCGGCTGCGCTGTGAGTGGGTGGATGGAGGAGTGTTGTGAAACACTACCGCCTCCTGCTGGACGGACTGTTTGTAGCAGCTGCAGCACAATTCAAAGAGCTTTTATTTCTGCTTTGACCTGTGCAAAACATTAAATACAAAACGACAAAACTACGACTCACGGTGAAATATATTAAACTCCATTGTTTTAATTTGGCACCTTCCTAGTTACTTTGCTGAAGGAGTCCTGCATCCACACTATAGTTTAAGTAATGTGCCTCTCTTTCCCCATTATGAGTGCTTTCAAGTTTAGTACTTTCACTCCATTTTTAATTATTTTACTTTCCATTGTAGGACTTGTAACAGAGTATTTGCACACTGTGATAATGATAGTTTATTTAACTCCCCATTGAGACTGTACAGACAAGCTAAGCACAAAGTGGAAAGAGGAATTGAAGCAGCTACAGGACAGAAAGGTTTGTGGATCATGCAGACAACCTAGCAATACACTACATCCTCTAACATCTAGACAGGAAGGGAGCTGCCAGACACAGTCTATAGGCAGTATAGACTATAAATGTGAAAAACAAATCCCACTAAATATGTTCTCATTTTAAAGCTCGTGTAGCTAAGGGTTTTAGATTTCTGCAAAAAGATTATTTATGAGTCACATTTGGAACAAATCTGGACCAGACTTGCACACTGATGTTATCAAGTTCAACAGTATTAAAATAAATCGTTTTTCAACAGTAATTCAGTTGCCCTGATGCCCAAATCAATGCAGGGTTTTAGTCCCCGCCTTCTCAGGCTACCCTGCTCCAACGCGGAAATTGACACCAGTCCTCAGCAGCGGCATCATGAAGATCACAGCAAGCTCCTCTCTGTGCGGTGAAATGAAACGCGCGGCCGCAGCAGCGACAGAGCCAGCAGCTAGTGTCGGTGCGCACGGACAAACTGCTGCCTCTGTCAGCGTCCACACTTTGATTTACTCTCAAGTCGATTCCAAATCTTTTCGTTTTGGTCCCGGAAAGATTGTGAGTCAGTGGCTTTTCGTCGTTTGTTGACAGTTTCTACTGATTCTTGTCTCGTTTTCTGTGGATGTTTACCGGCTGTAACATTGATTTGATGTTGAAGTAGATTTTGT
This sequence comes from Anabas testudineus, assembly GCF_900324465.2. Classification (NCBI taxonomy): domain Eukaryota; kingdom Metazoa; phylum Chordata; class Actinopteri; order Anabantiformes; family Anabantidae; genus Anabas; species Anabas testudineus. The sequence goes on along the minus strand of NC_046617.1, from coordinate 4,328,361 downwards.
CGTGGGAATAAGATGCAGTACATTGACATCAGCTATTGTTCCAGAGATATTATGGAGGCTAGTAAGTGTTCTCATGAGCCGAATTCCTCAGATATGGTTATTAAAGGGTGGAACCATACATTTCATGATAAGCCCTTAATCGAAAAGTTGAGCATAAAAGTGGCTGTGAACTGACCATTCATGTAGAACATCTACTGATTCGACGATTATCATCGATCTATAGCTTGCTCAAGATGATTCTTTCTCAGACGCTGTTGCTTCTCCCGACACTTTGTCGCCGCTTTCGTGTACAATTAAACTTTGACGAAGCCCAAGGGCCGCTCGTCGTGGTCTACTACGGCAGAGAGAGGCTTGTTGTGCTATCAGTCACTGGACTACTGAGAGCGATATTCCAAAGCAACGGAGCAGACTAACAGAGTGGGATCATGGAGCGTTTGGTGTGTGTGGACTGTGGAGGCTGTATCTCCTCCTAGAGGTTCAAGACGGAAAAGCACATGAAGACACAGTCACAGCTCAGAGCAGGAGGAACGAAAGGGAAACAGACTTTATCCACCGCAGTGTCTTCAACAGAGAAATGAACCAAGCGGGGTTTGAAGGTGCGCTTATTGATAACCCTGCAGACTTATGTGAAGACAGGACACACACGACTCATGTGGGTCACATGTGTTTCATGTTGACGTTGTGACTTTCAGTACATGATTATATTATAAAATGTTAATAAACATATAGGTATGAAACTTTTCATGGTTTTCATGGTTTTTATTTTTCATGTCCAACTGTCAAACTTCAGTACAAGAATGATTTGAAGAGAAAAACAATGAAACTACAAATGCATTTTTTCGGGAAAACTTTTGAATTTATGAATTAAATATAGACTTTTTATTAGCTACCACCGAGTTATTATCATCATTTTACTTTCTACAGAGTTTAGGTTTGAGAAAGAACTTTTACGCAAAATAGTCCGGAAGGTTTTACGCACGGATCAACAGAGGTTTGCTGAAGGAGACTGAGAAATAAAACGTAGCTTCAAATAAATACTAACACCATGAAGCATCACTCTAAGTCGTTCATCCACAGAAAGACTGCTTTGAAAATCTTGTCACTGAGTTTCTGGAGTTGGAAGTCTTCATGCCCCTCTTGTCCTCTACTGGTGGAGTTGATCCTTTACGCACAGCCTCAGGAGTCAAGTGTGGGGATTTAGTCCAGGTTTTGGCCTCCGCCTTGTCATGCTGCACTGATCCAACGCGGAAGTTGACACCAGTCCTCAGCAGCGGCATCATGAAGATCACAGCAAGCTCCTCTCTGTCCAGAGAAATGAAACGCGCGGCCGCAGCAGCAACATATCTCAGAGATATGAAGAGAAAAACAATGAAACTACAAATGTAGTTTGTCTGGAAAACTCGTGAAATTATCAATCAAATATAGATTTTTTTTATTACTACCACCGAGTTATTATCACCATTTTATTCAACAGAGTTTAGCTTTCAACAAGAGCTTATAAGCAAAAGACTCCGTAGGTTTTACGCACGGATCACGGAGTTTTACTGCAGGAGACTGAGAAATAAAAAACATAGCATCAAATAATACAGACACCCTGAAGCATCACTCTAAGTCGTTCATCCAGAGAAACACTGCTTTCAAAATCTTGTCACTGAGTTTCTGGAGGTGGAAAGTCTTCCTGCAGTGGATACTTTACGCACAGCCTCAGGAGTCAAGTGTGGGAATTTATTCGGGGTTTTAGTCCCCGCCTTCTCAGGCTACCCTGCTCCAACGCGGAAGTTGACGCCAGTCCTCATCAGCGGCATCATGAAGATCACAGCAAGTTCCTCTCTGTGCGGTGAAATGAAACGCGCGGCAGCAACAGCGACAGTGCCAGCAGCTAGCGTCGTTGCGCAGGTGTGGTTATTAGAGGGCGGAACCATAAAGTTCGGGAGCTGAGCATATATAAGAGTGACTGTGAAGTGAGCATTCATTTGGAAAAGCTTCCAGCTTGGATGTTTGTCAGGGACCTATCCGTTGCCCAGAATGGTTGTTTCACAGACACTCTTGCTTCTCCGGAGTCTTTTCCTCTCCTTTCGATTACTGTTGGACCTTGGCCACGCTCAAGGGCCGCTGGTCGTGTTCTACTACGGCAGAGAGAGGCTTGTTGTGCTATCAGTCACTGGACTACTGAGAGTGCTATTCCAAAGCAACGGAGCCGACTAACAGAGTGCGGTTGGTGTGTGTGGACTGTGGAGGCTGTATCTCCTCTCACAGGTCCAAGAAGGAAAAGCACACACGTGAAAACGACGTGTGTTATTTGACGAAACAGTCACAGCTGAGAGCAGGAGGAACGAGAGGGAAACAGACTTAATGGGTCGTAGACTCTTCAACAGAGAAATGAACCAATCTGGGTTTGAAGGTGCGCTTATTGATAACCCTGCAGACTTATGTGAAGACAGGACACACACGACTCATGTGGGTCACATGTGTTTCTTGTTGACGTTGTGACTTTCAGTAAAAGATCATATTATAAAATGTTAATAAACATATAGGTATGAAACTTTTCATGGTTTTCATGGTTTTTATTTTTCATGTCCAACTGTCAAACCTCAGTACAAGAATGATTGAAGAGAAAAACAATGAAACTACAAATGCAGTTTTTCGGGAAAACTTTTGAATTTATGAATTAAATATAGACTTTTTATTAGCTACCACCGAGTTATTATCATCATTTTACTTTCTACAGAGTTTAGGTTTCAGAAAGAACTTTTACGCAAAATAGTCCGGAAGGTTTTACGCACGGATCAACAGAGGTTTGCTGAAGGAGACTGAGAAATAAAACGTAGCTTCAAATAAATACTAACACCATGAAGCATCACTCTAAGTCGTTCATCCACAGAAAGACTGCTTTGAAAATCTTGTCACTGAGTTTCTGGAGGTGGAAAGTCTTCATGCTCCTCTTGTCCTCTACTGGTGGAGTTGATCCTTTACGCACAGCCTCAGGAGTCAAGTGTGGGGATTTAGTCCAGGTTTTCGCCTCCGCCTTGTCATGCTGCACTGATCCAACGCGGAAGTTGACACCAGTCCTCAGCAGCGGCATCATGAAGATCACAGCAAGCTCCTCTCTGTCCAGAGAAATGAAACTCGCGGCCGCAGCAGCAACATATGTCAGAGCCAGCAGCTAGTGTCGGTGCGCACGGACAAACTGCTGCCTCTGTCAGCGTCCACACTTTGATTTACTCTCAAGTCGGTTCCAAATCTTTCCGTTTTGGTCCCGGAAAGATTGTGAGTCAGTGGCTTTTCGTCGTTTGTTGACAGTTTCTACTGATTCTTGTCTCGTTTTCTGTGGATGTTTACCGGCTGTAACATTGATTTGATGTTGAAGTTGATTTTGTCGTGGGAATAAGATGCAGTACATTGACATCAGCTATTGTTCCAGAGATATTATGGAGGCTAGTAAGTGTTCTCATGAGCCGAATTCCTCAGATATGGTTATTAAAGGGTGGAACCATACATTTCATGATAAGCCCTTAATCGAAAAGTTGAGCATAAAAGTGGCTGTGAACTGACCATTCATGTAGAACATCTACTGATTCGGACGATTATCATCGATCTATAGCTTGCTCAAGATGATTCTTTCTCAGACGCTGTTGCTTCTCCCGACACTTTGTCGCCGCTTTCGTGTACAATTAAACTTTGACGAAGCCCAAGGGCTGCTCGTCGTGGTCTACTACGGCAGAGAGAGGCTTGTTGTGGTACCAGTCACTGGACTACTGAGAGCGATATTCCAAAGCAACGGAGCAGACTAACAGAGTGGGATCACGGAGCGTTTGGTGTGTGTGGACTGTGGAGGCTGTATCTCCTCCTAGAGGTTCAAGACGGAAAAGCACATGAAGACACAGTCACAGCTCAGAGCAGGAGGAACGAAAGGGAAACAGACTTTATCCACCGCAGTGTCTTCAACAGAGAAATGAACCAAGCGGGGTTTGAAGGTGCGCTTATTGATAACCCTGCAGACTTATGTGAAGACAGGACACACACGACTCATGTGGGTCACATGTGTTTCTTGTTGACGTTGTGACTTTCAGTAAAAGATATATTATAAAATGTTAATAAACATAAAGGTATGAAACTTTTCATGGTTTTCATGGTTTTTATTTTTCATGTCCAACTGTCAAACCTCAGTACAAGAATGATTTGAAGAGAAAAACAATGAAACTACAAATGCAGCTTGTCTGGAAAACTCGTGAAATTATCAATCAAATATAGATTTTTTTATTACTACCACCGAGTTATTATCACCATTTTATTCAACAGAGTTTAGCTTTCAAAAAGAGCTTATAAGCAAAAGACTCCCGTAGGTTTTACGCACGGATCAACGGAGTTTTACTGCAGGAGACTGAGAAATAAAACATAGCATCAAATAAATACAGACACCGTGAAGCATCACTCTAAGTCGTTCATCCAGAGAAACACTGCTTTCAAAATCTTGTCACTGAGTTTCTGGAGGTGGAAAGTCTTCCTGCAGTGGATACTTTACGCACAGCCTCAGGAGTCAAGTGTGGGAATTTATTCGGGGTTTTAGTCCCCGCCTTCTCAGGCTACCCTGCTCCAACGCGGAAGTTGACGCCAGTCCTCATCAGCGGCATCATGAAGATCACAGCAAGTTCCTCTCTGTGCGGTGAAATGAAACGCGCGGCAGCAACAGCGACAGTGCCAGCAGCTAGCGTCGTTGCGCAGGTGTGGTTATTAGAGGGCGGAACCATAAAGTTCGGGAGCTGAGCATATATAAGAGTGACTGTGAAGTGAGCATTCATTTGGAAAAGCTTCCAGCTTGGATGTTTGTCAGGGACCTATCCGTTGCTCAGAATGGTTGTTTCACAGACACTCTTGCTTCTCCGGAGTCTTTTCCTCTCCTTTCGTGTACTGTTGGACCTTGGCCACGCTCAAGGGCCGCTGGTCGTGTTCTACTACGGCAGAGAGAGGCTTGTTGTGCTATCAGTCACTGGTTTATTGAGAGTGCTATTCCAAAGCAACGGAGCCGACTAACAGAGTGCGGTTGGTGTGTGCGGACTGTGGAGGCTGTATCTCCTCTCACAGGTCCAAGAAGGAAAAGCACACACGTGAAAACGACGTGTGTTATTTGACGAAACAGTCACAGCTGAGAGCAGGAGGAACGAGAGGGAAACAGACTTAATGGGTCGTAGACTCTTCAACAGAGAAATGAACCAATCGGGGTTTGAAGGGGCGCTTATTGATAACCCTGCAGACTTATGTGAAGACAGGACACACACGACTCATGTGGGTCACATGTGTTTCTTGTTGACGATGTGACTTTCAGTACATGATTATATTATAAAATGTTAATAAACATATAGGTATGAAACTTTTCATGGTTTCATGGTTTTATTTTTCATGTCCAACTGTCAAACCTCAGTACAAGAATGATTTGAAGAGAAAAACAATGAAACTACAAATGCAGTTTTTCGGGAAAACTTTTGAATTTATGAATTAAATATAGACTTTTTATTAGCTACCACCGAGTTATTATCATCATTTTACTTTCTACAGAGTTTAGGTTTCAGAAAGAACTTTTACGCAAAATAGTCCGGAAGGTTTTACGCACGGATCAACAGAGGTTTGCTGAAGGAGACTGAGAAATAAAACGTAGCTTCAAATAAATACTAACACCATAAAGCATCACTCTAAGTCGTTCATCCACAGAAAGACTGCTTTGAAAATCTTGTCACTGAGTTTCTGGAGGTGGAAAGTCTTCATGCTCCTCTTGTCCTCTACTGGTGGAGCTGATCCTTTACGCACAGCCTCAGGAGTCAAGTGTGGGGATTTAGTCCAGGTTTTCGCCTCCGCCTTGTCATGCTGCACTGATCCAACGCGGAAGTTGACACCAGTCCTCAGCAGCGGCATCATGAAGATCACAGCAAGCTCCTCTCTGTCCAGAGAAATGAAACGCGCGGCCGCAGCAGCAACATATGTCAGAGCCAGCAGCTAGAGTCGGTGCGCACGAACAGACCGCTGCCTCTCTCAGCGTCCACACTTTGATTTTACTCTCAAGTCGGTTCCAAATCTTTCCGTTTTGGTCCGGAAAGATTGTGAGTCAGTGGCTTTTCGTCGTTTGTTGACAGTTTCTACTGATTCTTGTCTCGTTTTCTGTGGATGTTTACCGGCTGTAACATTGATTTGATGTTGAAGTAGATTTTGTCGTGGGAATAAGATGCAGTACATTGACATCAGCTACTGTTCCAGAGATATTATGGAGGCTAGTAAGTGTTCTCATGAGCCGAATTCCTCAGATATGGTTATTAAAGGGTGGAACCATACATTTCATGATAAGCCCTTAATCGAAAAGTTGAGCATAAAAGTGGCTGTGAACTGACCATTCATGTAGAACATCTACTGATTCCGATGATATCATCGATCTATAGCTTGCTCAAGATGATTCTTTCTCAGACGCTGTTGCTTCTCCCGACACTGTGTCGCCGCTTTCGTGTACAATTAAACTTTGACGAAGCCCAAGGGCCGCTCGTCGTGGTCTACTACGGCAGAGAGAGGCTTGTTGTGGTACCAGTCACTGGACTACTGAGAGCGATATTCCAAAGCAACGGAGCAGAATTACAGAGTGGGATCACGGAGCGTTTGGTGTGTGTGGACTGTGGAGGCTGTATCTCCTCCTAGAGGTTCAAGACGGAAAAGCACATGAAGACACAGTCACAGCTCAGAGCATGAGGAACGAAAGGGAAACAGACTTTATCCACCGCAGTGTCTTCAGCAGAGAAATGAACCAAGCGGGCTTTGAAGGTGCGCTTATTGATAACCCTGCAGACTTATGTGAAGACAGGACACACACGACTCATGTGGGTCACATGTGTTTCTTGTTGACGATGTGACTTTCAGTACAAGATTATATTATAAAATGTTAATAAACATATAGGTATGAAACTTTTCATGGTTTTCATGGTTTTTATTTTTCATGTCCAACTGTCAAACCTCAGTACAAGAATGATTTGAAGAGAAAAACAATGAAACTACAAATGCAGCTTGTCTGGAAAACTCGTGAAATTATCAATCAAATATAGATTTTTTTATTACTACCACCGAGTTATTATCACCATTTTATTCAACAGAGTTTAGCTTTCAAAAAGAGCTTATAAGCAAAAGACTCCCGTAGGTTTTACGCACGGATCAACGGAGTTTTACTGCAGGAGACTGAGAAATAAAACATAGCATCAAATAAATACAGACACCGTGAAGCATCACTCTAAGTCGTTCATCCAGAGAAACACTGCTTTCAAAATCTTGTCACTGAGTTTCTGGAGGTGGAAAGTCTTCCTGCAGTGGATACTTTACGCACAGCCTCAGGAGTCAAGTGTGGGAATTTATTCGGGGTTTTAGTCCCCGCCTTCTCAGGCTACCCTGCTCCAACGCGGAAGTTGACGCCAGTCCTCATCAGCGGCATCATGAAGATCACAGCAAGTTCCTCTCTGTGCGGTGAAATGAAACGCGCGGCAGCAACAGCGACAGTGCCAGCAGCTAGCGTCGTTGCGCAGGTGTGGTTATTAGAGGGCGGAACCATAAAGTTCGGGAGCTGAGCATATATAAGAGTGACTGTGAAGTGAGCATTCATTTGGAAAAGCTTCCAGCTTGGATGTTTGTCAGGGACCTATCCGTTGCTCAGAATGGTTGTTTCACAGACACTCTTGCTTCTCCGGAGTCTTTTCCTCTCCTTTCGTGTACTGTTGGACCTTGGCCACGCTCAAGGGCCGCTGGTCGTGTTCTACTACGGCAGAGAGAGGCTTGTTGTGCTATCAGTCACTGGTTTACTGAGAGTGCTATTCCAAAGCAACGGAGCCGACTAACAGAGTGCGGTTGGTGTGTGTGGACTGTGGAGGCTGTATCTCCTCTCACAGGTCCAAGAAGGAAAAGCACACACGTGAAAACGACCTGTGTTATTTGACGAAACAGTCACAGCTGAGAGCATGAGGAACGAGAGGGAAACAGACTTAATGGGTCGTAGACTCTTCAACAGAGAAATGAACCAATCGGGGTTTGAAGGTGCGCTTATTGATAACCCTGCAGACTTATGTGAAGACAGGACACACACGACTCATGTGGGTCACATGTGTTTCTTGTTGACGTTGTGACTTTCATTAAAAGAATATATATAAAAGTATAAAGTGTTTTATAGTTTTTATTTTTCATGTCCAACTTTCAAACCTCAGTACAAGAATGAATTGAAGTGAAAAACAATGAAGCTACAAATGCAGCTTGTCTGAAAAACTCGTGAAATTATCAATCAAATATAGATTTTTTTATTACTACCACCGAGTTATTATCACCATTTTATTCAACAGAGTTTAGCTTTCAAAAAGAGCTTATAAGCAAAAGACTCCCGTAGGTTTTACGCACGGATCAACGGAGTTTTACTGCAGGAGACTGAGAAATAAAACATAGCATCAAATAAATACAGACACCGTGAAGCATCACTCTAAGTCGTTCATCCAGAGAAACACTGCTTTCAAAATCTTGTCACTGAGTTTCCGCAGGTCGAAAGTCTTACGGCTCCCGTTGACATTTACCTGCGTAGTGGATACTTTACGCACAGCCCAATGCGTCAAGTGTGGGGATTTATTCGGGGTTTTAGTCCCCGCCTTCTCAGGCTACCCTGCTCCAACGCGGAAATTGACACCAGTCCTCAGCAGCGGCATCATGAAGATCACAGCAAGCTCCTCTCTGTGCAGAGAAATGAAACGCGCGGCCGCATCAGCGACAGAGCCAGCAGCTAGTGTCGGTGCGCACGGACAAACTGCTGCCTCTGTCAGCGTCCACACTTTGATTTACTCTCAAGTCGATTCCAAATCTTTTCGTTTTGGTCCCGGAAAGATTGTGAGTCAGTGGCTTTTCGTCGTTTGTTGACAGTTTCTACTGATTCTTGTCTCGTTTTCTGTGGATGTTTACCGGCTGTAACATTGATTTGATGTTGAAGTTGATTTTGTCGTGGGAATAAGATGCAGTACATTGACATCAGCTATTGTTCCAGAGATATTATGGAGGCTAGTAAGTGTTCTCATGAGCCGAATTCCTCAGATATGGTTATTAAAGGGTGGAACCATACATTTCATGATAAGCCCTTAATCGAAAAGTTGAGCATAAAAGTGGCTGTGAACTGACCATTCATGTAGAACATCTACTGATTCGGACGATTATCATCGATCTATAGCTTGCTCAAGATGATTCTTTCTCAGACGCTGTTGCTTCTCCCGACACTTTGTCGCCGCTTTCGTGTACAATTAAACTTTGACGAAGCCCAAGGGCCGCTCGTCGTGGTCTACTACGGCAGAGAGAGGCTTGTTGTGGTACCAGTCACTGGACTACTGAGAGCGATATTCCAAAGCAACGGAGCAGAATTACAGAGTGGGATCACGGAGCGTTTGGTGTGTGTGGACTGTGGAGGCTGTATCTCCTCCTAGAGGTTCAAGACGGAAAAGCACATGAAGACACAGTCACAGCTCAGAGCATGAGGAACGAAAGGGAAACAGACTTTATCCACCGCAGTGTCTTCAACAGAGAAATGAACCAAGCGGGGTTTGAAGGTGCGCTTATTGATAACCCTGCAGACTTATGTGAAGACAGGACACACACGACTCATGTGGGTCACATGTGTTTCATGTTGACGTTGTGACTTTCAGTACATGATTATATTATAAAATGTTAATAAACATATAGGTATGAAACGTTTCATGGTTTTCATGGTTTTTATTTTTCATGTCCAACTGTCAAACTTCAGTACAAGAATGATTTGAAGAGAAAAACAATGAAACTACAAATGCATTTTTTCGGGAAAACTTTTGAATTTATGAATTAAATATAGACTTTTTATTAGCTACCACCGAGTTATTATCATCATTTTACTTTCTACAGAGTTTAGGTTTGAGAAAGAACTTTTACGCAAAATAGTGCGGAAGGTTTTACGCACGGATCAACAGAGGTTTGCTGAAGGAGACTGAGAAATAAAACGTAGCTTCAAATAAATACTAACACCATGAAGCATCACTCTAAGTCGTTCATCCACAGAAAGACTGCTTTGAAAATCATGTCACTGAGTTTCTGGAGTTGGAAGTCTTCATGCCCCTCTTGTCCTCTACTGGTGGAGTTGATCCTTTAGGCACAGCCTCAGGAGTCAAGTGTGGGGATTTAGTCCAGGTTTTCGCCTCCGCCTTGTCATGCTGCACTGATCCAACGCGGAAGTTGACACCAGTCCTCAGCAGCGGCATCATGAAGATCACAGCAAGCTCCTCTCTGTCCAGAGAAATGAAACTCGCGGCCGCAGCAGCAACATATGTCAGAGCCAGCAGCTAGTGTCGGTGCGCACGGACAAACTGCTGCCTCTGTCAGCGTCCACACTTTGATTTACTCTCAAGTCGGTTCCAAATCTTTCCGTTTTGGTCCCGGAAAGATTGTGAGTCAGTGGCTTTTCGTCGTTTGTTGACAGTTTCTACTGATTCTTGTCTCGTTTTCTGTGGATGTTTACCGGCTGTAACATTGATTTGATGTTGAAGTTGATTTTGTCGTGGGAATAAGATGCAGTACATTGACATCAGCTATTGTTCCAGAGATATTATGGAGGCTAGTAAGTGTTCTCATGAGCCGAATTCCTCAGATATGGTTATTAAAGGGTGGAACCATACATTTCATGATAAGCCCTTAATCGAAAAGTTGAGCATAAAAGTGGCTGTGAACTGACCATTCATGTAGAACATCTACTGATTCGGACGATTATCATCGATCTATAGCTTGCTCAAGATGATTCTTTCTCAGACGCTGTTGCTTCTCCCGACACTTTGTCGCCGCTTTCGTGTACAATTAAACTTTGACGAAGCCCAAGGGCTGCTCGTCGTGGTCTACTACGGCAGAGAGAGGCTTGTTGTGGTACCAGTCACTGGACTACTGAGAGCGATATTCCAAAGCAACGGAGCAGAATTACAGAGTGGGATCACGGAGCGTTTGGTGTGTGTGGACTGTGGAGGCTGTATCTCCTCCCAGAGGTTCAAGACGGAAAAGCACATGAAGACACAGTCACAGCTCAGAGCATGAGGAACGAAAGGGAAACAGACTTTATCCACCGCAGTGTCTTCAACAGAGAAATGAACCAAGCGGGGTTTGAAGGAGCGCTTATTGATAACCCTGCAGACTTATGTGAAGACAGGACACACACGACTCATGTGGGTCACATGTGTTTCATGTTGACGTTGTGACTTTCAGTAAAAGATCATATTATAAAATGTTAATAAACATAAAGGTATGAAACTTTTCATGGTTTTCATGGTTTTTATTTTTCATGTCCAACTGTCAAACCTCAGTACAAGAATGATTTGAAGAGAAAAACAATGAAACTACAAATGCAGCTTGTCTGGAAAACTCGTGAAATTATCAATCAAATATAGATTTTTTTATTACTACCACCGAGTTATTATCACCATTTTATTCAACAGAGTTTAGCTTTCAAAAAGAGCTTATAAGCAAAAGACTCCCGTAGGTTTTACGCACGGATCAACGGAGTTTTACTGCAGGAGACTGAGAAATAAAACATAGCATCAAATAAATACAGACACCGTGAAGCATCACTCTAAGTCGTTCATCCAGAGAAACACTGCTTTCAAAATCTTGTCACTGAGTTTCTGGAGGTGGAAAGTCTTCCTGCAGTGGATACTTTACGCACAGCCTCAGGAGTCAAGTGTGGGAATTTATTCGGGGTTTTAGTCCCCGCCTTCTCAGGCTACCCTGCTCCAACGCGGAAGTTGACGCCAGTCCTCATCAGCGGCATCATGAAGATCACAGCAAGTTCCTCTCTGTGCGGTGAAATGAAACGCGCGGCAGCAACAGCGACAGTGCCAGCAGCTAGCGTCGTTGCGCAGGTGTGGTTATTAGAGGGCGGAACCATAAAGTTCGGGAGCTGAGCATATATAAGAGTGACTGTGAAGTGAGCATTCATTTGGAAAAGCTTCCAGCTTGGATGTTTGTCAGGGACCTATCCGTTGCTCAGAATGGTTGTTTCACAGACACTCTTGCTTCTCCGGAGTCTTTTCCTCTCCTTTCGTGTACTGTTGGACCTTGGCCACGCTCAAGGGCCGCTGGTCGTGTTCTACTACGGCAGAGAGAGGCTTGTTGTGCTATCAGTCACTGGACTACTGAGAGTGCTATTCCAAAGCAACGGAGCCGACTAACAGAGTGCGGTTGGTGTGTGTGGACTGTGGAGGCTGTATCTCCTCTCACAGGTCCAAGAAGGAAAAGCACACACGTGAAAACGACCTGTGTTATTTGACGAAACAGTCACAGCTGAGAGCAGGAGGAACGAGAGGGAAACAGACTTAATGGGTCGTAGACTCTTCAACAGAGAAATGAACCAATCGGGGTTTGAAGGGGCGCTTATTGATAACCCTGCAGACTTATGTGAAGACAGGACACACACGACTCATGTGGGTCACATGTGTTTCTTGTTGACGTTGTGACTTTCATTAAAAGAATATATATAAAAGTATAAAGTGTTTTATGGTTTTTATTTTTCATGTCCAACTGTCAAACCTCAGTACAAGAATGATTTGAAGAGAACAACAATGAAACTACAAATGCAGCTTGTCTGGAAAACTCTTGAAATTATCAATCATATATATTTTTTTATTACTACCACCGAGTTATTATCACCATTTTATTCAACAGAGTTTAGCTTTCAAAAAGAGCTTATAAGCAAAAGACTCCCGTAGGTTTTACGCACGGATCAACGGAGTTTTACTGCAGGAGACTGAGAAATAAAACGTAGCTTCAAATAAATACAGACACCGTGAAGCATCACTCTAAGTCGTTCATCCAGAGAAACACTGCTTTCAAAGTCTTGTCACTGAGTTTCCGCAGGTCGAAAGTCTTACGGCTCCCGTTGACATTTACCTGCGTAGTGGATACTTTACGCACAGCCCAATGCGTCAAGTGTGGGGATTTATTCGGGGTTTTAGTCCCCGCCTTCTTAGGCTACCCTGCTCCAACGCTGTGAATGAAACTACAATGAAACTACAAATGCAGTTTTTCGGGAAAACTTTTGAATTTATGAATTAAATATAGACTTTTTATTAGCTACCACCGAGTTATTATCATCATTTTACTTTCTACAGAGTTTAGGTTTGAGAAAGAACTTTTACGCAAAATAGTCCGGAAGGTTTTACGCACGGATCAACAGAGGTTTGCTGAAGGAGACTGAGAAATAAAACGTAGCTTCAAATAAATACTAACACCATGAAGCATCACTCTAAGTCGTTCATCCACAGAAAGACTGCTTTGAAAATCTTGTCACTGAGTTTCTGGAGTTGGAAGTCTTCATGCCCCTCTTGTCCTCTACTGGTGGAGTTGATCCTTTAGGCACAGCCTCAGGAGTCAAGTGTGGGGATTTAGTCCAGGTTTTGGCCTCCGCCTTGTCATGCTGCACTGATCCAACGCGGAAGTTGACACCAGTCCTCAGAAGCAGCAGAGAGTGAGAGTTCCTCTCAGTCCTGAGAAATGAAACGCGCGGCCGCATCAGCAACATATCTCAGAGATATGAAGAGAAAAACAATGAAACTACAAATGTAGTTTGTCTGGAAAACTCGTGAAATTATCAATCAAATATAGATTTTTTTATTACTACCACCGAGTTATTATCACCATTTTATTCAACAGAGTTTAGCTTTCAACAAGAGCTTATAAGCAAAAGACTCCCGTAGGTTTTACGCACGGATCAACGGAGTTTTACTGCAGGAGACTGAGAAATAAAACATAGCATCAAATAAATACAGACACCCTGAAGCATCACTCTAAGTCGTTCATCCAGAGAAACACTGCTTTCAAAATCTTGTCACTGAGTTTCTGGAGGTGGAAAGTCTTCCTGCAGTGGATACTTTACGCACAGCCTCAGGAGTCAAGTGTGGGAATTTATTCGGGGTTTTAGTCCCCGCCTTCTCAGGCTACCCTGCTCCAACGCGGAAGTTGACGCCAGTCCTCATCAGCGGCATCATGAAGATCACAGCAAGTTCCTCTCTGTGCGGTGAAATGAAACGCGCGGCAGCAACAGCGACAGTGCCAGCAGCTAGCGTCGTTGCGCAGGTGTGGTTATTAGAGGGCGGAACCATAAAGTTCGGGAGCTGAGCATATATAAGAGTGACTGTGAAGTGAGCATTCATTTGGAAAAGCTTCCAGCTTGGATGTTTGTCAGGGACCTATCCGTTGCCCAGAATGGTTGTTTCACAGACACTCTTGCTTCTCCGGAGTCTTTTCCTCTCCTTTCGATTACTGTTGGACCTTGGCCACGCTCAAGGGCCGCTGGTCGTGTTCTACTACGGCAGAGAGAGGCTTGTTGTGCTATCAGTCACTGGACTACTGAGAGTGCTATTCCAAAGCAACGGAGCCGACTAACAGAGTGCGGTTGGTGTGTGTGGACTGTGGAGGCTGTATCTCCTCTCACAGGTCCAAGAAGGAAAAGCACACACGTGAAAACGACGTGTGTTATTTGACGAAACAGTCACAGCTGAGAGCAGGAGGAACGAGAGGGAAACAGACTTAATGGGTCGTAGACTCTTCAACAGAGAAATGAACCAATCTGGGTTTGAAGGTGCGCTTATTGATAACCCTGCAGACTTATGTGAAGACAGGACACACACGACTCATGTGGGTCACATGTGTTTCTTGTTGACGTTGTGACTTTCAGTAAAAGATCATATTATAAAATGTTAATAAACATATAGGTATGAAACTTTTCATGGTTTTCATGGTTTTTATTTTTCATGTCCAACTGTCAAACCTCAGTACAAGAATGAATTGAAGAGAAAAACAATGAAACTACAAATGCAGTTTTTCGGGAAAACTTTTGAATTTATGAATTAAATATAGACTTTTTATTAGCTACCACCGAGTTATTATCATCATTTTACTTTCTACAGAGTTTAGGTTTCAGAAAGAACTTTTACGCAAAATAGTCCGGAAGGTTTTACGCACGGATCAATAGAGGTTTGCTGAAGGAGACTGAGAAATAAAACGTAGCTTCAAATAAATACTAACACCATGAAGCATCACTCTAAGTCGTTCATCCACAGAAAGACTGCTTTGAAAATCTTGTCACTGAGTTTCTGGAGGTGGAAAGTCTTCATGCTCCTCTTGTCCTCTACTGGTGGAGTTGATCCTTTACGCACAGCCTCAGGAGTCAAGTGTGGGGATTTAGTCCAGGTTTTCGCCTCCGCCTTGTCATGCTGCACTGATCCAACGCGGAAGTTGACACCAGTCCTCAGCAGCGGCATCATGAAGATCACAGCAAGCTCCTCTCTGTCCAGAGAAATGAAACTCGCGGCCGCAGCAGCAACATATGTCAGAGCCAGCAGCTAGTGTCGGTGCGCACGGACAAACTGCTGCCTCTGTCAGCGTCCACACTTTGATTTACTCTCAAGTCGGTTCCAAATCTTTCCGTTTTGGTCCCGGAAAGATTGTGAGTCAGTGGCTTTTCGTCGTTTGTTGACAGTTTCTACTGATTCTTGTCTCGTTTTCTGTGGATGTTTACCGGCTGTAACATTGATTTGATGTTGAAGTTGATTTTGTCGTGGGAATAAGATGCAGTACATTGACATCAGCTATTGTTCCAGAGATATTATGGAGGCTAGTAAGTGTTCTCATGAGCCGAATTCCTCAGATATGGTTATTAAAGGGTGGAACCATACATTTCATGATAAGCCCTTAATCGAAAAGTTGAGCATAAAAGTGGCTGTGAACTGACCATTCATGTAGAACATCTACTGATTCGGACGATTATCATCGATCTATAGCTTGCTCAAGATGATTCTTTCTCAGACGCTGTTGCTTCTCCCGACACTTTGTCGCCGCTTTCGTGTACAATTAAACTTTGACGAAGCCCAAGGGCTGCTCGTCGTGGTCTACTACGGCAGAGAGAGGCTTGTTGTGGTACCAGTCACTGGACTACTGAGAGCGATATTCCAAAGCAACGGAGCAGAATTACAGAGTGGGATCACGGAGCGTTTGGTGTGTGTGGACTGTGGAGGCTGTATCTCCTCCCAGAGGTTCAAGACGGAAAAGCACATGAAGACACAGTCACAGCTCAGAGCATGAGGAACGAAAGGGAAACAGACTTTATCCACCGCAGTGTCTTCAACAGAGAAATGAACCAAGCGGGGTTTGAAGGTGCGCTTATTGATAACCCTGCAGACTTATGTGAAGACAGGACACACACGACTCATGTGGGTCACATGTGTTTCTTGTTGACGTTGTGACTTTCAGTAAAAGATCATATTATAAAATGTTAATAAACATAAAGGTATGAAACTTTTCATGGTTTTCATGGTTTTTATTTTTCATGTCCAACTGTCAAACCTCAGTACAAGAATGATTTGAAGAGAAAAACAATGAAACTACAAATGCAGCTTGTCTGGAAAACTCGTGAAATTATCAATCAAATATAGATTTTTTTATTACTACCACCGAGTTATTATCACCATTTTATTCAACAGAGTTTAGCTTTCAAAAAGAGCTTATAAGCAAAAGACTCCCGTAGGTTTTACGCACGGATCAACGGAGTTTTACTGCAGGAGACTGAGAAATAAAACATAGCATCAAATAAATACAGACACCGTGAAGCATCACTCTAAGTCGTTCATCCAGAGAAACACTGCTTTCAAAATCTTGTCACTGAGTTTCTGGAGGTGGAAAGTCTTCCTGCAGTGGATACTTTACGCACAGCCTCAGGAGTCAAGTGTGGGAATTTATTCGGGGTTTTAGTCCCCGCCTTCTCAGGCTACCCTGCTCCAACGCGGAAGTTGACGCCAGTCCTCATCAGCGGCATCATGAAGATCACAGCAAGTTCCTCTCTGTGCGGTGAAATGAAACGCGCGGCAGCAACAGCGACAGTGCCAGCAGCTAGCGTCGTTGCGCAGGTGTGGTTATTAGAGGGCGGAACCATAAAGTTCGGGAGCTGAGCATATATAAGAGTGACTGTGAAGTGAGCATTCATTTGGAAAAGCTTCCAGCTTGGATGTTTGTCAGGGACCTATCCGTTGCTCAGAATGGTTGTTTCACAGACACTCTTGCTTCTCCGGAGTCTTTTCCTCTCCTTTCGTGTACTGTTGGACCTTGGCCACGCTCAAGGGCCGCTGGTCGTGTTCTACTACGGCAGAGAGAGGCTTGTTGTGCTATCAGTCACTGGTTTATTGAGAGTGCTATTCCAAAGCAACGGAGCCGACTAACAGAGTGCGGTTGGTGTGTGCGGACTGTGGAGGCTGTATCTCCTCTCACAGGTCCAAGAAGGAAAAGCACACACGTGAAAACGACGTGTGTTATTTGACGAAACAGTCACAGCTGAGAGCAGGAGGAACGAGAGGGAAACAGACTTAATGGGTCGTAGACTCTTCAACAGAGAAATGAACCAATCGGGGTTTGAAGGGGCGCTTATTGATAACCCTGCAGACTTATGTGAAGACAGGACACACACGACTCATGTGGGTCACATGTGTTTCTTGTTGACGATGTGACTTTCAGTACATGATTATATTATAAAATGTTAATAAACATATAGGTATGAAACTTTTCATGGTTTTCATGGTTTTTATTTTTCATGTCCAACTGTCAAACCTCAGTACAAGAATGATTTGAAGAGAAAAACAATGAAACTACAAATGCAGTTTTTCGGGAAAACTTTTGAATTTATGAATTAAATATAGACTTTTTATTAGCTACCACCGAGTTATTATCATCATTTTACTTTCTACAGAGTTTAGGTTTCAGAAAGAACTTTTACGCAAAATAGTCCGGAAGGTTTTACGCACGGATCAACAGAGGTTTGCTGAAGGAGACTGAGAAATAAAACGTAGCTTCAAATAAATACTAACACCATGAAGCATCACTCTAAGTCGTTCATCCACAGAAAGACTGCTTTGAAAATCTTGTCACTGAGTTTCTGGAGGTGGAAAGTCTTCATGCTCCTCTTGTCCTCTACTGGTGGAGTTGATCCTTTACGCACAGCCTCAGGAGTCAAGTGTGGGGATTTAGTCCAGGTTTTCGCCTCCGCCTTGTCATGCTGCACTGATCCAACGCGGAAGTTGACACCAGTCCTCAGCAGCGGCATCATGAAGATCACAGCAAGCTCCTCTCTGTGCAGAGAAATGAAACGCGCGGCCGCATCAGCGACAGAGCCAGCAGCTAGTGTCGGTGCGCACGGACAAACTGCTGCCTCTGTCAGCGTCCACACTTTGATTTACTCTCAAGTCGGTTCCAAATCTTTCCGTTTTGGTCCCGGAAAGATTGTGAGTCAGTGGCTTTTCGTCGTTTGTTGACAGTTTCTACTGATTCTTGTCTCGTTTTCTGTGGATGTTTACCGGCTGTAACATTGATTTGATGTTGAAGTAGATTTTGTCGTGGGAATAAGATGCAGTACATTGACATCAGCTACTGTTCCAGAGATATTATGGAGGCTAGTAAGTGTTCTCATGAGCCGAATTCCTCAGATATGGTTATTAAAGGGTGGAACCATACATTTCATGATAAGCCCTTAATCGAAAAGTTGAGCATAAAAGTGGCTGTGAACTGACCATTCATGTAGAACATCTACTGATTCCGATGATATCATCGATCTATAGCTTGCTCAAGATGATTCTTTCTCAGACGCTGTTGCTTCTCCCGACACTGTGTCGCCGCTTTCGTGTACAATTAAACTTTGACGAAGCCCAAGGGCCGCTCGTCGTGGTCTACTACGGCAGAGAGAGGCTTGTTGTGGTACCAGTCACTGGACTACTGAGAGCGATATTCCAAAGCAACGGAGCAGAATTACAGAGTGGGATCACGGAGCGTTTGGTGTGTGTGGACTGTGGAGGCTGTATCTCCTCCTAGAGGTTCAAGACGGAAAAGCACATGAAGACACAGTCACAGCTCAGAGCATGAGGAACGAAAGGGAAACAGACTTTATCCACCGCAGTGTCTTCAACAGAGAAATGAACCAAGCGGGCTTTGAAGGTGCGCTTATTGATAACCCTGCAGACTTATGTGAAGACAGGACACACACGACTCATGTGGGTCACATGTGTTTCTTGTTGACGATGTGACTTTTAGTACAAGATTATATTATAAAATGTTAATAAACATATAGGTATGAAACTTTTCATGGTTTTCATGGTTTTTATTTTTCATGTCCAACTGTCAAACCTCAGTACAAGAATGATTTGAAAAGAACAACAATGAAACTACAAATGCAGCTTGTCTGGAAAACTCGTGAAATTATCAATCAAATATAGATTTTTTTATTACTACCACCGAGTTATTATCACCATTTTATTCAACAGAGTTTAGCTTTCAAAAAGAGCTTATAAGCAAAAGACTCCCGTAGGTTTTACGCACGGATCAACGGAGTTTTACTGCAGGAGACTGAGAAATAAAACATAGCATCAAATAAATACAGACAACCGTGAAGCATCACTCTAAGTCGTTCATCCAGAGAAACACTGCTTTCAAAATCTTGTCACTGAGTTTCTGGAGGTGGAAAGTCTTCCTGCAGTGGATACTTTACGCACAGCCTCAGGAGTCAAGTGTGGGAATTTATTCGGGGTTTTAGTCCCCGCCTTCTCAGGCTACCCTGCTCCAACGCGGAAGTTGACGCCAGTCCTCATCAGCGGCATCATGAAGATCACAGCAAGTTCCTCTCTGTGCGGTGAAATGAAACGCGCGGCAGCAACAGCGACAGTGCCAGCAGCTAGCGTCGTTGCGCAGGTGTGGTTATTAGAGGGCGGAACCATAAAGTTCGGGAGCTGAGCATATATAAGAGTGACTGTGAAGTGAGCATTCATTTGGAAAACCTTCCAGCTTGGATGTTTGTCAGGGACCTATCCGTTGCTCAGAATGGTTGTTTCACAGACACTCTTGCTTCTCCGGAGTCTTTTCCTCTCCTTTCGTGTACTGTTGGACCTTGGCCACGCTCAAGGGCCGCTGGTCGTTTTCTACTACGGCAGAGAGAGGCTTGTTGTGCTATCAGTCACTGGTTTACTGAGAGTGCTATTCCAAAGCAACGGAGCCGACTAACAGAGTGCGGTTGGTGTGTGTGGACTGTGGAGGCTGTATCTCCTCTCACAGGTCCAAGAAGGAAAAGCACACACGTGAAAACGACCTGTGTTATTTGACGAAACAGTCACAGCTGAGAGCAGGAGGAACGAGAGGGAAACAGACTTAATGGGTCGTAGACTCTTCAACAGAGAAATGAACCAATCGGGGTTTGAAGGTGCGCTTATTGATAACCCTGCAGACTTATGTGAAGACAGGACACACACGACTCATGTGGGTCACATGTGTTTCTTGTTGACGTTGTGACTTTCATTAAAAGAATATATATAAAAGTATAAAGTGTTTTATGGTTTTTATTTTTCATGTCCAACTTTCAAACCTCAGTACAAGAATGAATTGAAGTGAAAAACAATGAAGCTACAAATGCAGCTTGTCTGAAAAACTCTTGAAATTATCAATCAAATATATATATTTTTTATTACTACCACCAAGTTATTATCACCATTTTATTCAACAGAGTTTAGCTTTCAAAAAGAGCTTATAAGCAAAAGACTCCCGTAGGTTTTACGCACGGATCAACGGAGTTTTACTGCAGGAGACTGAGAAATAAAACGTAGCTTCAAATAAATACAGACACCGTGAAGCATCACTCTAAGTCGTTCATCCAGAGAAACACTGCTTTCAAAGTCTTGTCACTGAGTTTCCGCAGGTCGAAAGTCTTACGGCTCCCGTTGACATTTACCTGCGTAGTGGATACTTTACGCACAGCCCAATGCGTCAAGTGTGGGGATTTATTCGGGGTTTTAGTCCCCGCCTTCTCAGGCTACCCTGCTCCAACGCGGAAATTGACACCAGTCCTCAGCAGCGGCATCATGAAGATCACAGCAAGCTCCTCTCTGTCCAGAGAAATGAAACGCGCGGCCGCATCAGCGACAGAGACAGCAGCTAGTGTCGGTGCGCACGGACAAACTGCTGCCTCTGTCAGCGTCCACACTTTGATTTACTCTCAAGTCGATTCCAAATCTTTTCGTTTTGGTCCGGAAAGATTGTGAGTCAGTGGCTTTTCGTCGTTTGTTGACAGTTTCTACTGATTCTTGTCTCGTTTTCTGTGGATGTTTACCGGCTGTAACATTGATTTGATGTTGAAGTTGATTTTGTCGTGGGAATAAGATGCAGTACATTGACATCAGCTATTGTTCCAGAGATATTATGGAGGCTAGTAAGTGTTCTCATGAGCCGAATTCCTCAGATATGGTTATTAAAGGGTGGAACCATACATTTCATGATAAGCCCTTAATCGAAAAGTTGAGCATAAAAGTGGCTGTGAACTGACCATTCATGTAGAACATCTACTGATTCCGATGATATCATCGATCTATAGCTTGCTCAAGATGATTCTTTCTCAGACGCTGTTGCTTCTCCCGACACTTTGTCGCCGCTTTCGTGTACAATTAAACTTTGACGAAGCCCAAGGGCCGCTCGTCGTGGTCTACTACGGCAGAGAGAGGCTTGTTGTGGTACCAGTCACTGGACTACTGAGAGCGATATTCCAAAGCAACGGAGCAGAATTACAGAGTGGGATCACGGAGCGTTTGGTGTGTGTGGACTGTGGAGGCTGTATCTCCTCCTAGAGGTTCAAGACGGAAAAGCACATGAAGACACAGTCACAGCTCAGAGCATGAGGAACGAAAGGGAAACAGACTTTATCCACCGCAGTGTCTTCAACAGAGAAATGAACCAAGCGGGGTTTGAAGGTGCGCTTATTGATAACCCTGCAGACTTATGTGAAGACAGGACACACACGACTCATGTGGGTCACATGTGTTTCATGTTGACGTTGTGACTTTCAGTACATGATTATATTATAAAATGTTAATAAACATATAGGTATGAAACGTTTCATGGTTTTCATGGTTTTTATTTTTCATGTCCAACTGTCAAACTTCAGTACAAGAATGATTTGAAGAGAAAAACAATGAAACTACAAATGCATTTTTTCGGGAAAACTTTTGAATTTATGAATTAAATATAGACTTTTTATTAGCTACCACCGAGTTATTATCATCATTTTACTTTCTACAGAGTTTAGGTTTGAGAAAGAACTTTTACGCAAAATAGTGCGGAAGGTTTTACGCACGGATCAACGGAGTTTTACTGCAGGAGACTGAGAAATAAAACATAGCATCAAATAAATACAGACACCGTGAAGCATCACTCTAAGTCGTTCATCCAGAGAAACACTGCTTTCAAAATCTTGTCACTGAGTTTCTGGAGGTGGAAAGTCTTTCTGCAGTGGATACTTTACGCACAGCCTCAGGAGTCAAGTGTGGGAATTTATTCGGGGTTTTAGTCCCCGCCTTCTCAGGCTACCCTGCTCCAACGCGGAAGTTGACGCCAGTCCTCATCAGCGGCATCATGAAGATCACAGCAAGTTCCTCTCTGTGCGGTGAAATGAAACGCGCGGCAGCAACAGCGACAGTGCCAGCAGCTAGCGTCGTTGCGCAGGTGTGGTTATTAGAGGGCGGAACCATAAAGTTCGGGAGCTGAGCATATATAAGAGTGACTGTGAAGTGAGCATTCATTTGGAAAAGCTTCCAGCTTGGATGTTTGTCAGGGACCTATCCGTTGCCCAGAATGGTTGTTTCACAGACACTCTTGCTTCTCCGGAGTCTTTTCCTCTCCTTTCGTGTACTGTTGGACCTTGGCCACGCTCAAGGGCCGCTGGTCGTGTTCTACTACGGCAGAGAGAGGCTTGTTGTGCTATCAGTCACTGGACTACTGAGAGTGCTATTCCAAAGCAACGGAGCCGACTAACAGAGTGCGGTTGGTGTGTGTGGACTGTGGAGGCTGTATCTCCTCTCACAGGTCCAAGAAGGAAAAGCACACACGTGAAAACGACCTGTGTTATTTGACGAAACAGTCACAGCTGAGAGCAGGAGGAACGAGAGGGAAACAGACTTAATGGGTCGTAGACTCTTCAACAGAGAAATGAACCAATCGGGGTTTGAAGGGGCGCTTATTGATAACCCTGCAGACTTATGTGAAGACAGGACACACACGACTCATGTGGGTCACATGTGTTTCTTGTTGACGTTGTGACTTTCATTAAAAGAATATATATAAAAGTATAAAGTGTTTTATGGTTTTTATTTTTCATGTCCAACTTTCAAACCTCAGTACAAGAATGATTTGAAGAGAACAACAATGAAACTACAAATGCAGCTTGTCTGGAAAACTCTTGAAATTATCAATCATATATATTTTTTTATTACTACCACCGAGTTATTATCACCATTTTATTCAACAGAGTTTAGCTTTCAAAAAGAGCTTATAAGCAAAAGACTCCCGTAGGTTTTACGCACGGATCAACGGAGTTTTACTGCAGGAGACTGAGAAATAAAACGTAGCTTCAAATAAATACAGACACCGTGAAGCATCACTCTAAGTCGTTCATCCAGAGAAACACTGCTTTCAAAGTCTTGTCACTGAGTTTCCGCAGGTCGAAAGTCTTACGGCTCCCGTTGACATTTACCTGCGTAGTGGATACTTTACGCACAGCCCAATGCGTCAAGTGTGGGGATTTATTCGGGGTTTTAGTCCCCGCCTTCTTAGGCTACCCTGCTCCAACGCTGTGAATGAAACTACAATGAAACTACAAATGCAGTTTTTCGGGAAAACTTTTGAATTTATGAATTAAATATAGACTTTTTATTAGCTACCACCGAGTTATTATCATCATTTTACTTTCTACAGAGTTTAGGTTTGAGAAAGAACTTTTACGCAAAATAGTCCGGAAGGTTTTACGCACGGATCAACAGAGGTTTGCTGAAGGAGACTGAGAAATAAAACGTAGCTTCAAATAAATACTAACACCATGAAGCATCACTCTAAGTCGTTCATCCACAGAAAGACTGCTTTGAAAATCTTGTCACTGAGTTTCTGGAGTTGGAAGTCTTCATGCCCCTCTTGTCCTCTACTGGTGGAGTTGATCCTTTAGGCACAGCCTCAGGAGTCAAGTGTGGGGATTTAGTCCAGGTTTTGGCCTCCGCCTTGTCATGCTGCACTGATCCAACGCGGAAGTTGACACCAGTCCTCAGAAGCAGCAGAGAGTGAGAGTTCCTCTCAGTCCTGAGAAATGAAACGCGCGGCCGCATCAGCAACATATCTCAGAGATATGAAGAGAAAAACAATGAAACTACAAATGTAGTTTGTCTGGAAAACTCGTGAAATTATCAATCAAATATAGATTTTTTTATTACTACCACCGAGTTATTATCACCATTTTATTCAACAGAGTTTAGCTTTCAAAAAGAGCTTATAAGCAAAAGACTCCCGTAGGTTTTACGCACGGATCAACGGAGTTTTACTGCAGGAGACTGAGAAATAAAACATAGCATCAAATAAATACAGACACCCTGAAGCATCACTCTAAGTCGTTCATCCAGAGAAACACTGCTTTCAAAATCTTGTCACTGAGTTTCTGGAGGTGGAAAGTCTTCCTGCAGTGGATACTTTACGCACAGCCTCAGGAGTCAAGTGTGGGAATTTATTCGGGGTTTTAGTCCCCGCCTTCTCAGGCTACCCTGCTCCAACGCGGAAGTTGACGCCAGTCCTCATCAGCGGCATCATGAAGATCACAGCAAGTTCCTCTCTGTGCGGTGAAATGAAACGCGCGGCAGCAACAGCGACAGTGCCAGCAGCTAGCGTCGTTGCGCAGGTGTGGTTATTAGAGGGCGGAACCATAAAGTTCGGGAGCTGAGCATATATAAGAGTGACTGTGAAGTGAGCATTCATTTGGAAAGCCTTCCAGCTTGGATGTTTGTCAGGGACCTATCCGTTGCTCAGAATGGTTGTTTCACAGACACTCTTGCTTCTCCGGAGTCTTTTCCTCTCCTTTCGTGTACTGTTGGACCTTGGCCACGCTCAAGGGCCGCTGGTCGTGTTCTACTACGGCAGAGAGAGGCTTGTTGTGCTATCAGTCACTGGACTACTGAGAGTGCTATTCCAAAGCAACGGAGCCGACTAACAGAGTGCGGTTGGTGTGTGTGGACTGTGGAGGCTGTATCTCCTCTCACAGGTCCAAGAAGGAAAAGCACACACGTGAAAACGACCTGTGTTATTTGACGAAACAGTCACAGCTGAGAGCAGGAGGAACGAGAGGGAAACAGACTTAATGGGTCGTAGACTCTTCAACAGAGAAATGAACCAATCGGGGTTTGAAGGGGCGCTTATTGATAACCCTGCAGACTTATGTGAAGACAGGACACACACGACTCATGTGGGTCACATGTGTTTCTTGTTGACGTTGTGACTTTCATTAAAAGAATATATATAAAAGTATAAAGTGTTTTATGGTTTTTATTTTTCATGTCCAACTGTCAAACCTCAGTACAAGAATGAATTGAAGTGAAAAACAATGAAACTACAAATGCAGCTTGTCTGGAAAACTCTTGAAATTATCAATCAAATTTAGATTTTTTTTATTACTACCACCGAGTTATTATCACCATTTTATTCAACAGAGTTTAGCTTTCAAAAAGAGCTTATAAGCAAAAGACTCCCGTAGGTTTTACGCACGGATCAACGGAGTTTTACTGCAGGAGACTGAGAAATAAAACGTAGCTTCAAATAAATACAGACACCGTGAAGCATCACTCTAAGTCGTTCATCCAGAGAAACACTGCTTTCAAAATCTTGTCACTGAGTTTCCGCAGGTCGAAAGTCTTACGGCTCCCGTTGACATTTACCTGCGTAGTGGATACTTTACGCACAGCCCAATGCGTCAAGTGTGGGGATTTATTCGGGGTTTTAGTCCCCGCCTTCTCAGGCTACCCTGCTCCAACGCGGAAATTGACACCAGTCCTCAGCAGCGGCATCATGAAGATCACAGCAAGCTCCTCTCTGTCCAGAGAAATGAAACGCGCGGCCGCAGCAGCGACAGAGACAGCAGCTAGTGTCGGTGCGCACGGACAAACTGCTGCCTCTGTCAGCGTCCACACTTTGATTTACTCTCAAGTCGATTCCAAATCTTTTCGTTTTGGTCCCGGAAAGATTGTGAGTCAGTGGCTTTTCGTCGTTTGTTGACAGTTTCTACTGATTCTTGTCTCGTTTTCTGTGGATGTTTACCGGCTGTAACATTGATTTGATGTTGAAGTTGATTTTGTCGTGGGAATAAGATGCAGTACATTGACATCAGCTATTGTTCCAGAGATATTATGGAGGCTAGTAAGTGTTCTCATGAGCCGAATTCCTCAGATATGGTTATTAAAGGGTGGAACCATACATTTCATGATAAGCCCTTAATCGAAAAGTTGAGCATAAAAGTGGCTGTGAACTGACCATTCATGTAGAACATCTACTGATTCCGATGATATCATCGATCTATAGCTTGCTCAAGATGATTCTTTCTCAGACGCTGTTGCTTCTCCCGACACTTTGTCGCCGCTTTCGTGTACAATTGAACTTTGACGAAGCCCAAGGGCCGCTCGTCGTGGTCTACTACGGCAGAGAGAGGCTTGTTGTGGTACCAGTCACTGGACTACTGAGAGCGATATTCCAAAGCAACGGAGCAGAATTACAGAGTGGGATCACGGAGCGTTTGGTGTGTGTGGACTGTGGAGGCTGTATCTCCTCCTAGAGGTTCAAGACGGAAAAGCACATGAAGACACAGTCACAGCTCAGAGCAGGAGGAACGAAAGGGAAACAGACTTTATCCACCGCAGTGTCTTCAACAGAGAAATGAACCAAGCGGGGTTTGAAGGTGCGCTTATTGATAACCCTGCAGACTTATGTGAAGACAGGACACACACGACTCATGTGGGTCACATGTGTTTCTTGTTGACGATGTGACTTTTAGTACAAGATTATTTTATAAAATGTTAATAAACATATAGGTATGAAACTTTTCATGGTTTTTATTTTTCATGTCCAACTGTCAAACCTCAGTACAAGAATGAATTGAAGAGAAAAACAATGAAACTACAAATGCAGCTTGTCTGGAAAACTCGTGAAATTATCAATCAAATATAGATTTTTTTATTACTACCACCGAGTTATTATCACCATTTTATTCAACAGAGTTTAGCTTTCAAAAAGAGCTTATAAGCAAAAGACTCCCGTAGGTTTTACGCACGGATCAACGGAGTTTTACTGCAGGAGACTGAGAAATAAAACATAGCATCAAATAAATACAGACACCATGAAGCATCACTCTAAGTCGTTCATCCAGAGAAACACTGCTTTCAAAATCTTGTCACTGAGTTTCTGGAGGTGGAAAGTCTTCCTGCAGTGGATACTTTACGCACAGCCTCAGGAGTCAAGTGTGGGAATTTATTCGGGGTTTTAGTCCCCGCCTTCTCAGGCTACCCTGCTCCAACGCGGAAGTTGACGCCAGTCCTCATCAGCGGCATCATGAAGATCACAGCAAGTTCCTCTCTGTGCGGTGAAATGAAACGCGCGGCAGCAACAGCGACAGTGCCAGCAGCTAGGGTCGTTGCGCAGGTGTGGTTATTAGAGGGCGGAACCATAAAGTTCGGGAGCTGAGCATATATAAGAGTGACTGTGAAGTGAGCATTCATTTGGAAAACCTTCCAGCTTGGATGTTTGTCAGGGACCTATCCGTTACTCAGAATGGTTGTTTCACAGACACTCTTGCTTCTCCGGAGTCTTTTCCTCTCCTTTCGTGTACTGTTGGACCTTGGCCACGCTCAAGGGCCGCTGGTCGTTTTCTACTACGGCAGAGAGAGGCTTGTTGTGCTATCAGTCACTGGTTTATTGAGAGTGCTATTCCAAAGCAACGGAGCCGACTAACAGAGTGCGGTTGGTGTGTGTGGACTGTGGAGGCTGTATCTCCTCTCACAGGTCCAAGAAGGAAAAGCACACACGTGAAAACGACCTGTGTTATTTGACGAAACAGTCACAGCTGAGAGCAGGAGGAACGAGAGGGAAACAGACTTAATGGGTCGTAGACTCTTCAACAGAGAAATGAACCAATCGGGGTTTGAAGGGGCGCTTATTGATAACCCTGCAGACTTATGTGAAGACAGGACACACACGACTCATGTGGGTCACATGTGTTTCTTGTTGACGTTGTGACTTTCATTAAAAGAATATATATAAAAGTATAAAGTGTTTTATGGTTTTTATTTTTCATGTCCAACTGTCAAACCTCAGTACAAGAATGAATTGAAGTGAAAAACAATGAAACTACAAATGCAGCTTGTCTGGAAAACTCTTGAAATTATCAATCAAATTTAGATTTTTTTTATTACTACCACCGAGTTATTATCACCATTTTATTCAACAGAGTTTAGCTTTCAAAAAGAGCTTATAAGCAAAAGACTCCCGTAGGTTTTACGCACGGATCAACGGAGTTTTACTGCAGGAGACTGAGAAATAAAACGTAGCTTCAAATAAATACAGACACCGTGAAGCATCACTCTAAGTCGTTCATCCAGAGAAACACTGCTTTCAAAATCTTGTCACTGAGTTTCCGCAGGTCGAAAGTCTTACGGCTCCCGTTGACATTTACCTGCGTAGTGGATACTTTACGCACAGCCCAATGCGTCAAGTGTGGGGATTTATTCGGGGTTTTAGTCCCCGCCTTCTCAGGCTACCCTGCTCCAACGCGGAAATTGACACCAGTCCTCAGCAGCGGCATCATGAAGATCACAGCAAGCTCCTCTCTGTCCAGAGAAATGAAACGCGCGGCCGCAGCAGCGACAGAGACAGCAGCTAGTGTCGGTGCGCACGGACAAACTGCTGCCTCTGTCAGCGTCCACACTTTGATTTACTCTCAAGTCGATTCCAAATCTTTTCGTTTTGGTCCCGGAAAGATTGTGAGTCAGTGGCTTTTCGTCGTTTGTTGACAGTTTCTACTGATTCTTGTCTCGTTTTCTGTGGATGTTTACCGGCTGTAACATTGATTTGATGTTGAAGTTGATTTTGTCGTGGGAATAAGATGCAGTACATTGACATCAGCTATTGTTCCAGAGATATTATGGAGGCTAGTAAGTGTTCTCATGAGCCGAATTCCTCAGATATGGTTATTAAAGGGTGGAACCATACATTTCATGATAAGCCCTTAATCGAAAAGTTGAGCATAAAAGTGGCTGTGAACTGACCATTCATGTAGAACATCTACTGATTCCGATGATATCATCGATCTATAGCTTGCTCAAGATGATTCTTTCTCAGACGCTGTTGCTTCTCCCGACACTTTGTCGCCGCTTTCGTGTACAATTGAACTTTGACGAAGCCCAAGGGCCGCTCGTCGTGGTCTACTACGGCAGAGAGAGGCTTGTTGTGGTACCAGTCACTGGACTACTGAGAGCGATATTCCAAAGCAACGGAGCAGACTAACAGAGTGGGATCACGGAGCGTTTGGTGTGTGTGGACTGTGGAGGCTGTATCTCCTCCCAGAGGTTCAAGACGGAAAAGCACATGAAGACACAGTCACAGCTCAGAGCAGGAGGAACGAAAGGGAAACAGACTTTATCCACCGCAGTGTCTTCAACAGAGAAATGAACCAAGCGGGGTTTGAAGGTGCGCTTATTGATAACCCTGCAGACTTATGTGAAGACAGGACACACACGACTCATGTGGGTCACATGTGTTTCTTGTTGACGTTGTGACTTTCAGTAAAAGATCATATTATAAAATGTTAATAAACATATAGGTATGAAACTTTTCATGGTTTTCATGGTTTTTATTTTTCATGTCCAACTGTCAAACCTCAGTACAAGAATGATTTGAAAAGAACAACAATGAAACTACAAATGCAGCTTGTCTGGAAAACTCGTGAAATTATCAATCAAATATAGATTTTTTTATTTTATTCAACAGAGTTTAGCTTTCAACAAGAGCTTATAAGCAAAAGACTCCCGTAGGTTTTACGCACGGATCAACGGAGTTTTACTGCAGGAGACTGAGAAATAAAACATAGCATCAAATAAATACAGACACCGTGAAGCATCACTCTAAGTCGTTCATCCAGAGAAACACTGCTTTCAAAATCTTGTCACTGAGTTTCTGGAGGTGGAAAGTCTTCCTGCAGTGGATACTTTACGCACAGCCTCAGGAGTCAAGTGTGGGAATTTATTCGGGGTTTTAGTCCCCGCCTTCTCAGGCTACCCTGCTCCAACGCGGAAGTTGACGCCAGTCCTCATCAGCGGCATCATGAAGATCACAGCAAGTTCCTCTCTGTGCGGTGAAATGAAACGCGCGGCAGCAACAGCGACAGTGCCAGCAGCTAGCGTCGTTGCGCAGGTGTGGTTATTAGAGGGCGGAACCATAAAGTTCGGGAGCTGAGCATATATAAGAGTGACTGTGAAGTGAGCATTCATTTGGAAAAGCTTCCAGCTTGGATGTTTGTCAGGGACCTATCCGTTGCTCAGAATGGTTGTTTCACAGACACTCTTGCTTCTCCGGAGTCTTTTCCTCTCCTTTCGTGTACTGTTGGACCTTGGCCACGCTCAAGGGCCGCTGGTCGTGTTCTACTACGGCAGAGAGAGGCTTGTTGTGCTATCAGTCACTGGACTACTGAGAGTGCTATTCCAAAGCAACGGAGCCGACTAACAGAGTGCGGTTGGTGTGTGTGGACTGTGGAGGCTGTATCTCCTCTCACAGGTCCAAGAAGGAAAAGCACACACGTGAAAACGACCTGTGTTATTTGACGAAACAGTCACAGCTGAGAGCAGGAGGAACGAGAGGGAAACAGACTTAATGGGTCGTAGACTCTTCAACAGAGAAATGAACCAATCGGGGTTTGAAGGGGCGCTTATTGATAACCCTGCAGACTTATGTGAAGACAGGACACACACGACTCATGTGGGTCACATGTGTTTCTTGTTGACGTTGTGACTTTCATTAAAAGAATATATATAAAAGTATAAAGTGTTTTATGGTTTTTATTTTTCATGTCCAACTGTCAAACCTCAGTACAAGAATGATTTGAAGAGAACAACAATGAAACTACAAATGCAGCTTGTCTGGAAAACTCTTGAAATTATCAATCATATATATTTTTTTATTACTACCACCGAGTTATTATCACCATTTTATTCAACAGAGTTTAGCTTTCAAAAAGAGCTTATAAGCAAAAGACTCCCGTAGGTTTTACGCACGGATCAACGGAGTTTTACTGCAGGAGACTGAGAAATAAAACGTAGCTTCAAATAAATACAGACACCGTGAAGCATCACTCTAAGTCGTTCATCCAGAGAAACACTGCTTTCAAAGTCTTGTCACTGAGTTTCCGCAGGTCGAAAGTCTTACGGCTCCCGTTGACATTTACCTGCGTAGTGGATACTTTACGCACAGCCCAATGCGTCAAGTGTGGGGATTTATTCGGGGTTTTAGTCCCCGCCTTCTTAGGCTACCCTGCTCCAACGCTGTGAATGAAACTACAATGAAACTACAAATGCAGTTTTTCGGGAAAACTTTTGAATTTATGAATTAAATATAGACTTTTTATTAGCTACCACCGAGTTATTATCATCATTTTACTTTCTACAGAGTTTAGGTTTGAGAAAGAACTTTTACGCAAAATAGTCCGGAAGGTTTTACGCACGGATCAACAGAGGTTTGCTGAAGGAGACTGAGAAATAAAACGTAGCTTCAAATAAATACTAACACCATGAAGCATCACTCTAAGTCGTTCATCCACAGAAAGACTGCTTTGAAAATCTTGTCACTGAGTTTCTGGAGTTGGAAGTCTTCATGCCCCTCTTGTCCTCTACTGGTGGAGTTGATCCTTTAGGCACAGCCTCAGGAGTCAAGTGTGGGGATTTAGTCCAGGTTTTGGCCTCCGCCTTGTCATGCTGCACTGATCCAACGCGGAAGTTGACACCAGTCCTCAGAAGCAGCAGAGAGTGAGAGTTCCTCTCAGTCCTGAGAAATGAAACGCGCGGCCGCATCAGCAACATATCTCAGAGATATGAAGAGAAAAACAATGAAACTACAAATGTAGTTTGTCTGGAAAACTCGTGAAATTATCAATCAAATATAGATTTTTTTATTACTACCACCGAGTTATTATCACCATTTTATTCAACAGAGTTTAGCTTTCAACAAGAGCTTATAAGCAAAAGACTCCCGTAGGTTTTACGCACGGATCAACGGAGTTTTACTGCAGGAGACTGAGAAATAAAACATAGCATCAAATAAATACAGACACCCTGAAGCATCACTCTAAGTCGTTCATCCAGAGAAACACTGCTTTCAAAATCTTGTCACTGAGTTTCTGGAGGTGGAAAGTCTTCCTGCAGTGGATACTTTACGCACAGCCTCAGGAGTCAAGTGTGGGAATTTATTCGGGGTTTTAGTCCCCGCCTTCTCAGGCTACCCTGCTCCAACGCGGAAGTTGACGCCAGTCCTCATCAGCGGCATCATGAAGATCACAGCAAGTTCCTCTCTGTGCGGTGAAATGAAACGCGCGGCAGCAACAGCGACAGTGCCAGCAGCTAGCGTCGTTGCGCAGGTGTGGTTATTAGAGGGCGGAACCATAAAGTTCGGGAGCTGAGCATATATAAGAGTGACTGTGAAGTGAGCATTCATTTGGAAAAGCTTCCAGCTTGGATGTTTGTCAGGGACCTATCCGTTGCCCAGAATGGTTGTTTCACAGACACTCTTGCTTCTCCGGAGTCTTTTCCTCTCCTTTCGATTACTGTTGGACCTTGGCCACGCTCAAGGGCCGCTGGTCGTGTTCTACTACGGCAGAGAGAGGCTTGTTGTGCTATCAGTCACTGGACTACTGAGAGTGCTATTCCAAAGCAACGGAGCCGACTAACAGAGTGCGGTTGGTGTGTGTGGACTGTGGAGGCTGTATCTCCTCTCACAGGTCCAAGAAGGAAAAGCACACACGTGAAAACGACGTGTGTTATTTGACGAAACAGTCACAGCTGAGAGCAGGAGGAACGAGAGGGAAACAGACTTAATGGGTCGTAGACTCTTCAACAGAGAAATGAACCAATCTGGGTTTGAAGGTGCGCTTATTGATAACCCTGCAGACTTATGTGAAGACAGGACACACACGACTCATGTGGGTCACATGTGTTTCTTGTTGACGTTGTGACTTTCAGTAAAAGATCATATTATAAAATGTTAATAAACATATAGGTATGAAACTTTTCATGGTTTTCATGGTTTTTATTTTTCATGTCCAACTGTCAAACCTCAGTACAAGAATGAATTGAAGAGAAAAACAATGAAACTACAAATGCAGTTTTTCGGGAAAACTTTTGAATTTATGAATTAAATATAGACTTTTTATTAGCTACCACCGAGTTATTATCATCATTTTACTTTCTACAGAGTTTAGGTTTCAGAAAGAACTTTTACGCAAAATAGTCCGGAAGGTTTTACGCACGGATCAATAGAGGTTTGCTGAAGGAGACTGAGAAATAAAACGTAGCTTCAAATAAATACTAACACCATGAAGCATCACTCTAAGTCGTTCATCCACAGAAAGACTGCTTTGAAAATCTTGTCACTGAGTTTCTGGAGGTGGAAAGTCTTCATGCTCCTCTTGTCCTCTACTGGTGGAGTTGATCCTTTACGCACAGCCTCAGGAGTCAAGTGTGGGGATTTAGTCCAGGTTTTCGCCTCCGCCTTGTCATGCTGCACTGATCCAACGCGGAAGTTGACACCAGTCCTCAGCAGCGGCATCATGAAGATCACAGCAAGCTCCTCTCTGTCCAGAGAAATGAAACTCGCGGCCGCAGCAGCAACATATGTCAGAGCCAGCAGCTAGTGTCGGTGCGCACGGACAAACTGCTGCCTCTGTCAGCGTCCACACTTTGATTTACTCTCAAGTCGGTTCCAAATCTTTCCGTTTGGTCCCGGAAAGATTGTGAGTCAGTGGCTTTTCGTCGTTTGTTGACAGTTTCTACTGATTCTTGTCTCGTTTTCTGTGGATGTTTACCGGCTGTAACATTGATTTGATGTTGAAGTTGATTTTGTCGTGGGAATAAGATGCAGTACATTGACATCAGCTATTGTTCCAGAGATATTATGGAGGCTAGTAAGTGTTCTCATGAGCCGAATTCCTCAGATATGGTTATTAAAGGGTGGAACCATACATTTCATGATAAGCCCTTAATCGAAAAGTTGAGCATAAAAGTGGCTGTGAACTGACCATTCATGTAGAACATCTACTGATTCGGACGATTATCATCGATCTATAGCTTGCTCAAGATGATTCTTTCTCAGACGCTGTTGCTTCTCCCGACACTTTGTCGCCGCTTTCGTGTACAATTAAACTTTGACGAAGCCCAAGGGCTGCTCGTCGTGGTCTACTACGGCAGAGAGAGGCTTGTTGTGGTACCAGTCACTGGACTACTGAGAGCGATATTCCAAAGCAACGGAGCAGAATTACAGAGTGGGATCACGGAGCGTTTGGTGTGTGTGGACTGTGGAGGCTGTATCTCCTCCCAGAGGTTCAAGACGGAAAAGCACATGAAGACACAGTCACAGCTCAGAGCATGAGGAACGAAAGGGAAACAGACTTTATCCACCGCAGTGTCTTCAACAGAGAAATGAACCAAGCGGGGTTTGAAGGTGCGCTTATTGATAACCCTGCAGACTTATGTGAAGACAGGACACACACGACTCATGTGGGTCACATGTGTTTCTTGTTGACGTTGTGACTTTCAGTAAAAGATCATATTATAAAATGTTAATAAACATAAAGGTATGAAACTTTTCATGGTTTTCATGGTTTTTATTTTTCATGTCCAACTGTCAAACCTCAGTACAAGAATGATTTGAAGAGAAAAACAATGAAACTACAAATGCAGCTTGTCTGGAAAACTCGTGAAATTATCAATCAAATATAGATTTTTTTATTACTACCACCGAGTTATTATCACCATTTTATTCAACAGAGTTTAGCTTTCAAAAAGAGCTTATAAGCAAAAGACTCCCGTAGGTTTTACGCACGGATCAACGGAGTTTTACTGCAGGAGACTGAGAAATAAAACATAGCATCAAATAAATACAGACACCGTGAAGCATCACTCTAAGTCGTTCATCCAGAGAAACACTGCTTTCAAAATCTTGTCACTGAGTTTCTGGAGGTGGAAAGTCTTCCTGCAGTGGATACTTTACGCACAGCCTCAGGAGTCAAGTGTGGGAATTTATTCGGGGTTTTAGTCCCCGCCTTCTCAGGCTACCCTGCTCCAACGCGGAAGTTGACGCCAGTCCTCATCAGCGGCATCATGAAGATCACAGCAAGTTCCTCTCTGTGCGGTGAAATGAAACGCGCGGCAGCAACAGCGACAGTGCCAGCAGCTAGCGTCGTTGCGCAGGTGTGGTTATTAGAGGGCGGAACCATAAAGTTCGGGAGCTGAGCATATATAAGAGTGACTGTGAAGTGAGCATTCATTTGGAAAAGCTTCCAGCTTGGATGTTTGTCAGGGACCTATCCGTTGCTCAGAATGGTTGTTTCACAGACACTCTTGCTTCTCCGGAGTCTTTTCCTCTCCTTTCGTGTACTGTTGGACCTTGGCCACGCTCAAGGGCCGCTGGTCGTGTTCTACTACGGCAGAGAGAGGCTTGTTGTGCTATCAGTCACTGGTTTATTGAGAGTGCTATTCCAAAGCAACGGAGCCGACTAACAGAGTGCGGTTGGTGTGTGCGGACTGTGGAGGCTGTATCTCCTCTCACAGGTCCAAGAAGGAAAAGCACACACGTGAAAACGACGTGTGTTATTTGACGAAACAGTCACAGCTGAGAGCAGGAGGAACGAGAGGGAAACAGACTTAATGGGTCGTAGACTCTTCAACAGAGAAATGAACCAATCGGGGTTTGAAGGGGCGCTTATTGATAACCCTGCAGACTTATGTGAAGACAGGACACACACGACTCATGTGGGTCACATGTGTTTCTTGTTGACGATGTGACTTTCAGTACATGATTATATTATAAAATGTTAATAAACATATAGGTATGAAACTTTTCATGGTTTTCATGGTTTTTATTTTTCATGTCCAACTGTCAAACCTCAGTACAAGAATGATTTGAAGAGAAAAACAATGAAACTACAAATGCAGTTTTTCGGGAAAACTTTTGAATTTATGAATTAAATATAGACTTTTTATTAGCTACCACCGAGTTATTATCATCATTTTACTTTCTACAGAGTTTAGGTTTCAGAAAGAACTTTTACGCAAAATAGTCCGGAAGGTTTTACGCACGGATCAACAGAGGTTTGCTGAAGGAGACTGAGAAATAAAACGTAGCTTCAAATAAATACTAACACCATAAAGCATCACTCTAAGTCGTTCATCCA
Organism: Anabas testudineus; assembly: GCF_900324465.2. NCBI lineage: Eukaryota > Metazoa > Chordata > Actinopteri > Anabantiformes > Anabantidae > Anabas > Anabas testudineus. The sequence continues at coordinate 4,292,012 of NC_046617.1, read as the reverse complement.
CAGAAAGACTGCTTTGAAAATCTTGTCACTGAGTTTCTGGAGGTGGAAAGTCTTCATGCTCCTCTTGTCCTCTACTGGTGGAGTTGATCCTTTACGCACAGCCTCAGGAGTCAAGTGTGGGGATTTAGTCCAGGTTTTCGCCTCCGCCTTGTCATGCTGCACTGATCCAACGCGGAAGTTGACACCAGTCCTCAGCAGCGGCATCATGAAGATCACAGCAAGCTCCTCTCTGTCCAGAGAAATGAAACGCGCGGCCGCAGCAGCAACATATGTCAGAGCCAGCAGCTAGTGTCGGTGCGCACGGACAAACTGCTGCCTCTCTCAGCGTCCACACTTTGATTTACTCTCAAGTCGGTTCCAAATCTTTCCGTTTTGGTCCCGGAAAGATTGTGAGTCAGTGGCTTTTCGTCGTTTGTTGACAGTTTCTACTGATTCTTGTCTCGTTTTCTGTGGATGTTTACCGGCTGTAACATTGATTTGATGTTGAAGTAGATTTTGTCGTGGGAATAAGATGCAGTACATTGACATCAGCTACTGTTCCAGAGATATTATGGAGGCTAGTAAGTGTTCTCATGAGCCGAATTCCTCAGATATGGTTATTAAAGGGTGGAACCATACATTTCATGATAAGCCCTTAATCGAAAAGTTGAGCATAAAAGTGGCTGTGAACTGACCATTCATGTAGAACATCTACTGATTCCGATGATATCATCGATCTATAGCTTGCTCAAGATGATTCTTTCTCAGACGCTGTTGCTTCTCCCGACACTGTGTCGCCGCTTTCGTGTACAATTAAACTTTGACGAAGCCCAAGGGCCGCTCGTCGTGGTCTACTACGGCAGAGAGAGGCTTGTTGTGGTACCAGTCACTGGACTACTGAGAGCGATATTCCAAAGCAACGGAGCAGAATTACAGAGTGGGATCACGGAGCGTTTGGTGTGTGTGGACTGTGGAGGCTGTATCTCCTCCTAGAGGTTCAAGACGGAAAAGCACATGAAGACACAGTCACAGCTCAGAGCATGAGGAACGAAAGGGAAACAGACTTTATCCACCGCAGTGTCTTCAACAGAGAAATGAACCAAGCGGGCTTTGAAGGTGCGCTTATTGATAACCCTGCAGACTTATGTGAAGACAGGACACACACGACTCATGTGGGTCACATGTGTTTCTTGTTGACGATGTGACTTTTAGTACAAGATTATATTATAAAATGTTAATAAACATATAGGTATGAAACTTTTCATGGTTTTCATGGTTTTTATTTTTCATGTCCAACTGTCAAACCTCAGTACAAGAATGATTTGAAAAGAACAACAATGAAACTACAAATGCAGCTTGTCTGGAAAACTCGTGAAATTATCAATCAAATATAGATTTTTTTATTACTACCACCGAGTTATTATCACCATTTTATTCAACAGAGTTTAGCTTTCAAAAGAGCTTATAAGCAAAAGACTCCCGTAGGTTTTACGCACGGATCAACGGAGTTTTACTGCAGGAGACTGAGAAATAAAACATAGCATCAAATAAATACAGACACCGTGAAGCATCACTCTAAGTCGTTCATCCAGAGAAACACTGCTTTCAAAATCTTGTCACTGAGTTTCTGGAGGTGGAAAGTCTTCCTGCAGTGGATACTTTACGCACAGCCTCAGGAGTCAAGTGTGGGAATTTATTCGGGGTTTTAGTCCCCGCCTTCTCAGGCTACCCTGCTCCAACGCGGAAGTTGACGCCAGTCCTCATCAGCGGCATCATGAAGATCACAGCAAGTTCCTCTCTGTGCGGTGAAATGAAACGCGCGGCAGCAACAGCGACAGTGCCAGCAGCTAGCGTCGTTGCGCAGGTGTGGTTATTAGAGGGCGGAACCATAAAGTTCGGGAGCTGAGCATATATAAGAGTGACTGTGAAGTGAGCATTCATTTGGAAAACCTTCCAGCTTGGATGTTTGTCAGGGACCTATCCGTTGCTCAGAATGGTTGTTTCACAGACACTCTTGCTTCTCCGGAGTCTTTTCCTCTCCTTTCGTGTACTGTTGGACCTTGGCCACGCTCAAGGGCCGCTGGTCGTTTTCTACTACGGCAGAGAGAGGCTTGTTGTGCTATCAGTCACTGGTTTACTGAGAGTGCTATTCCAAAGCAACGGAGCCGACTAACAGAGTGCGGTTGGTGTGTGTGGACTGTGGAGGCTGTATCTCCTCTCACAGGTCCAAGAAGGAAAAGCACACACGTGAAAACGACCTGTGTTATTTGACGAAACAGTCACAGCTGAGAGCAGGAGGAACGAGAGGGAAACAGACTTAATGGGTCGTAGACTCTTCAACAGAGAAATGAACCAATCGGGGTTTGAAGGTGCGCTTATTGATAACCCTGCAGACTTATGTGAAGACAGGACACACACGACTCATGTGGGTCACATGTGTTTCTTGTTGACGTTGTGACTTTCATTAAAAGAATATATATAAAAGTATAAAGTGTTTTATGGTTTTTATTTTTCATGTCCAACTTTCAAACCTCAGTACAAGAATGAATTGAAGTGAAAAACAATGAAGCTACAAATGCAGCTTGTCTGAAAAACTCTTGAAATTATCAATCAAATATATATATTTTTTATTACTACCACCAAGTTATTATCACCATTTTATTCAACAGAGTTTAGCTTTCAAAAAGAGCTTATAAGCAAAAGACTCCCGTAGGTTTTACGCACGGATCAACGGAGTTTTACTGCAGGAGACTGAGAAATAAAACGTAGCTTCAAATAAATACAGACACCGTGAAGCATCACTCTAAGTCGTTCATCCAGAGAAACACTGCTTTCAAAGTCTTGTCACTGAGTTTCCGCAGGTCGAAAGTCTTACGGCTCCCGTTGACATTTACCTGCGTAGTGGATACTTTACGCACAGCCCAATGCGTCAAGTGTGGGGATTTATTCGGGGTTTTAGTCCCCGCCTTCTCAGGCTACCCTGCTCCAACGCGGAAATTGACACCAGTCCTCAGCAGCGGCATCATGAAGATCACAGCAAGCTCCTCTCTGTCCAGAGAAATGAAACGCGCGGCCGCATCAGCGACAGAGACAGCAGCTAGTGTCGGTGCGCACGGACAAACTGCTGCCTCTGTCAGCGTCCACACTTTGATTTACTCTCAAGTCGATTCCAAATCTTTTCGTTTTGGTCCCGGAAAGATTGTGAGTCAGTGGCTTTTCGTCGTTTGTTGACAGTTTCTACTGATTCTTGTCTCGTTTTCTGTGGATGTTTACCGGCTGTAACATTGATTTGATGTTGAAGTAGATTTTGTCGTGGGAATAAGATGCAGTACATTGACATCAGCTATTGTTCCAGAGATATTATGGAGGCTAGTAAGTGTTCTCATGAGCCGAATTCCTCAGATATGGTTATTAAAGGGTGGAACCATACATTTCATGATAAGCCCTTAATCGAAAAGTTGAGCATAAAAGTGGCTGTGAACTGACCATTCATGTAGAACATCTACTGATTCCGATGATATCATCGATCTATAGCTTGCTCAAGATGATTCTTTCTCAGACGCTGTTGCTTCTCCCGACACTTTGTCGCCGCTTTCGTGTACAATTAAACTTTGACGAAGCCCAAGGGCCGCTCGTCGTGGTCTACTACGGCAGAGAGAGGCTTGTTGTGGTACCAGTCACTGGACTACTGAGAGCGATATTCCAAAGCAACGGAGCAGAATTACAGAGTGGGATCACGGAGCGTTTGGTGTGTGTGGACTGTGGAGGCTGTATCTCCTCCTAGAGGTTCAAGACGGAAAAGCACATGAAGACACAGTCACAGCTCAGAGCATGAGGAACGAAAGGGAAACAGACTTTATCCACCGCAGTGTCTTCAACAGAGAAATGAACCAAGCGGGGTTTGAAGGTGCGCTTATTGATAACCCTGCAGACTTATGTGAAGACAGGACACACACGACTCATGTGGGTCACATGTGTTTCATGTTGACGTTGTGACTTTCAGTACATGATTATATTATAAAATGTTAATAAACATATAGGTATGAAACGTTTCATGGTTTTCATGGTTTTTATTTTTCATGTCCAACTGTCAAACTTCAGTACAAGAATGATTTGAAGAGAAAAACAATGAAACTACAAATGCATTTTTTCGGGAAAACTTTTGAATTTATGAATTAAATATAGACTTTTTATTAGCTACCACCGAGTTATTATCATCATTTTACTTTCTACAGAGTTTAGGTTTGAGAAAGAACTTTTACGCAAATAGTGCGGAAGGTTTTACGCACGGATCAACGGAGTTTTACTGCAGGAGACTGAGAAATAAAACATAGCATCAAATAAATACAGACACCGTGAAGCATCACTCTAAGTCGTTCATCCAGAGAAACACTGCTTTCAAAATCTTGTCACTGAGTTTCTGGAGGTGGAAAGTCTTTCCTGCAGTGGATACTTTACGCACAGCCTCAGGAGTCAAGTGTGGGAATTTATTCGGGGTTTTAGTCCCCGCCTTCTCAGGCTACCCTGCTCCAACGCGGAAGTTGACGCCAGTCCTCATCAGCGGCATCATGAAGATCACAGCAAGTTCCTCTCTGTGCGGTGAAATGAAACGCGCGGCAGCAACAGCGACAGTGCCAGCAGCTAGCGTCGTTGCGCAGGTGTGGTTATTAGAGGGCGGAACCATAAAGTTCGGGAGCTGAGCATATATAAGAGTGACTGTGAAGTGAGCATTCATTTGGAAAAGCTTCCAGCTTGGATGTTTGTCAGGGACCTATCCGTTGCCTCAGAATGGTTGTTTCACAGACACTCTTGCTTCTCCGGAGTCTTTTCCTCTCCTTTCGTGTACTGTTGGACCTTGGCCACGCTCAAGGGCCGCTGGTCGTGTTCTACTACGGCAGAGAGAGGCTTGTTGTGCTATCAGTCACTGGACTACTGAGAGTGCTATTCCAAAGCAACGGAGCCGACTAACAGAGTGCGGTTGGTGTGTGTGGACTGTGGAGGCTGTATCTCCTCTCACAGGTCCAAGAAGGAAAAGCACACACGTGAAAACGACCTGTGTTATTTGACGAAACAGTCACAGCTGAGAGCAGGAGGAACGAGAGGGAAACAGACTTAATGGGTCGTAGACTCTTCAACAGAGAAATGAACCAATCGGGGTTTGAAGGGGCGCTTATTGATAACCCTGCAGACTTATGTGAAGACAGGACACACACGACTCATGTGGGTCACATGTGTTTCTTGTTGACGTTGTGACTTTCATTAAAAGAATATATATAAAGTATAAAGTGTTTTATGGTTTTTATTTTTCATGTCCAACTTTCAAACCTCAGTACAAGAATGATTTGAAGAGAACAACAATGAAACTACAAATGCAGCTTGTCTGGAAAACTCTTGAAATTATCAATCATATATATTTTTTTATTACTACCACCGAGTTATTATCACCATTTTATTCAACAGAGTTTAGCTTTCAAAAAGAGCTTATAAGCAAAGACTCCCGTAGGTTTTACGCACGGATCAACGGAGTTTTACTGCAGGAGACTGAGAAATAAAACGTAGCTTCAAATAAATACAGACACCGTGAAGCATCACTCTAAGTCGTTCATCCAGAGAAACACTGCTTTCAAAGTCTTGTCACTGAGTTTCCGCAGGTCGAAAGTCTTACGGCTCCCGTTGACATTTACCTGCGTAGTGGATACTTTACGCACAGCCCAATGCGTCAAGTGTGGGGATTTATTCGGGGTTTAGTCCCCGCCTTCTTAGGCTACCCTGCTCCAACGCTGTGAATGAAACTACAATGAAACTACAATGCAGTTTTTCGGGAAAACTTTGAATTTATGAATTAAATATAGACTTTTTATTAGCTACCACCGAGTTATTATCATCATTTTACTTTCTACAGAGTTTAGGTTTGAGAAAGAACTTTTACGCAAAATAGTCCGGAAGGTTTTACGCACGGATCAACAGAGGTTTGCTGAAGGAGACTGAGAAATAAAACGTAGCTTCAAATAAATACTAACACCATGAAGCATCACTCTAAGTCGTTCATCCACAGAAAGACTGCTTTGAAAATCTTGTCACTGAGTTTCTGGAGTTGGAAGTCTTCATGCCCCTCTTGTCCTCTACTGGTGGAGTTGATCCTTTAGGCACAGCCTCAGGAGTCAAGTGTGGGGATTTAGTCCAGGTTTTGGCCTCCGCCTTGTCATGCTGCACTGATCCAACGCGGAAGTTGACACCAGTCCTCAGAAGCAGCAGAGAGTGAGAGTTCCTCTCAGTCCTGAGAAATGAAACGCGCGGCCGCATCAGCAACATATCTCAGAGATATGAAGAGAAAAACAATGAAACTACAAATGTAGTTTGTCTGGAAAACTCGTGAAATTATCAATCAAATATAGATTTTTTTATTACTACCACCGAGTTATTATCACCATTTTATTCAACAGAGTTTAGCTTTCAAAAAGAGCTTATAAGCAAAAGACTCCCGTAGGTTTTACGCACGGATCAACGGAGTTTTACTGCAGGAGACTGAGAAATAAAACATAGCATCAAATAAATACAGACACCCTGAAGCATCACTCTAAGTCGTTCATCCAGAGAAACACTGCTTTCAAAATCTTGTCACTGAGTTTCTGGAGGTGGAAAGTCTTCCTGCAGTGGATACTTTACGCACAGCCTCAGGAGTCAAGTGTGGGAATTTATTCGGGGTTTTAGTCCCCGCCTTCTCAGGCTACCCTGCTCCAACGCGGAAGTTGACGCCAGTCCTCATCAGCGGCATCATGAAGATCACAGCAAGTTCCTCTCTGTGCGGTGAAATGAAACGCGCGGCAGCAACAGCGACAGTGCCAGCAGCTAGCGTCGTTGCGCAGGTGTGGTTATTAGAGGGCGGAACCATAAAGTTCGGGAGCTGAGCATATATAAGAGTGACTGTGAAGTGAGCATTCATTTGGAAAGCCTTCCAGCTTGGATGTTTGTCAGGGACCTATCCGTTGCTCAGAATGGTTGTTTCACAGACACTCTTGCTTCTCCGGAGTCTTTTCCTCTCCTTTCGTGTACTGTTGGACCTTGGCCACGCTCAAGGGCCGCTGGTCGTGTTCTACTACGGCAGAGAGAGGCTTGTTGTGCTATCAGTCACTGGACTACTGAGAGTGCTATTCCAAAGCAACGGAGCCGACTAACAGAGTGCGGTTGGTGTGTGTGGACTGTGGAGGCTGTATCTCCTCTCACAGGTCCAAGAAGGAAAAGCACACACGTGAAAACGACCTGTGTTATTTGACGAAACAGTCACAGCTGAGAGCAGGAGGAACGAGAGGGAAACAGACTTAATGGGTCGTAGACTCTTCAACAGAGAAATGAACCAATCGGGGTTTGAAGGTGCGCTTATTGATAACCCTGCAGACTTATGTGAAGACAGGACACACACGACTCATGTGGGTCACATGTGTTTCTTGTTGACGTTGTGACTTTCATTAAAAGAATATATATAAAAGTATAAAGTGTTTTATGGTTTTTATTTTTCATGTCCAACTGTCAAACCTCAGTACAAGAATGAATTGAAGTGAAAAACAATGAAACTACAAATGCAGCTTGTCTGGAAAACTCTTGAAATTATCAATCAAATTTAGATTTTTTTTATTACTACCACCGAGTTATTATCACCATTTTATTCAACAGAGTTTAGCTTTCAAAAAGAGCTTATAAGCAAAAGACTCCCGTAGGTTTTACGCACGGATCAACGGAGTTTTACTGCAGGAGACTGAGAAATAAAACGTAGCTTCAAATAAATACAGACACCGTGAAGCATCACTCTAAGTCGTTCATCCAGAGAAACACTGCTTTCAAAATCTTGTCACTGAGTTTCCGCAGGTCGAAAGTCTTACGGCTCCCGTTGACATTTACCTGCGTAGTGGATACTTTACGCACAGCCCAATGCGTCAAGTGTGGGGATTTATTCGGGGTTTTAGTCCCCGCCTTCTCAGGCTACCCTGCTCCAACGCGGAAATTGACACCAGTCCTCAGCAGCGGCATCATGAAGATCACAGCAAGCTCCTCTCTGTCCAGAGAAATGAAACGCGCGGCCGCAGCAGCGACAGAGACAGCAGCTAGTGTCGGTGCGCACGGACAAACTGCTGCCTCTGTCAGCGTCCACACTTTGATTTACTCTCAAGTCGATTCCAAATCTTTTCGTTTTGGTCCCGGAAAGATTGTGAGTCAGTGGCTTTTCGTCGTTTGTTGACAGTTTCTACTGATTCTTGTCTCGTTTTCTGTGGATGTTTACCGGCTGTAACATTGATTTGATGTTGAAGTTGATTTTGTCGTGGGAATAAGATGCAGTACATTGACATCAGCTATTGTTCCAGAGATATTATGGAGGCTAGTAAGTGTTCTCATGAGCCGAATTCCTCAGATATGGTTATTAAAGGGTGGAACCATACATTTCATGATAAGCCCTTAATCGAAAAGTTGAGCATAAAAGTGGCTGTGAACTGACCATTCATGTAGAACATCTACTGATTCCGATGATATCATCGATCTATAGCTTGCTCAAGATGATTCTTTCTCAGACGCTGTTGCTTCTCCCGACACTTTGTCGCCGCTTTCGTGTACAATTAAACTTTGACGAAGCCCAAGGGCCGCTCGTCGTGGTCTACTACGGCAGAGAGAGGCTTGTTGTGGTACCAGTCACTGGACTACTGAGAGCGATATTCCAAAGCAACGGAGCCGACTAACAGAGTGGGATCACGGAGCGTTTGGTGTGTGTGGACTGTGGAGGCTGTATCTCCTCCTAGAGGTTCAAGACGGAAAAGCACATGAAGACACAGTCACAGCTCAGAGCAGGAGGAACGAAAGGGAAACAGACTTTATCCACCGCAGTGTCTTCAACAGAGAAATGAACCAATCGGGGTTTGAAGGTGCGCTTATTGATAACCCTGCAGACTTATGTGAAGACAGGACACACACGACTCATGTGGGTCACATGTGTTTCTTGTTGACGATGTGACTTTCAGTACAAGATCATATTATAAAATGTTAATAAACATAAAGGTATGAAACTTTTCATGGTTTTCATGGTTTTCATTTTTCATGTCCAACTGTCAAACCTCAGTACAAGAATGATTTGAAGAGAACAACAATGAAACTACAAATGCAGCTTGTCTGGAAAACTCGTGAAATTATCAATCAAATATAGATTTTTTTATTTTATTCAACAGAGTTTAGCTTTCAACAAGAGCTTATAAGCAAAAGACTCCCGTAGGTTTTACGCACGGATCAACGGAGTTTTACTGCAGGAGACTGAGAAATAAAACATAGCATCAAATAAATACAGACACCGTGAAGCATCACTCTAAGTCGTTCATCCAGAGAAACACTGCTTTCAAAATCTTGTCACTGAGTTTCTGGAGGTGGAAAGTCTTCCTGCAGTGGATACTTTACGCACAGCCTCAGGAGTCAAGTGTGGGAATTTATTCGGGGTTTTAGTCCCCGCCTTCTCAGGCTACCCTGCTCCAACGCGGAAGTTGACGCCAGTCCTCATCAGCGGCATCATGAAGATCACAGCAAGTTCCTCTCTGTGCGGTGAAATGAAACGCGCGGCAGCAACAGCGACAGTGCCAGCAGCTAGCGTCGTTGCGCAGGTGTGGTTATTAGAGGGCGGAACCATAAAGTTCGGGAGCTGAGCATATATAAGAGTGACTGTGAAGTGAGCATTCATTTGGAAAAGCTTCCAGCTTGGATGTTTGTCAGGGACCTATCCGTTGCTCAGAATGGTTGTTTCACAGACACTCTTGCTTCTCCGGAGTCTTTTCCTCTCCTTTCGATTACTGTTGGACCTTGGCCACGCTCAAGGGCCGCTGGTCGTGTTCTACTACGGCAGAGAGAGGCTTGTTGTGCTATCAGTCACTGGTTTACTGAGAGTGCTATTCCAAAGCAACGGAGCCGACTAACAGAGTGCGGTTGGTGTGTGTGGACTGTGGAGGCTGTATCTCCTCTCACAGGTCCAAGAAGGAAAAGCACACACGTGAAAACGACCTGTGTTATTTGACGAAACAGTCACAGCTGAGAGCAGGAGGAACGAGAGGGAAACAGACTTAATGGGTCGTAGACTCTTCAACAGAGAAATGAACCAATCGGGGTTTGAAGGGGCGCTTATTGATAACCCTGCAGACTTATGTGAAGACAGGACACACACGACTCATGTGGGTCACATGTGTTTCTTGTTGACGATGTGACTTTCAGTACATGATTATATTATAAAATGTTAATAAACATATAGGTATGAAACTTTTCATGGTTTTCATGGTTTTTATTTTTCATGTCCAACTGTCAAACCTTAGTACAAGAATGATTTGAAGAGAAAAACAATGAAACTACAAATGCAGTTTTTCGGGAAAACTTTTGAATTTATGAATTAAATATAGACTTTTTATTAGCTACCACCGAGTTATTATCATCATTTTACTTTCTACAGAGTTTAGGTTTCAGAAAGAACTTTTACGCAAAATAGTCCGGAAGGTTTTACGCAAGGATCAACAGAGGTTTGCTGAAGGAGACTGAGAAATAAAACGTAGCTTCAAATAAATACTAACACCATGAAGCATCACTCTAAGTCGTTCATCCACAGAAAGACTGCTTTGAAAATCTTGTCACTGAGTTTCTGGAGGTGGAAAGTCTTCATGCTCCTCTTGTCCTCTACTGGTGGAGTTGATCCTTTACGCACAGCCTCAGGAGTCAAGTGTGGGGATTTAGTCCAGGTTTTCGCCTCCGCCTTGTCATGCTGCACTGATCCAACGCGGAAGTTGACACCAGTCCTCAGCAGCGGCATCATGAAGATCACAGCAAGCTCCTCTCTGTCCAGAGAAATGAAACGCGCGGCCGCAGCAGCAACATATGTCAGAGCCAGCAGCTAGAGTCGGTGCGCACGAACAGACCGCTGCCTCTCTCAGCGTCCACACTTTGATTTACTCTCAAGTCGGTTCCAAATCTTTCCGTTTTGGTCCCGGAAAGATTGTGAGTCAGTGGCTTTTCGTCGTTTGTTGACAGTTTCTACTGATTCTTGTCTCGTTTTCTGTGGATGTTTACCGGCTGTAACATTGATTTGATGTTGAAGTAGATTTTGTCGTGGGAATAAGATGCAGTACATTGACATCAGCTACTGTTCCAGAGATATTATGGAGGCTAGTAAGTGTTCTCATGAGCCGAATTCCTCAGATATGGTTATTAAAGGGTGGAACCATACATTTCATGATAAGCCCTTAATCGAAAAGTTGAGCATAAAAGTGGCTGTGAACTGACCATTCATGTAGAAAATCTACTGATTCGGACGATTATCATCGATCTATAGCTTGCTCAAGATGATTCTTTCTCAGACGCTGTTGCTTCTCCCGACACTTTGTCGCCGCTTTCGTGTACAATTGAACTTTGACGAAGCCCAAGGGCCGCTCGTCGTGGTCTACTACGGCAGAGAGAGGCTTGTTGTGGTACCAGTCACTGGACTACTGAGAGCGATATTCCAAAGCAACGGAGCAGAATTACAGAGTGGGATCACGGAGCGTTTGGTGTGTGTGGACTGTGGAGGCTGTATCTCCTCCTAGAGGTTCAAGACGGAAAAGCACATGAAGACACAGTCACAGCTCAGAGCAGGAGGAACGAAAGGGAAACACACTTTATCCACCGCAGTGTCTTCAACAGAGAAATGAACCAAGCGGGGTTTGAAGGTGCGCTTATTGATAACCCTGCAGACTTATGTGAAGACAGGACACACACGACTCATGTGGGTCACATGTGTTTCTTGTTGACGATGTGACTTTCATTAAAAGAATATATATAAAAGTATAAAGTGTTTTATGGTTTTTATTTTTCATGTCCAACTTTCAAACCTCAGTACAAGAATGAATTGAAGTGGAAAAACAATGAAACTACAAATGCAGCTTGTCTGGAAAACTCGTGAAATTATCAATCAAATTTAGATTTTTTTTATTACTACCACCGAGTTATTATCACCATTTTATTCAACAGAGTTTAGCTTTCAAAAAGAGCTTATAAGCAAAAGACTCCCGTAGGTTTTACGCACGGATCAACGGAGTTTTACTGCAGGAGACTGAGAAATAAAACGTAGCTTCAAATAAATACAGACACCGTGAAGCATCACTCTAAGTCGTTCATCCAGAGAAACACTGCTTTCAAAATCTTGTCACTGAGTTTCCGCAGGTCGAAAGTCTTACGGCTCCCGTTGACATTTACCTGCGTAGTGGATACTTTACGCACAGCCCAATGCGTCAAGTGTGGGGATTTATTCGGGGTTTTAGTCCCCGCCTTCTCAGGCTACCCTGCTCCAACGCGGAAATTGACACCAGTCCTCAGCAGCGGCATCATGAAGATCACAGCAAGCTCCTCTCTGTCCAGAGAAATGAAACGCGCGGCCGCAGCAGCGACAGAGACAGCAGCTAGTGTCGGTGCGCACGGACAAACTGCTGCCTCTGTCAGCGTCCACACTTTGATTTACTCTCAAGTCGATTCCAAATCTTTTCGTTTTGGTCCCGGAAAGATTGTGAGTCAGTGGCTTTTCGTCGTTTGTTGACAGTTTCTACTGATTCTTGTCTCGTTTTCTGTGGATGTTTACCGGCTGTAACATTGATTTGATGTTGAAGTTGATTTTGTCGTGGGAATAAGATGCAGTACATTGACATCAGCTACTGTTCCAGAGATATTATGGAGGCTAGTAAGTGTTCTCATGAGCCGAATTCCTCAGATATGGTTATTAAAGGGTGGAACCATACATTTCATGATAAGCCCTTAATCGAAAAGTTGAGCATAAAAGTGGCTGTGAACTGACCATTCATGTAGAACATCTACTGATTCTGACGATTATCATCGATCTATAGCTTGCTCAAGATGATTCTTTCTCAGACGCTGTTGCTTCTCCCGACACTTTGTCGCCGCTTTCGTGTACAATTAAACTTTGACGAAGCCCAAGGGCCGCTCGTCGTGGTCTACTACGGCAGAGAGAGGCTTGTTGTGGTACCAGTCACTGGACTACTGAGAGCGATATTCCAAAGCAACGGAGCAGAATTACAGAGTGGGATCACGGAGCGTTTGGTGTGTGTGGACTGTGGAGGCTGTATCTCCTCCTAGAGGTTCAAGACGGAAAAGCACATGAAGACACAGTCACAGCTCAGAGCATGAGGAACGAAAGGGAAACACACTTTATCCACCGCAGTGTCTTCAACAGAGAAATGAACCAAGCGGGGTTTGAAGGGGCGCTTATTGATAACCCTGCAGACTTATGTGAAGACAGGACACACACGACTCATGTGGGATGAGATGTGTTTCATGTTGACGTTGTGACTTTCAGTACAAGATTATATTATAAAATGTTAATAAACATATAGGTATGAAACTTTTCATGGTTTTCATGGTTTTTATTATTCATGTCCAACTGTCAAACCTCAGTACAAGAATGATTTGAAGAGAAAAACAATGAAACTACAAATGCAGTTTTTCGGGAAAACTTTTGAATTTATGAATTAAATATAGACTTTTTATTAGCTACCACCGAGTTATTATCATCATTTTACTTTCTACAGAGTTTAGGTTTGAGAAAGAACTTTTACGCAAAATAGTCCGGAAGGTTTTACGCACGGATCAACAGAGGTTTGCTGAAGGAGACTGAGAAATAAAACGTAGCTTCAAATAAATACTAACACCATGAAGCATCACTCTAAGTCGTTCATCCACAGAAAGACTGCTTTGAAAATCTTGTCACTGAGTTTCTGGAGGTGGAAAGTCTTCATGCTCCTCTTGTCCTCTACTGGTGGAGTTGATCCTTTACGCACAGCCTCAGGAGTCAAGTGTGGGGATTTAGTCCAGGTTTTGGCCTCCGCCTTGTCATGCTGCACTGATCCAACGCGGAAGTTGACACCAGTCCTCAGCAGCAGCAGAGAGTGAGAGTTCCTCTCAGTCCTGAGAAATGAAACGCGCGGCCGCATCAGCAACATATCTCAGAGATATGAAGAGAAAAACAATGAAACTACAAATGTAGTTTGTCTGGAAAACTCGTGAAATTATCAATCAAATATAGATTTTTTTATTACTACCACCGAGTTATTATCACCATTTTATTCAACAGAGTTTAGCTTTCAACAAGAGCTTATAAGCAAAAGACTCCCGTAGGTTTTACGCACGGATCAACGGAGTTTTACTGCAGGAGACTGAGAAATAAAACATAGCATCAAATAAATACAGACACCGTGAAGCATCACTCTAAGTCGTTCATCCAGAGAAACACTGCTTTCAAAATCTTGTCACTGAGTTTCTGGAGGTGGAAAGTCTTCCTGCAGTGGATACTTTACGCACAGCCTCAGGAGTCAAGTGTGGGAATTTATTCGGGGTTTTAGTCCCCGCCTTCTCAGGCTACCCTGCTCCAACGCGGAAGTTGACGCCAGTCCTCATCAGCGGCATCATGAAGATCACAGCAAGTTCCTCTCTGTGCGGTGAAATGAAACGCGCGGCAGCAACAGCGACAGTGCCAGCAGCTAGCGTCGTTGCGCAGGTGTGGTTATTAGAGGGCGGAACCATAAAGTTCGGGAGCTGAGCATATATAAGAGTGACTGTGAAGTGAGCATTCATTTGGAAAACCTTCCAGCTTGGATGTTTGTCAGGGACCTATCCGTTGCTCAGAATGGTTGTTTCACAGACACTCTTGCTTCTCCGGAGTCTTTTCCTCTCCTTTCGTGTACTGTTGGACCTTGGCCACGCTCAAGGGCCGCTGGTCGTGTTCTACTACGGCAGAGAGAGGCTTGTTGTGCTATCAGTCACTGGACTACTGAGAGTGCTATTCCAAAGCAACGGAGCCGACTAACAGAGTGCGGTTGGTGTGTGTGGACTGTGGAGGCTGTATCTCCTCTCACAGGTCCAAGAAGGAAAAGCACACACGTGAAAACGACCTGTGTTATTTGACGAAACAGTCACAGCTGAGAGCAGGAGGAACGAGAGGGAAACAGACTTAATGGGTCGTAGACTCTTCAACAGAGAAATGAACCAATCGGGGTTTGAAGGGGCGCTTATTGATAACCCCTGCAGACTTATGTGAAGACAGGACACACACGACTCATGTGGGTCACATGTGTTTCTTGTTGACGATGTGACTTTCAGTACAAGATTATATTATAAAATGTTAATAAACATATAGGTATGAAACTTTTCATGGTTTTCATGGTTTTTATTTTTCATGTCCAACTGTCAAAAATCAGCACAAGAATGAATTGAAGAGAAAAACAATGAAACTACAAATGCAGTTTTTCGGGAAAACTTTTGAATTTATGAATTAAATATAGACTTTTTATTAGCTACCACCGAGTTATTATCATCATTTTACTTTCTACAGAGTTTAGGTTTCAGAAAGAACTTATACGCAAAATAGTCCGGAAGGTTTTACGCACGGATCAACAGAGGTTTGCTGAAGGAGACTGAGAAATAAAACGTAGCTTCAAATAAATACTAACACCATGAAGCATCACTCTAAGTCGTTCATCCACAGAAAGACTGCTTTGAAAATCTTGTCACTGAGTTTCTGGAGGTGGAAAGTCTTCATGCTCCTCTTGTCCTCTACTGGTGGAGTTGATCCTTTACGCACAGCCTCAGGAGTCAAGTGTGGGGATTTAGTCCAGGTTTTCGCCTCCGCCTTGTCATGCTGCACTGATCCAACGCGGAAGTTGACACCAGTCCTCAGCAGCGGCATCATGAAGATCACAGCAAGCTCCTCTCTGTCCAGAGAAATGAAACGCGCGGCCGCAGCAGCAACATATGTCAGAGCCAGCAGCTAGAGTCGGTGCGCACGAACAGACCGCTGCCTCTCTCAGCGTCCACACTTTGATTTACTCTCAAGTCGGTTCCAAATCTTTCCGTTTTGGTCCCGGAAAGATTGTGAGTCAGTGGCTTTTCGTCGTTTGTTGACAGTTTCTACTGATTCTTGTCTCGTTTTCTGTGGATGTTTACCGGCTGTAACATTGATTTGATGTTGAAGTTGATTTTGTCGTGGGAATAAGATGCAGTACATTGACATAAGCTACTGTTCCAGAGATATTATGGAGGCTAGTAAGTGTTCTCATGAGCCGAATTCCTCAGATATGGTTATTAAAGGGTGGAACCATACATTTCATGATAAGCCCTTAATCGAAAAGTTGAGCATAAAAGTGGCTGTGAACTGACCATTCATGTAGAACATCTACTGATTCGGACGATTATCATCGATCTATAGCTTGCTCAAGATGATTCTTTCTCAGACGCTGTTGCTTCTCCCGACACTTTGTCGCCGCTTTCGTGTACAATTAAACTTTGACGAAGCCCAAGGGCCGCTCGTCGTGGTCTACTACGGCAGAGAGAGGCTTGTTGTGCTATCAGTCACTGGACTACTGAGAGTGCTATTCCAAAGCAACGGAGCCGACTAACAGAGTGCGGTTGGTGTGTGTGGACTGTGGAGGCTGTATCTCCTCTCACAGGTCCAAGAAGGAAAAGCACACACGTGAAAACGACCTGTGTTATTTGACGAAACAGTCACAGCTGAGAGCAGGAGGAACGAGAGGGAAACAGACTTAATGGGTCGTAGACTCTTCAACAGAGAAATGAACCAATCGGGGTTTGAAGGGGCGCTTATTGATAACCCCTGCAGACTTATGTGAAGACAGGACACACACGACTCATGTGGGTCACATGTGTTTCTTGTTGACGATGTGACTTTCAGTACAAGATTATATTATAAAATGTTAATAAACATATAGGTATGAAACTTTTCATGGTTTTCATGGTTTTTATTTTTCATGTCCAACTGTCAAAAATCAGCACAAGAATGAATTGAAGAGAAAAACAATGAAACTACAAATGCAGTTTTTCGGGAAAACTTTTGAATTTATGAATTAAATATAGACTTTTTATTAGCTACCACCGAGTTATTATCATCATTTTACTTTCTACAGAGTTTAGGTTTCAGAAAGAACTTTTACGCAAAATAGTCCGGAAGGTTTTACGCACGGATCAACAGAGGTTTGCTGAAGGAGACTGAGAAATAAAACGTAGCTTCAAATAAATACTAACACCATGAAGCATCACTCTAAGTCGTTCATCCACAGAAAGACTGCTTTGAAAATCTTGTCACTGAGTTTCTGGAGGTGGAAAGTCTTCATGCTCCTCTTGTCCTCTACTGGTGGAGTTGATCCTTTACGCACAGCCTCAGGAGTCAAGTGTGGGGATTTAGTCCAGGTTTTCGCCTCCGCCTTGTCATGCTGCACTGATCCAACGCGGAAGTTGACACCAGTCCTCAGCAGCGGCATCATGAAGATCACAGCAAGCTCCTCTCTGTCCAGAGAAATGAAACGCGCGGCCGCAGCAGCAACATATGTCAGAGCCAGCAGCTAGAGTCGGTGCGCACGAACAGACCGCTGCCTCTGTCAGCGTCCACACTTTGATTTACTCTCAAGTCGGTTCCAAATCTTTCCGTTTTGGTCCCGGAAAGATTGTGAGTCAGTGGCTTTTCGTCGTTTGTTGACAGTTTCTACTGATTCTTGTCTCGTTTTCTGTGGATGTTTACCGGCTGTAACATTGATTTGATGTTGAAGTTGATTTTGTCGTGGGAATAAGATGCAGTACATTGACATCAGCTACTGTTCCAGAGATATTATGGAGGCTAGTAAGTGTTCTCATGAGCCGAATTCCTCAGATATGGTTATTAAAGGGTGGAACCATACATTTCATGATAAGCCCTTAATCGAAAAGTTGAGCATAAAAGTGGCTGTGAACTGACCATTCATGTAGAACATCTACTGATTCGGACGATTATCATCGATCTATAGCTTGCTCAAGATGATTCTTTCTCAGACGCTGTTGCTTCTCCCGACACTTTGTCGCCGCTTTCGTGTACAATTAAACTTTGACGAAGCCCAAGGGCCGCTCGTCGTGGTCTACTACGGCAGAGAGAGGCTTGTTGTGGTACCAGTCACTGGACTACTGAGAGCGATATTCCAAAGCAACGGAGCCGACTAACAGAGTGGGATCACGGAGCGTTTGGTGTGTGTGGACTGTGGAGGCTGTATCTCCTCCTAGAGGTTCAAGACGGAAAAGCACATGAAGACACAGTCACAGCTCAGAGCAGGAGGAACGAAAGGGAAACAGACTTTATCCACCGCAGTGTCTTCAACAGAGAAATGAACCAATCGGGGTTTGAAGGGGCGCTTATTGATAACCCTGCAGACTTATGTGAAGACAGGACACACACGACTCATGTGGGTCACATGTGTTTCTTGTTGACGTTGTGACTTTCATTAAAAGAATATATATAAAAGTATAAAGTGTTTTATGGTTTTTATTTTTCATGTCCAACTTTCAAACCTCAGTACAAGAATGAATTGAAGTGAAAAACAATGAAGCTACAAATGCAGCTTGTCTGAAAAACTCTTGAAATTATCAATCAAATATATATTTTTTTTATTACTACCACCAAGTTATTATCACCATTTTATTCAACAGAGTTTAGCTTTCAAAAAGAGCTTATAAGCAAAAGACTCCCGTAGGTTTTACGCACGGATCAACGGAGTTTTACTGCAGGAGACTGAGAAATAAAACGTAGCTTCAAATAAATACCAACACCGTGAAGCACCACTCTAAGTCGTTCATCCAGAGAAACACTGCTTTCAAAATCTTGTCACTGAGTTTCCGCAGGTCGAAAGTCTTACGGCTCCCGTTGACATTTACCTGCGCAGTGGATACTTTACGCACAGCCCAATGCGTCAAGTGTGGGAATTTATTCGGGGTTTTAGTCCCCGCCTTCTCAGGCTACCCTGCTCCAACGCGGAAGTTGACGCCAGTCCTCATCAGCGGCATCATGAAGATCACAGCAAGCTCCTCTCTGTCCAGAGAAATGAAACGCGCGGCAGCAACAGCGACAGTGCCAGCAGCTAGCGTCGTTGCGCAGGTGTGGTTATTAGAGGGCGGAACCATAAAGTTCGGGAGCTGAGCATATATAAGAGTGACTGTGAAGTGAGCATTCATTTGGAAAGCCTTCCAGCTTGGATGTTTGTCAGGGACCTATCCGTTGCTCAGAATGGTTGTTTCACAGACACTCTTGCTTCTCCGGAGTCTTTTCCTCTCCTTTCGTGTACTGTTGGACCTTGGCCACGCTCAAGGGCCGCTGGTCGTGTTCTACTACGGCAGAGAGAGGCTTGTTGTGCTATCAGTCACTGGTTTATTGAGAGTGCTATTCCAAAGCAACGGAGCCGACTAACAGAGTGCGGTTGGTGTGTGCGGACTGTGGAGGCTGTATCTCCTCTCACAGGTCCAAGAAGGAAAAGCACACACGTGAAAACGACCTGTGTTATTTGACGAAACAGTCACAGCTGAGAGCAGGAGGAACGAGAGGGAAACAGACTTAATGGGTCGTAGACTCTTCAACAGAGAAATGAACCAATCGGGGTTTGAAGGTGCGCTTATTGATAACCCTGCAGACTTATGTGAAGACAGGACACACACGACTCATGTGGGTCACATGTGTTTCTTGTTGACGATGTGACTTTCAGTACATGATTATATTATAAAATGTTAATAAACATATAGGTATGAAACTTTTCATGTTTTCATGGTTTTTATTTTTCATGTCCAACTGTCAAACCTCAGTACAAGAATGATTTGAAGAGAAAAACAATGAAACTACAAATGCAGTTTTTCGGGAAAACTTTTGAATTTATGAATTAAATATAGACTTTTTATTAGCTACCACCGAGTCATTATCATCATTTTACTTTCTACAGAGTTTAGGTTTCAGAAAGAACTTTTACGCAAAATAGTCCGGAAGGTTTTACGCACGGATCAACAGAGGTTTGCTGAAGGAGACTGAGAAATAAAACGTAGCTTCAAATAAATACTAACACCATGAAGCATCACTCTAAGTCGTTCATCCACAGAAAGACTGCTTTGAAAATCTTGTCACTGAGTTTCTGGAGGTGGAAAGTCTTCATGCTCCTCTTGTCCTCTACTGGTGGAGTTGATCCTTTACGCACAGCCTCAGGAGTCAAGTGTGGGGATTTAGTCCAGGTTTTCGCCTCCGCCTTGTCATGCTGCACTGATCCAACGCGGAAGTTGACACCAGTCCTCAGCAGCGGCATCATGAAGATCACAGCAAGCTCCTCTCTGTCCAGAGAAATGAAACGCGCGGCCGCAGCAGCAA
The DNA here is from genome assembly GCF_900324465.2 of Anabas testudineus. Taxonomy (NCBI): domain Eukaryota; kingdom Metazoa; phylum Chordata; class Actinopteri; order Anabantiformes; family Anabantidae; genus Anabas; species Anabas testudineus. The sequence continues at coordinate 4,271,827 of NC_046617.1, read as the reverse complement.
CATATGTCAGAGCCAGCAGCTAGAGTCGGTGCGCACGAACAGACCGCTGCCTCTCTCAGCGTCCACACTTTGATTTACTCTCAAGTCGGTTCCAAATCTTTCCGTTTTGGTCCCGGAAAGATTGTGAGTCAGTGGCTTTTCGTCGTTTGTTGACAGTTTCTACTGATTCTTGTCTCGTTTTCTGTGGATGTTTACCGGCTGTAACATTGATTTGATGTTGAAGTTGATTTTGTCGTGGGAATAAGATGCAGTACATTGACATCAGCTACTGTTCCAGAGATATTATGGAGGCTAGTAAGTGTTCTCATGAGCCGAATTCCTCAGATATGGTTATTAAAGGGTGGAACCATACATTTCATGATAAGCCCTTAATCGAAAAGTTGAGCATAAAAGTGGCTGTGAACTGACCATTCATGTAGAACATCTACTGATTCGGACGATTATCATCGATCTATAGCTTGCTCAAGATGATTCTTTCTCAGACGCTGTTGCTTCTCCCGACACTTTGTCGCCGCTTTCGTGTACAATTAAACTTTGACGAAGCCCAAGGGCCGCTCGTCGTGGTCTACTACGGCAGAGAGAGGCTTGTTGTGGTACCAGTCACTGGACTACTGAGAGCGATATTCCAAAGCAACGGAGCAGACTAACAGAGTGGGATCACGGAGCGTTTGGTGTGTGTGGACTGTGGAGGCTGTATCTCCTCCTAGAGGTTCAAGACGGATAAGCACATGAAGACACAGTCACAGCTCAGAGCATGAGGAACGAAAGGGAAACAGACTTTATCCACCGCAGTGTCTTCAACAGAGAAATGAACCAATCGGGGTTTGAAGGGGCGCTTATTGATAACCCTGCAGACTTATGTGAAGACAGGACACACACGACTCATGTGGGTCACATGTGTTTCATGTTGACGTTGTGACTTTCAGTAAAAGATCATATTATAAAATGTTAATAAACATAAAGGTATGAAACTTTTCATGGTTTTCATGGTTTTTATTTTTCATGTCCAACTGTCAAACCTCAGTACAAGAATGATTTGAAGTGAAAAACAATGAAACTACAAATGCAGTTTGTCTGGAAAACTCGTGAAATTATCAATCAAATATAGATTTTTTTATTACTACCACCGAGTTATTATCACCATTTTATTCAACAGAGTTTAGCTTTCAAAAAGAGCTTATAAGCAAAAGACTCCCGTAGGTTTTACGCACGGATCAACGGAGTTTTACTGCAGGAGACTGAGAAATAAAACATAGCATCAAATAAATACAGACACCGTGAAGCATCACTCTAAGTCGTTCATCCAGAGAAATACTGCTTTCAAAATCTTGTCACTGAGTTTCTGGAGGTGGAAAGTCTTCCTGCAGTGGATACTTTACGCACAGCCTCAGGAGTCAAGTGTGGGAATTTATTCGGGGTTTTAGTCCCCGCCTTCTCAGGCTACCCTGCTCCAACGCGGAAGTTGACGCCAGTCCTCATCAGCGGCATCATGAAGATCACAGCAAGTTCCTCTCTGTCCAGAGAAATGAAACGCGCGGCCGCAGCAGCTACAGAGCCAGCAGCTAGCGTCGTTGCGCAGGTGTGGTTATTAGAGGGCGGAACCATAAAGTTCGGGAGCTGAGCATATATAAGAGTGACTGTGAAGTGAGCATTCATTTGGAAAAGCTTCCAGCTTGGATGTTTGTCAGGGACCTATCCGTTGCTCAGAATGGTTGTTTCACAGACACTCTTGCTTCTCCGGAGTCTTTTCCTCTCCTTTCGTGTACTGTTGGACCTTGGCCACGCTCAAGGGCCGCTGGTCGTGTTCTACTACGGCAGAGAGAGGCTTGTTGTGCTATCAGTCACTGGTTTATTGAGAGTGCTATTCCAAAGCAACGGAGCCGACTAACAGAGTGCGGTTGGTGTGTGTGGACTGTGGAGGCTGTATCTCCTCTCACAGGTCCAAGAAGGAAAAGCACACACGTGAAAACGACCTGTGTTATTTGACGAAACAGTCACAGCTGAGAGCAGGAGGAACGAGAGGGAAACAGACTTAATGGGTCGTAGACTCTTCAACAGAGAAATGAACCAATCGGGGTTTGAAGGTGCGCTTATTGATAACCCTGCAGACTTATGTGAAGACAGGACACACACGACTCATGTGGGTCACATGTGTTTCTTGTTGACGTTGTGACTTTCATTAAAAGAATATATATAAAAGTATAAAGTGTTTTATGGTTTTTATTTTTCATGTCCAACTGTCAAACCTCAGTACAAGAATGAATTGAAGTGAAAAACAATGAAGCTACAAATGCAGTTTGTCTGGAAAACTCTTGAAATTATCAATCAAATATAGATTTTTTTTTTATTACTACCACCAAGTTATTATCACCATTTTATTCAACAGAGTTTAGCTTTCAAAAAGAGCTTATAAGCAAAAGACCCCCGTAGGTTTTACGCACGGATCAACGGAGTTTTACTGCAGGAGACTGAGAAATAAAACGTAGCTTCAAATAAATACAAACACCGTGAAGCATCACTCTAAGTCGTTCATCCAGAGAAACACTGCTTTCAAAGTCTTGTCACTGAGTTTCTGGAGGTGGAAAGTCTTCATGCTCCTCTTGTCCTCTACTGGTGGAGTCGATCCTTTACGCACAGCCTCAGGAGTCAAGTGTGGGGATTTAGTCCAGGTTTTCGCCTCCGCCTTGTCATGCTGCACTGATCCAACGCGGAAGTTGACACCAGTCCTCAGCAGCGGCAGAGAGTGAGAGTTCCTCTCTGTCCTGAGAAATGAAACGCGCGGCCGCAGCAGCAACATATCTCAGAGCCAGCAGCATGAGAACGGACAGACCGCTGCCTCTCTCAGAGTTTATACTTTTACTGTAAAGTGTTTAGTAACAGTAATAATTATTCAGTAGTTGATGTATTTCACTGAACATTAAAACTATTGTAAAAAATGTAAATGTGAACAACAGTAGATTTTTGGTACATTACAGTACTGCATTGTCCTTCTTTACCATGCTAATATGAAGTACTTTATTGATATTTTTAAGTGCATTTTATACTGTTAGGTACTAGTATACTGTATAATGAAGTAGAGTATAATGAGGGTAAGGCATTTTATTATGTTTCATAAAATGATAAATGTATCATATTCATAAAACACATACTAAAGTAGAAGTGACACAATAACATTATTTATTTTTTACAAGAAGTAGCGAACATAAAATAATCATGGAAACAGGAACATTTAGCATTTTGAACAAAAAAATAAATACATAAATTTTTACTGCAGAATTGATGGCAGAATTTAAAAGCTAAAACTGAAAGTTTTTTTCCTGAAGCATTGGTGAAAGAATTTTCTTTCCTGCTTACAAAGCAGAGACCAAAGATCTTCAATACAGTGCATGTTTTGGACACAGTGAACTCTCAGTCCTCTATCAGTTCAAGGGATATGTATTTGACTTAAACCTCACAAAGACTTTGTTTCACAGTTCAGTTAATATGGATGAGAACACAAATTAAAGCTCGAAGTCTGGACTGTGATCTCCTAGCCATTTACCCCTTTCAAATACAATTTGGACCACAGAACAAACATGTTTCACTGCAAAGACTGTACTGCGTGTGCAGTAGCACTGTGAAATCCAGTCTTTATTTTTGTGTATTTTAAAAGTCTAGTTGTCAAAGCGCACATTACCCAGTTAACAGTTATCTTACCTTAGTGCCAATTCTCTTCACTGAAGTCCTTGATGAATGAAGTGAAGGGCCCCTGTCTTCTTCTGATCCACCTTCCCGCTCTTCTTGCTGACCTGGAAGTGGGATGTACGCTGGAACCTGTAAATAAAAGAGAGAACTGAGTAAAGGGACTGCATTTAAAAGTCAAATTTAACTTTGATAATTTTAATTATTGACCAGTATTGCTGCTTTAGGTTATAGTACAACAAGACTGAATTACCAAGAGAATATTTCCTACTTTTCAATAAATTTATCTCAGTTCTGCTTGCTTTTAGCTCACTTACTTTTTTTAAGTGCAGCTTGGTTTCTAAGTGTTCAAGGTGGCTGCACATTTGCATTTAATCATTGCAGAACATACCCTTTGTTGTGCACCTGACCCAAAGATCACATCTCATTCATTCTGGGCATATTGCTGGTTTTTGCAAGAAGGCTGACTGTGGCAGCAGCTGTGTGTTAAAATGTGTTTCTGTGGCTATTTTTAGGAAACAAGGTTGAATGATTTAACTAGATGTTAAACTAACAGGCTTGCTTACAACTCCAATTTTCAAAACAGGCCTACTTTATAGCATCTGGTACCAAAATACTGTAAACAAAACAGTTAATCTGACACTATATCCACACACGTTAATAGTCTCCAGTAGCTGAATGTTTTTCTGATCGTCTGTTTCTTGCTGTGGAGGAACTGTAATCTAAAAGCTGTTAAAATGAACACACAGGGTGCTTTGAGTTTAAGCTGAGCGACACCTACACACATTAAATCTAGAGATAAACTTGTGTTATCCAATCAAATCTATATAAAGTATTTTAGTTAATAATACAAAGTTAGCTTTAAACTGACTGACAAGCTATCAGGACAGCAGTGCTATTCTAGCATTAGCTAGGTAACTTAGTCGTGATTTATTCATTTACAAATTAATATAGTCACTCTCTGTTCTTCCACACTAACTTTTAAATTATATTAGCTCTTTCTCTGATGACATTAACATGAAGTACTCACCAGATATTTAGCTACATCAATGTAGCAGCAGCAGAGAGTCGCCATTGACTCTGATAAACTAATGTACAATATTTATTCTCAGAGGGAGAAACATGAAAAAACATCTCACTAACTTTAGCTAGCACTTTGATTAAACATGATTTTAAACTTATTTCCTACCCTCACCTTTTCAACTTAACATTTAACAACGTAAAATTCAGAGACCTAATGTTTAAACTTACCTTAAAAGAACATAAAGGACTTTAGGATTTTACTGTATCTATGTTTACAGTGATATTTTCCCAGAATGCACTGGAAGGCAACCAATACTGTATAACGATAACAGTACATCTACAGTAACACACTGTACACCGGTAACAGTACATCTACAGTAATACACTGTACACCGGTAACAGTCCATCTACAGTAATACACTGTACACCGGTAACAGTCCATCTACAGTAATACACTGTACACCGGTAACAGTACATCTACAGTAATACACTGTACACCGGTAACAGTACATCTACAGTAACACACTGTACACCGGTAACAGTACATCTACAGTAACACACTGTACACCAATAACAGTACATCTACAGTAATACACTGTACACCGGTAACAGTCCATCTACAGTAATACACTGTACACCAATAACAGTACATCTACAGTAACACACTGTACACCGGTAACAGTCCATCTACAGTAATACACTGTACACCAATAACAGTACATCTACAGTAATACACTGTACACCGGTAACAGTCCATCTACAGTAACACACTGTACACCAATAACAGTACATCTACAGTAATACACTGTACACCGGTAACAGTACATCTACAGTAATACACTGTACACCGGTAACAGTCCATCTACAGTAATACACTGTACACCAATAACAGTACATCTACAGTAATACACTGTACACCGGTAACAGTACATCTACAGTAATACACTGTACACCAATAACAGTACATCTACAGTAACACACTGTACACCGGTAACAGTACATCTACAGTAACACACTGTACACCGATAACAGTCCATCTACAGTAACACACTGTACACCAATAACAGTCCATCTACAGTAACACACTGTACACCAATAACAGTCCATCTACAGTAACACACTGTACACCAATAACAGTACATCTACAGTAATACACTGTACACCGGTAACAGTCCATCTACAGTAACACACTGTACACCAATAACAGTCCATCTACAGTAACACACTGTACACCGGTAACAGTCCATCTACAGTAATACACTGTACACCGGTAACAGTACATCTACAGTAATACACTGTACACCGGTAACAGTCCATCTACAGTAATACACTGTACACCGGTAACAGTCCATCTACAGTAATACACTGTACACCGGTAACAGTCCATCTACAGTAATACACTGTACACCAATAACAGTCCATCTACAGTAATACACTGTACACCGGTAACAGTCCATCTACAGTAATACACTGTACACCAATAACAGTCCATCTACAGTAATACACTGTACACCGGTAACAGTCCATCTACAGTAATACACTGTACACCGGTAACAGTACATCTACAGTAATACACTGTACACCAATAACAGTAATACACTGTACACCAATAACAGTACATCTACAGTAATACACTGTACTCCAGTTATACAGTACATCTACAGTAATACACTGTACACCGGTAACAGTATGGTAGAAAATACAGTATTAATACTTTGATAACAGCACGTCTACATTAATATACTGTACACCGGTAATACAGTATGGAACTGTAGAAAATACAGTAATAATACTTTGATAACAGCACGTCTACATTAATATACTGTACACCGGTAATACAGTATGGTAGAAAATACAGTAATAATACTTATTATTACTGTACAGGACTGTTGCCTGAAAGAATTCTGATGTCATTGGCTGTTCAACATGTAACAGTTAATGTTGTAATGAATATAACATTTAATTTAACTTAGAATATCATCAAAAAGGTGATTTATTTCACTAATTCTGTTCAAAAAGTGAAACTTGTATAATATGTTCATGCATTACACACAGACACAAACACTTTAAGCGTTTATTTATTTATTTATGTTTTTGATCATTAGAACTGAGATACAGAACGTGGGTTTTTAATTAGTTGTCAGTTCTAATCATCAAAATTAAAAGAAATAAACCCTTGAAATATATGAGTCTGTGTGTAATGCATGAATATAATATACAAGTTTCACTTTTTGAACAGAATTAGTGAAATAAATCAACTTTTTGATGATATTCTTATTATATGACCAGCACCTGTACATCTGTTGGAGTTGATGCATCAAGACAGAACTACAGCCATGTTTAATACAAATAAGACAACGGCGCCCCCAAGTGACCATACTGTAATATTACACGTAAACAAAAATATGCGCCTCTGAACTCTACCATAATTATAATCATTAATCAGTTAAAATAACAGGACTGACGTATATTTACACAAGTACAAATTTGGTACTTTACTTGTTTTCTTTTTTTGCTACTGCTTTGTATATATATCCACTACTCCTCTAAATAATGGATGATTGCTCAAGTGAAGCCAGATCTCTACAGTTATCTACATAAATGAAAAGTACAACACTTTAATTAATAGTCACACCCTTCACAACAACTCACCTAAATCACCACTGGTGACACATCATGTAATTAGTAAAATAGAGATCAATCAACATCAATCAATATCTTGGTTAAACACTAAACCATGAAGACAAAGGAATGCTGCTCACAGAGGTGTTGGGGAAGGATACAGGATCTCTCAGAGCCCACAGAACAAACCCATGCTGGGTTCCTTATCAGTAGAAACTTTAAGTATGGGGGTTCTTTGCTCAGATGAGACCAGAAATCTAGTAATTTGGCTATCAGACTAGACATTAGTATGAACTATTAACACTGTGCCCCATCACAAACCCATCATACCTACCTTAAAGCCAGGGGGTGGCAGCATCGTGCTGTGGGGATGCTTCAGCGGCAGACTGGCCCTGAACGCTTGAGGTCAAAGGAAAAATGAATGCATTAAAAAGAAAACAAAGGGCAAATACAGATGCAGTCTGCAAGAAAAGGCGACCTGGTAGAAGCAAGACACAAAGCCAAATAGCAGAGGTTAAGCAGTTTTACAAAGAACAATGGGAAACACTGAAGGTATGAAGTTTATTGAGACCTACATAGAGTCCTCTCCACAAGTATTGTAGTTCACAGTGAACACTGAAGACATGTGGGTTTAAGATCAAATTTCAGTTTGCAGCCGTTCAGCCGTGTCCTGTGTTGAGTGGGCAGAGGGCCCTGGATCATTGTTCTGCTGCATGACAAGGTGTGTTAGGGTTTTTCTTCACAATGCGTCTGCCACAAGCTCTTGTCAGCTGAACCAGTCTGTGTAAGTAGCTCAGTGCACCAGTGGTTTCTTTCTTTTTCAGGACATCTCCATATTTATTGCCTATGATCAGCATTTGTGTAATGCCTGGTTATTATTTTTCCCTTTTATTGTTCACAGGTTAAAACCTAAGGCTAAAACAACGTGTAGTCATAGGGAGCTAGTTTTTGTTTGAAGAGTGACTCTCTCAGGATTTACCTGGGTAAGAGAAGCACCTGTCAGTCACATGACCAGATGCTCCTGCACACTCAAATGCGGGTCTTATGATACAAAAGGTGACATTCTCTATGCTGTTTAATGGACCTCGATGTAAAATAACAAACAAAATAAATGAAATGTCCTCTCACAATTCAAACAGAGTAGTGTGATTCCCATTTGATATAATTATCTAATGAATATTTATATATTTTATACATATACATATATATATACTCTTTAGCTTTTAATGCTTTACTGACATTTGTCATTCCTGAGTAAATGATATGACTACTTCCTTCATCAGTGCCAACTTCTACCACACTTTACTTGTGACCAGTCAACGAGTGCGTGGCACTGGTGTCACAGAGGAGGAGTCAGGTGCGCCTCTAGTGCGCACACTCAACAGATGACTGTACACAGCTGAATGTATACCTTTACCTCTGAGAGCTCTACGTGGGGTTTTGACCATCAGGAAAGTTAATTTTTTTTCCTAACTTTTTCAACTTTCACCTCAACCGTTCCGGTTTGAAAACTTCGGACTGACATCGTGAGCCGTGAATGCATCTCGAGCTCCTCCGAGTGCAGCAGACTTCCTAACAGGTGTTGGATCACCCGCCGCCCGGAGAGGGAACATGTCCAATGGGAAAGACGCAAGTGCTGCAGAGACGTGAGTACAGGCACCAGGAAACTCGTGAGCAGGGTAAACGTTTGACTTTTCTCCCCATGGCGCCGATTAAGCTGCTAACTTCTTCGCTTTGTGAATCAGCTGTCGAGTGAATGTGTAGCTCAGAACAAGCCGCGCAGGAAAGAAAATCTACTGATATTCATCATCACCTGCAGCGGGACGTGTGAGCACACGGTGTGTTTTCACTTTAAGACAATAAAACCAGATGACTCGCTGCTGTTGGAGGTGGAGGTGGAGGTGGTAATCCCGCACCAGGAAGGAGTCTGGTAAAGTTTGGAGTGTTTTCCAAACAGACAAGTCAACAAGTGTGTTACAGCAAAACGGCCTTTTTAATCAGCTTAATTCACTCTAACTGCATCATATCAGTGATGTGTTCAGTGGCAAGGCACACAGGGACCAGGACCAGTGCACAGGCTGCTTCACACTTCACACTTCACACTTTGCATTACCCTCCACCCCCAGCATGTATTTGCATTTGTTGTGTGTGTGTGTGTGTGTGTGTGTGTGTGTGTGTGTGTGTGTGTGTGTGTGTGTGTATGTATGTGTGTATGTATGTGTGTGTGTGTGCGCGCGCATGTTTTCTCAATCCAAGTTTGTATTGTGTGGCAGCTCCTCACAGATGAACCTGAAAGAGTGCCTGGATGAGTGTATGGAGGCCTTGGATCTCTTCCTTAACAACCACTTCAATGAGAGCCTGGAGAGGCTGCGGCCAAGGTAACGCAGCAATCCTCAGTCATTATGTCTCTACAGAGGTTTTAGCAGGCTGGCGCTGTGTGAGCTTAAGCTTGTAGCCTGGTGCACTACTTTTACTTTAGCAAACTCATCGCGGTGTGATTTTTAGCATGATGTCAGCAGTATTTGGCGTCTGGTGATGTTAAGAAACAGCTGTGGCGTGAACTGTGAAGTAGTGTGCTTCCTGTCAGTCAAGATACCAGGCCGGCCCTGTTAGGCTTCAGTCCTCCAGGATATGAAGTGTTTGCTGAAGCTGACGCCCAAGGTCTGACTGATTCAATAGCCCTGTAAAATAAACACCATGCACAAGACAGACTGGAATGGTAAAGACGACAGGGAGAATAGATAGAGCAGTTATCTTTCTCAACAGGAAAATGCATACGTCATGCCCTGTTTACAGTATGATGTGCATGATGTTGATCCTGCCACTCCATGTTTCCCTCTGCAGAGTGCACGAGAGCATGTACCACGCTCTTATCTACGCCACAGTGCTGGAAATGCAGGCCATGATGACTTTCCAGCATGATGACATCAGCAATGCAGGAAATACCATGAAGAGTGCCCAGGAGGTCTGTCAGAGGTCAGGATGTCTTGGGAATGGAGACTGTATTATTGTCGCCCTGCTCAGCTTCAAAGAAGTGATGGTTTTAATACTTTCCCTTCACATCTTTGTCGTTCTCTGAGGTGCTGCTAACTCTCCCACAGTCCATGAGCCAGAAGAGGCTAATCTACATGAGAGCATTTACATGGCTCTTCTGTAACCATACTACCAATCTGATCGCTTTTGCATGAGAGAAGCTATTATATGACTGTTAAGATAACAAAATTGGATGCATGTTATTCGTGGATAAATGCTGTGTCAGGAGAGATGCGGCTATCGTAGCACGAACGGTAACACAATTAGTTTAGTAACCAGACTCTTGTGCTACGCTGTTGTAATATGTGCAGATTGTGGTTTGGCATTGTGTTGCTGAAATAAGCATCTCGTGTCGGATGGCAGCATTCGTTGCTCCAAAGCCTGGATATATCATTTAATAACCGTGCCTTTTGCACCAATGCACAGATTCCATCCATCACAGATGCTGGTTCGTTAACCCAGAGTGGACACGGAGCCCGTGATTTCTAAAAACAGCTGCCACTTCACCTCAGTCCATCTTAAATGAGTTCAGGCTGAGAGAAGCTGGCGTGTCTTGTTGATTTCTGTGCTTTTCTTTGCATGCCAGAGTTTTCATTTGCATTTCTGGATGTGGTGATGAATTGACAGTGGTTTTCATCAGTCTTCCTGAGCCAGTGCAGCAGTTGCCACCACAGAATTGTTCCCGTTTTTAATATAGCGCCGGCTGCTACAGCACTATTGGTACCAGCCAGCACTAATCGACAACGATTTTCAGCCTTGTCCCTTGTGTACAGAGGATTGTCCAGATTCACTGAATCTTTTCATCACGTTAAGTATCGCTGATGATGAAGCAGGGTGCTGCACCTCTCCCTATCCTTACCTCTGAAAGGCTCAGCCTGTCGGGTTGCTCTTTTTGTAACGAGTAATGAAACTGACCTGTTGCCTGCTAACCTTATTATTTGTAAGATGTAGCACCAAACAAGTGTTTTTTTCCCTCTGCCATGAAGAAATGTAGTCTATATGTTCAGGACTTGTACAACCACTGGAATTTTTTATATGAAAGAGAAAAGTCAGAGACGGTTACCCTAAAATCTTTTAATTCACTTAAAAATCTCATAGATGCTAAAGGAACAACACATCTGGTTGTTCGGTGTCTTGTGTTGATGGTAAAATTATTATTACTGCTATAAAATGATAATTTTCTTTTTTAGGTTTCGGGGGAAATCTCCAGGTTCAACCAACAAGTCAGTAGGGGAGTCACTAGCTGAAGGTAAAAAGCCTGAATGTCTCACTGCTGCAGTTTTAAGAGCATCACAATTAAAAAACATTTAAACAGCCTTCTCCTATAATAATACTGCATGTACAAATGTGCAAGTGTATCTTGACATTGTAGTTTGACGTATATATATATATATATATATATATATATATATATTTTTTTTTTTTTATCGCTCACTACACAGTTTGGTGTTCTCTGTAGATACATCAATGCTGAACTCTAACATGCTGAAAACTGGTACATCCTTTTTCCCTACTTGATTTGAGTTCATTTAGCTTCATTTACTGACAGAACAGCATTACTAACCTTACAGCCAAGCTGCTGGTGTAGCTAAAAGTACATAATTTTAATGAGGATGTTAGTAATGGTTTCACAAGCTGTTAAGGTAGACTAAAGAACAGTGGTACCTGTACTAATCCCTGGGGTATTTAAGTAGTGAGACTTATTATTCTTCATTGCTACCTGGTCATCACTGTATGCTGTGCATTGCTTAATGTGTGTGTATATCGATGTGGTTTTGCAGTGCAGCTCCATGCTGAAGTGTGTTACGCAGAGTGTCAACTCCAAAGAGCTGCTCTCACCTTCCTACAGGTACAAATAGTCTCTTTAAAACACAGAAATCTCAGTCTACCTGGTCAGTGTGGATGCTCTGCAAGTAGACACACACCAAGGTTTCTGCATATTTGAAATCTAATAATCTCTGCACCTTAATTGAAATGATTGTATTAAACGTCCTTTATTCAGTACCTTTTGTGCATATATTTATTTTGTAGGACGAGAGCATGGTGAGTTTTATCAAAGGAGGGATCAAAGTACGAAACAGTTACCTAATTTACAAGTAAGTCATGAAAGGAGTGTATATTTAAGGAGTTGGAGTTGTGTGTAATGTGACTAAGAAATAAGGGTGTATACTTTAGCTGACTAATGTCCAGGCCACAGTTAGTGTATGTTTTTTGTTAAAGGAGCCCTGTGTGAATTTTACATTGTTACAAGTAACAAATAACTTCCTTATTGACTAATCTGCTGTTCAATGTAATATGTTCCAGTGGTTTAATTTGTACCATTTCAATTATGCAACATTGTGATGTCATTGGGGTAGCCTCAGTTAGGATCCATGTCAGGATGGAAACAGTCCAACAATATATGCTATTATGTTGCACTATGGGAAATGTAGGATTCATGTTTTTGGGGTGTAAACTATACAAAGAGCCAGGATCTCTTGTCCTCTACTGCTTTAATGCTGTCGCTTCTGTTTTCTATCTGCCCCTAACTGATTTCCTGTGTTTGTGAAAGTGCACTGTCACCCATTTAAGATTTTTATGCGTGTGTGATTACATTATACAATATAAAGTAGAGATTTGTTGAACTGTGTTTTGGTAATCCAGTGTCTTTTGTCATTCAGAGAACTCCATGCCTTCATAAAGTCTCATAGCTTTCTCAAAGGACCCAGCCACGTTCACCTAGAGGGAGGAATATCATTTGGAATTGGGGCCTTTAATCTGGTAAGTCACAAAAGTATTTTTAAGTACTACAGCTTAAATGTAGGTTGTGTATAATCTGTGTTTGTACAACACCATTTACTGAGTGTTCTTCCTTTACAGACACTTTCTCTATTTCCTCCACGGATACTCAAAGTCTTAGAGTTTGCAGGCTTCTCCGGAGACAAGGTGTAATAAATACATTTCCCACATTATGTATTTATTTGTTAAGTTACACAGCAACTCTCTAGTTGACATGATTCACTCATCTCTTCTACATGCTTGGTCCTTTTTTTAGGAATACGGTCTCTCCCTGCTGCATGATGGTGCCACAGGAATGAATCTGCGCTCCATGCTTTGTGCTCTGCTGCTGCTCTGCTACTACACCTTTCTCACATTCATACTAGGTAAGTGCTGAACCCAGAAATTCAGATCGCAGAATGCTGCATATTACATTTACATTTCCCGAAGCGACTTACAAGGTACACGGCAATTTGCAAGGTACTCAACAAATCCCGTCTCACATTTCATGTCATATTATGACGCACTGGATCATACTGTCTGTGTTTCTTCCTCTCAGGCACAGGTGAGGGAGAGGTTGTGGAAGCTGAAAGGCTACTGAAACCATTCCGGCTTCGCTACCCACGGGTGAGTAGTAATAATAAGGATCATCCGTTTAAATAATAAATAACCACCTTCATCACCTCGGTGGCTCATGTACTGTAATAGGTGTAGCAGTGGTTTTGGTTTGGATATTAGTTTTTTTCTATTAGGTTATGGAATATGAGTGGAATCACTGCAGCACATTGATTTTCTCATGGGTGCAAATAAATCAGTGAGAAATGTTGGTGTCCAACTTCAGCTTTGGTGAACTTGGACACATTGATTTGTGTTGTGAGCCAGTAGCACACTGGCTACAATGTTCAGGTTAGCTTTGCCAGTTATTGTAGCAGTTTATCATAGATATTGGTCACAGTGCACTCTCACAAGAGTCACAAGAAGCGAGTTAGATACAGTAAATATCTTGGACATGTGGCTACATTCATCTTTTGACTGCTTGTTGTCTTATGTGTGCGTGCAGTGAGGGGATATTGAAGTGGTTTAGATCATCTGGACAAATTGTTAGTGTGTTTGCAACCTACCTGATGAGCCCACTGCTCATTTTATTGCCCTGCCGTACATTTTGTTTTTAGTGTTCTCATCACGTCCCCGTATCTCAGCAATTAGTTTAGAGAAGTGATAAATGATGATAAACGTGAGAGCTGATGGGCAAAAAGGCACAAGCCACGTTGTGAGAAACCAGAACGGTCCTTGTAGTGCCAGGTAATTCAGAACGTGTTTTTCTAATGTGTGTTGCTGACTTTAAGACAAATTCTCATTCAGATTTCTATGCTCTTTTCTTACTGCCACCTCCACCTAAACCTCTTCCTGTCATTGTTCTGCCAGTTGTTTTATTTTTACACCTTCATGCGTTCTCTATGTCACTGCTTATCCACCCTCCCTGATTACTTGCAACCAATTCTCACTCCACTTTCCACACACAGTCCCTTGTGCTCCCTGAAACCCTGCACTGGCACACACTTCATTTTCCATTTTACACTCGCACACCTTCATGCTGTGGGCACTTCCACTCTAACTTGACTCACACTCTCATAAATTCCCAATCCCTGTTTCCACTCCACCTTAAATCTACATGCCAGCCCATCCCAGAGAGCAAACTCACAGCTCTGACACAATGTGTACTAAACCACAGTGGAAGTGTCTTAGTTAAACAATGCCGAGAGTAATTGCTATATAATATATGTGCCTGTGATAGATGGAGAATCAACAAACAATAAGGTGGCATGTGATACTGAAACACTGGAGCCTGACACTGCCTTTTATTAACTGGATTTTTCTCTTCTGACCAGGGAGCAATATTCCTGTTCTTTGCGGGCAGGACTGAGGAGATCAAAGGGAACATTGATGAGGTGTGTTTAAGAAAATGTGGCGAGAACTCGGCTGATGATTTACCAACTGGACAATCAACCTTTTTTAAATTCAGCATTCATTTGTTTTCATAAACCTCACTTCGTAGATAGGGATTTTATGGGAATGAATGAAGCACGCGTGGCACATGTCACCATGGAAACATTAGGGCCACATTTTAGCTCCTGACATACTTGTGACCAGCGCCTAGTGTTAATATTTAATATGCATCATACCTCAAATGCAGCGTCATTGTTTTCGTACATCATAATGTGGCTGTGTACTGTAACTCCCCTCTTGTACCAGGCCGTGGCACTCTTTGAAGATGGCTGCAAGGCCCAGCAGACATGGAAGCAGTTCCACCACATGTGCTACTGGGAGCTGATGTGGTGCTTCACCTACAAGCAAGCGTGGAAGATGGCCTACTTCTACGCAGACCTGCTGAGCCAGGAGAGCCGCTGGTCAAAGGTATAGAACTGAATCTGAACTGCGTCAAACATCTCAATAAACAAAATGAGTGCATCCGTGCCTTTATGTTTCCCTCTTGCAGGCCATGTATGTGTATATGAAAGCTGCGTACCTCAGCATGCTGCCTAAGCATGAGGCCAGGCCCTTTGGGGAGGATGAGATAGAGCTCTTTAGGTAAACACACTGTAACACTGTCATGTTTTATTGTTTTTGTCCTTCACTTGGCAGATTCTTGTTTTGTTTTTACTGCTATGTCTTTATAGCAGATTTCACCAACTTAATTGTCCACTTTAAACTGGAGAACGAGCATTAATTAATAAGGATCCCCTCCAGACCTGTTTCAAGACATAAAAATACTCCCACCAATATTAAATGGCCCTGTTAAAAAAAATCTTCTATGTATGTACTAACAGAGTCGAGCTGAGCACAGAGAAACGTTCCCCTTCAGCAGGTTGAAAGTAAAAATAACCTCCTATTGTCAGACTCTCCACATGCAGTACATCACAGTGTAAGAATGTGTGTGTGTGTGTATATAATTATAATAATTTGTATAAATAATGATAGAGACGTGCTTCCATTTTCCACCCTCAAGTTTGGTACACAGTAAGGTGTCAGCAGTTTGTTACACTGCCATCAAGTGGCCAGAAAAATCAATGACTTCATGGTTAAATGAAAGCATTTTAACTTCAGGCAAAATCTCACAAACTCTTGCTATGAATTGATTCCAGACTCTTTTATTATGTTCCCGTATCTTTAGACAAGTGCCCACCTTCAAGCAGAAAATAGCAGGGAAGTCTCCCCCGACAGAGAAGTTTGCTATCCGTAAAGCCAGACGCTACAAGGCTTCTTCCCCAGTGAGGCTCCCAGTACCAGTGCTGGTAAAGTTTCACACAAAGATCCACATTGACATAACAGGCGGTGTGTCTGACTCTCAGAACCTTCCAACATCCATTTCTGCTTCACTGTAGGAGATGATGTACATGTGGAACGGTTTCAGTATGATCAGCAAGCGACCAGAGCTGACTGAAGGCATGATGCAGACTCTGGTGGATGCAGAGCGCACGCTGCTGGAGTCTCCCGGTAACAGAACATTACCCAAAAGCCTTGAACCAGGAAATACGGTACCCCCTCCTCCCAAAATGCAGCATCACACATGGTGTATGCTCTCTCCTCTACAGAGAATGAGTATTCGGTGGATGACCGCTGTGTGATCCACCTGCTGAAGGGTCTGTGCTTGAAGAACCAGGGCCTGCTCCAGGCTGCTGAGGAATGCTTTAACAGAGTGTTTTCCAGGTGAGAGTCATTTAAAGCCCTGTGTGAGCTTCACACTCCACAAACCAGTTGAAAGAAATCAAGAGTTTTAAACGTTTTTTGGCTTCCCCAGCGCCTGTCCTCCCAAGAACCTTTCAAACTTAAATCCTATTCAGTCAGTGAATATTTGCAGATCATTTCTCAGCATATGTTAACATTAAACTGATATTTAATTCAACTTTATTCTTAGTGAAAAGAAGATCAAGTTCGACCACTACCTCGTGCCTAACTCTCTGGTGGAGCTCAGTTTGCTCTACATAGACCAAGGCAGAAGGGACGAGGCTATTAAAGTACTGCGCAAGGCCAAGTAAGTGACTCCTTCTTGATACATACTCATAGTAATTAATGAGCACACACAGTAAATCAGATGTTATCTCAAGTTTCTACTCTGATTCAGCCTCCTTTAAGCTGAACTACATCACATGTTGTACACATGGGGCTTCTTCGCGCGTTTTGTTTGGCCAGACATTGGGCCTAACACACATTTATCAGAAAGCAGGGATAGTGAGAAAATAACTAAAATACATTTACTCATGATAAATTCAACTTTTCTTTCACGACCTTTCAGAGGGAAACATTTTACTGCATTACAGTTATCTGACAGCTGCAGTTACTGTGTATATTCAGATTAATAACATAAACTCAAGTAAATGATGGCCTATTGTTATAGGTTAACATAATAACTGCACAAGGTCAGGTCCATAAGTATAAATATCATTTTTGTTCTGCAGGCCACTGCAACAGATTTAAAATCAAGAATCAAAAGAGTCAAAAGGTGCTAGTAGGCAGATTTTGGACAAAGTTGGGAAGTTAGGCTAGCTGTTTGTGTCCAGTGCTTATTTAATGTACACAAATCACAGTATGAGTCTTTTTTGTATTTAACTTACAGCAAGAAAGCAAGAAATATATAACCCTAGAATTGATTAGCAC